>NC_059333.1:54620000-54922000 GCF_018350155.1 Leopardus geoffroyi
TTTAGTTTTACACACCTTTTAGAGTCAAAGTTAATGGTTATTAATTTAACTGGGGCGCCTGGGTGACTCAGTCTGTTGAGCATCCGACTTTTGATTTTGGCTCAGGTCACGATCCCAGGGTCAAGGGATCGAGCCCCATGTTGGGCTCTGTAGTGAGCATGGAGCCTGCTTCAGATTCTCTCTCACTCTCCTTCTGCCCCTCTCCCCCATCCCCTGCTCCCGCACACTCTCTCTCTGTCTTAAAAAAAAAAAAAAAAGTTACCAATTTAGTGATCAGTTACCAAAACACACTTTTCCCTTTCACTCTGCCTTCCTTTCTCTGTTTCTTCATTTCTTCCTTCAAAAGTTCATTTATAGACTACTATGTGGTGAACACCAGCGAGTACAAGCCCCTTAACCTTACATTCTACTGAAGACCGTTGATGTCAAATAATTATGCATTACACTAAAACCTTGGTTTGGGAGCATAATTCATTTCGGAAACATGCTTGTAATCCAAAGTTCTTATATATTATAGCACATTTCAAGAACCAGATGTGATCGTGTGACTTTCAGCGTCAAGTATTGCAAGACATGCTCGTTTTTCAAGTTAAAATTTATTAGAAATGTTTGCTCACCTTGCAGAACACTCGCAGAAGTTACTCGCAATCCAAGGTTTTTAAATCAGATTGTCATAAATGCTTAAAAGCATAAAAGTGGGGTGGGTAGTAAGAGAATTAGTGTAAGTGAGGAGCTGACCAGGTTGTTAGGAGCAGGGCATGCTTCTTTGAGGAAATGATGTTTCAATTGAAATCTTAATTTAGTAGGCTTTTGAGAGACAAAAATGCAGGGGAGAGTATAGGAACAAGGTTGAGCAGAGGGCAGATGGGTGGCATGAGCCAGTATAGGAGCTGAGAGCAGGCCAGGAGGCAGGAGAGAAACCAAGAGAATGTCTAGTCAGTAACCCAAGAGGGGGAAACAAAAAAGTGTGCATGTAAACCCACCAATTCATTTAGCAATCTGTAGGCCACTGGTGGTCTTACAGAAAGTCATTTTTGAAAAATGGAGGGGGTGAGAGCCACCATAGAGCAGCGGATTGAGGGGCAAGTAAAAAGGGAGAAAAAGGTGATAGTTGCTGTTGACAATTTTTTGGAAAAGTTTCACTTGGAAAAGAAGAAGAGGGAGAGCATAGAACCTGGAGATGGAATTTGGAGCTGATAATTTATGCTAAGGTAAAAAGGAAATATCTATATTTCAAAGTGGAAAAAAATAGCTTTTCAAAAGGCCCATACTGTACATGTAAAAGCAAATACAGTTAAAAGCTCTTGAAATTATTATATTTTTAGTAATGTGGATGTTTATAAGAAACCTTTTTTTTTTCCAATTATGGGGCTAAAAAGTTAACTCAGTACTGCAGAAATATGATTCTGCTTCTTTTTCTGTGGTTCTTTATTTTCAGTGGAACATGTTTTATCAAAATTTATCATTTTTAGTGATGCTAAGTTGGCATGAGCACTTGAAATAATAAGAGAAATATTTCCACAGTAGGAAGCCTATGTAGATACATGAGACTCTTTGGAAAACTAAAAATTGAACTTATTTTACTTATGTTATTAAAACACAGTAGGGGATGCAAGAAAACAAGATATTTGGTTATATTTATTTCACAAAGGAGGTCAATAACTCATAAGCTAACAGGTTCCAGAATCTTCAGATTTCAGTCTATGATTACTTTTATTGGTTATGTTTACACTTTATTTACAGTTTTTGGACATTTCTGTGAAAGAACAATAAAATATCAAGTCTCAGATATATTTTCTGAGCTTGTCCTTATAATTTTAATGTTAAACAAAGGTTTCATTTTAAGAAAACTTAATGTAAAATCAGAAGTGTTAATAATAAGTAGAGGATAAATAAATAGAGGATATTTCCTTGGCCAAAATAACTCATCCACATGGTTCTCTTAAATATCAGTAATCTATTTAAAGAGTTTACTTATATATTATTAACTATTTTTCTATCAGAGAATACTAGCTGTTAGGCAGAGAAATTTAAAATTTTAAAGTTTTAAGAATCACTACTATTTGAATATTAATCAGGAATGAACTTTGATTTTTTTTTTTTAAATTTTTTTTTTCAACGTTTATTTATTTTTGGGACAGAGAGAGACAGAGCATGAACGGGGGAGGGGCAGAGAGAGAGGGAGACACAGAATCGGAAACAGGCTCCAGGCCTGAGCCATCAGCCCAGAACCCGACGCGGGGCTCGAACTCACGAACCGCGAGATCGTGACCTGGCTGAAGTCGGACGCTTAACCGATTGCGCCACCCAGGCGCCCCAGGAATGAACTTTGATTAAAATAGTCAGTCTGGGGGCACCTGGGTAGCTCAATGCGTTAAGCTTTCAACTCTTGATTTAGGCTCAGGTCATGATGTCACGGCTCTTGAGATCCAGTCCTGCTTAGGGCTTTCCACTGATAGTGTGGAGCCTGCTTGGGATTCTCTCTCTGCCCTTCCCCTGCTCACCATCTCTCTCTCTCTCTCTCTCAAAAAATAAGTAAATATTTAGAAAAATAGTCTGTTATGTATATATCTCCCCACAAATATACATGAATTCATTTCTTAAGAGATACCTTTCATTGTGTGTGTGTGTGTTTTTTTTATGTTTGTTTATTTTTGAGAGCATGAGTGGAGAGGAGCAGAGAGAGAGAGGGAGACGCAGAATCAGAAGCAGGCTCTAGGCTCTGAGCTGTGAGCACAGAGCCAAGTGCAGGGCTCTAATTCACCAGCCCTGAGTTTATGACCTGAGCCGAAGTCTGAGCTTAACCCACTGAGCCACCCAGGAGGCCTTTCATTGTGTTTTTTTAGATCTGGTTTCTTAAACTTGAGTCAGGTAATAGACATATCCTCAGGTGTTAGCCAATTCTTTTATTTTATTTTTTTCTGTTTATTTATTTTTAATGTTTGTTTATTTTTGAGAGAGAGAGAGAGACAGAGAGACTGAATGTGAGTGGGGAGGAGCAGAAAGAGGGAGACAGAGAATCTGAAGCAGGCTCCAGGCTCTGCTCTGAGCTGTCAGCACAGAGCCCCATGCAGAGCTTGAACTCCGGAACTGTGATATCATGATCTGAGCCAAAGTTCAACTCTTAACTGACTGAGCCACTCAGGTGCCCCCCACTTTTTTCTAATGTTTACTTTTGAGAGAGAGCACGTGTGCAAGAATGTGCTTGGGGGAGGGGCAGAGAAAGGGGGACAGAAGATCTGAAGCTGACAGCAGAGAGCCTGATGTGGGGCTTGAACTTAAGAACCATGAGATCGCAACTTGAGCCAAAGTCAGAAGCTTAACTGACTGAGCCAGGTGTTAGCTAGTTGTTAATGAGAATTAAAAAAAATTTTAATGTTTTATTTAGATGATAAATACAAAATAATGTGTTTTCTAGGTGGTTTGATTACTTACCTTATAACCGAAATTACTATTGGATTTTTGTCACAAAGTTTGCATTTGTGTTTATGATACTGTTGACAATTAAATGTGCACCCAAAGTGAATTTTTTTAACTATTAAGACCATATTCCTTAGACTGAGGTCCACAGTGTTGTTTGTGGATTTATGTTTGTTGTCAAGGCTAAGTAAGTTTGAGAAATGGTGTCCTTAATTATGGCCTGTGATTACGGTGTCCAGTGATACAGGCAGGTGATTTCACACTGTTGAGGGCTTTGCCACTTTATCTTGCTTTATTTAAAAATATATGGGGCGCCTGGGTGGCGCAGTCGGTTAAGCGTCCGACTTCAGCCAGGTCATGATCTCACGGTCCGTGAGTTTGAGCCCCGCGTCAGGCTCTGGGCTGATGGCTCAGAGCCTGGAGCCTGTTTCCGATTCTGTGTCTCCCTCTCTCTCTGCCCCTCCCCCGTTCATGCTCTGTCTCTCTCTGTCCCAAAAATAAATAAACGTTGAAAAAAAAAAATAAAAAAAAAAATATATATATATTCCACCACTCTTTCTGAATGTTTTCAAATTTTTCACATTTTTACAGATAAATGAAATTGTTGTAAGCTATTGAGATTTTAGTCCCATTAACTGGAATGATTTGGATCTCCTTGCAATTTTAAGTAATCTAGACTAGAAATTGCTATTATCAGAATTGCTAAAAAAGTAGTGAAGAATATGTTACAAAGCTTTTCAAGTTGCTATCTACTGTTATTAAATGTTCGGACCCTGTCCTAAAGGAGAACTTCTATTGAGGCAGATGCTTGCAGGAGGCGGGTGGAGAGGGTGACTGTGGGACCTGGGTATGACTAAGCTGATACGAGATGGGGGGATCATGCCGTAACTGGAGGTGCCTGCTCTAAAATCACTCAGGTTCATTTTCATCCTCCCTGGTCAGACCAGACCAACACAGATTTGTGGGCTATAGGCTATTGATCCTCAACCTAGTTGGGGGAACAACTTGGTTGGGGAAAGCAAAACTTAGAGATAAAATAGTTATTTTACAGTTTGAGTCGAATATTAGTTCATTCATTCATTCATTCATTCATTCATTCTTCTGCCCATTTATCATTTCATCCATCCTCTTCATTTATTCATGTATTAATTTACTGATCACTGAAGTACCTATTATATGCTGGGCTTTAGACATAAAACAGAATCCTTGCCTTTTGTAATTCATAGTTTTACAACAAGTTGGCAGGAAGCCAACCAGAAATAGTACAAGAAATCACCTTGTTTTAATAATACATATCACTGCCAAATTATTATTATCTTTTTCCTTATCTTCTCTTCTTCCTAGGAGATTACAAGCCTTATCTATTTTGTTCTTCTTATCCCAGTGCTCAGAACAGTGCCTGGTATATAGTAGATATTAAGTAATTATTGAATGAATAGAATGAATGAATGAATGTTTCGATTATTTAGTAAGACCTTATGGGAGGGGAGGGGACATGAGCCAGATTACTAAAAGATAGTGTTGAATAGGTGGAAAAAGAAGTAAGTAACCCACAGACAAAGCCATGTGAACAATAGGTCACAAAGTAAGAAGAGGGGCCTGGAGCCATGGGGGGAGGGGATAGAAGGGGAGAGAGTAGGATTAGTAAGGAAGCCAGCCTGCATTGAGCAGCCATTTCACCTTGGAGAGAAGCCAGGAGCTAATGTGGTTGAATGAGATGTATGGGGAAGGAGTGTGCACTCAGAGAAGTAATTTGGTTACTACTATGGAATCACACATTTCAGGTTCAGATCCTAGTTTGCCACCTGTAAACTGGGTAACTTTGTTCAAGATGCTTTATTTCTCTGTGCCTGAGTTTCTCAATTCCAGTAAAAAAATTAATTTGGCTATTAAGATTATGTCCATCAATATTTTTAATAACATCAGGAAATGCTTATGTTATTTTTCCTAAAAGTAACATAAGTGAATAAAAAAAGATGGAGTAAGAATTGAACATACAGCATGTTCTAAAGGCAAAGTAACTACGTACCAGGCTTTGCGGTTACAAAAAAAAAAAAAAAAAAAAAAGACTGGGAGTCAAAAATGTCAAAGGTAGTATAATTATAGTTAACATTTATTTTAACTTAAAAATCACATATATAGGCTACTTGGGAGCATTCATGAATGTGAGAAGTTAAATCTTCCAGATTAGGTAGGAAATAACATAAATGATGTTTAAAAACATGTGTATTGTCTGAGTTAGTGATGATGTATTATACCCATATATCCTGCCCCGCGAAACTTCCATTTGGCCTTTTTGAAATATCCACTTAGAACCATTAGACACCATGTTATCCTCTTTCTCCGATTTTTAAAAAAAAAATTTTTAACGTTTATTTTTTTTTGAGACAGAGAGAGACAGAGTATGAATGGAGGAGGGTCCAAGAGAGAGGGAGACACAGAATCTGAAACAGGCTCCAGGCTCTGAGCTGTCAGCACAGAGCCCGATGCGGGGCTCGAACTCACAGACAGCGAGATCATGACCTGAGCCGAAGTCGGATGCTTAACCGACTGAGCCACCCAGGCGCCCCAATTTCTCCGATTTTTAATGCAAACTTGATTTTATGGGGAAAACATGAGGAACCACCGCATTTTATTATTTGAGTTTATTAATTATACTCGAGTAAATATCTTTGAACACGTACCATTTGACAAATTATCTTGTATGTGTTCTTAGAAGATAAAGAAATGCACTTGGTGTTTTACCCTCCAAAAACTTATAAAAAGAACTGCTAAAACAAAACTATTAGATAGAAGAAATAATTAGAGAACATTTGAAGTCAAAGCTGTTTAATCCTAATTCAAGGCTGTTCTCCAGGTTTTCTGCTCCCTAATCCAGTGGTCTTTGCCTTGTTTCCAGAGAGCCTTCTTGATCAAGCTCCTTGGTTCTCTGGATAATTATTTGAAAACAAAAATACAACAGAGAACACTAATTCATGTACTCCAGCTGCTTCCCCTTCATCACCACTGGTTGAAGCGATCAAATGGTTCTTGGCACTGTTTCAAGAAGTTGCACTGGAGGAAGTAGGGAAGCCCAAGTGGTGACTTAGTTTTTGTGAAGTGCCACATAGTAGTTCTACTTTTTCAGAGTTTTAAAAGTGGAATTCTGCTCTTCATTTTCTGTGGGAAGATATCTCAGAAGGCAGTTGAACCTGACCATCGCTCCAGTACAGAAATATTTTGGTATTTCTATATGCCTTTTTGAGACACTTGGCCTTCTTAATCATGGAAAAGGCACACAGATGTATTTAGAGAAAGGGCAGGATCTAGCAAAATTTGTTTTAAAAGAATGATTTCCACAGTTTGGCTAGAGATTTTGCATCACACTCCATGAATTTTGATTAGTTCTTTCATGTCTTTGTTTTAGTGCTTTCCATCATTTTTCATTTTTCCCCCCAGGACCGTATAGCTTCATGTATAGTACAGAGTTTATAGACATAATATATAGAGTATAATCTAGAGTTTTACAGTTTCAAATATACAGTATTTAAAGTAAACCTTTGTAAACGCTTTCGGAAAGATTTTCATCAATAACCATTCTGTGGGACCTGTGTGTTGTACCAGCTCTAAGCATGAAGAGTTTATAAATCAAATAATTAGTTACATGCTTTATAATATGATTAAGCAGAAAATTATTTACATAATGTTTATGTATATGCATCTATTTACTTCAATTTTCTAAATGTTCACCCCTTTTATTTTACCAGTTGCTCTTTTATTTAAGTGACTTTAAACTTTAAGCTCCGTCCAGAGCACCCCCTACTTACATAGGTGACTCCCTCTGCTTGTTTCTTCCTCTCACTTCTGAGATCGTGTTTACTCACTATTTACTCCATCATCAAAAGCCACACCAATGGGCCTGTGACCAGCATTCGATTTGGAAGAGAGTAGGAGGTCAGGGGCTTCACTTCTTAATAACAGCACAGCTTGTGTGTGGTCCCAGCAGAAGTCAGGGCTTTGCCTGCCCCACTATTACCGGAAACTTTGTTACTGACCCTTCATGACCTTGCCTCCTTAACACAACCCGTAATACCTCCAGCTTCCAGGCATTATCTACTCTTGGGAATTGGCCAATTTCCTAAAGGTTAATGCCTTCTCTGGAGAGATTTTTTTTATTTTCCCATAGTCTTAAGGACAGAATCAGAGATTAAGTATAGAATCCTGTCATTAGCTTTCAAGGTATATATATTCCTTCTTCTTTGGTGCTTCTAAAAGAAGACTTTTTTTTTTTTTTTTTTTTTTTTTTTTTAACTATAACACCCATCTAAAAAAAAAAGCGAACTTAAATAATTTTCCAGTGATCTTCTTAACATTCTTTATTTTTCATAGGACAGTGAGGAAAGTCATAAAAATAGTGAAAGAGTAAAAGGGATCAAAACAATGGTTAGAGAAGTCAGGGAGCTCTGCAAGTCCAATAAAAGGCTTAAAAAGATTTGGTTTAAGATGCAGAAACAATCAGGGGCTCAAAGTGGGTAGGAGGGGAAGGAGGCATTTTGGAAGCAGGTAGACTTCCCCCTCCCTCACAAATTTTACACTACATTTGTGAATGAATATATTTCTACACTTCCCAGTATATGCCAAAAGCTCCTGATTTCAAATAAGAAAACCTAGTTCAAGTCTTAGTTTTACATCTCATTAACTAGGTGAGATGCTTGATTTCTCTTGATCTAAGGGTATTACTCCATGAAATGGAAACAATATTTATTTCAGTAGTTTTCTCTCAATTGAAAATGTATTGTAAAATATGTTTGCTAAATTTTCATCAGTAAAATGTTAGTGTATTATAGACCCATCTTAGATGTCTGTGTAACTAGAAGGGGCTTGCTTAAGCATTGACAAATGATGACTTTCAAATAGGACACATCTTAGAGCTAAAGAGATGTTAGAGTACAGGAGAAATAAACCTTTGAGGGGAAAAGTTGTCAGATTAAAAAGAAAACCCAAATAATCTGATTTGAGGGAATATATTTCACCAAATATGATTTATTTATTTGTAAGAGACTATAAAAATCAACACATGTTAACAATTTTAAGTAATAATACACAGTTAAAAGAAGTACTGAAATCTTATGCTTGATAATATTATATTTATTTTAAAGGGTCTTAATACTAATAAGGATGTTTCCTTGAGACAGAATACTTAACTCTAGGTAATTGAAATGTCTTTCACGTATGTGGTGAGGAGAAATTGTAACTTGCTAGTTAAATTACATTGTTTTAACCTTGCTAATCATTGTAGTACCTCGAATTTGTTTTGCATTGTATATATAACTTGTAAGGTAGCTATGACTGTGGCTTTACATTGAAAAGATTAACCCCATCAAGAAATTATTAAGCTAATAATCCCCCAGTTTAGTATGACTTTGAGATTTGGGGAAATGTGTAAGCCTGTCGGCCTGCAAAGTGTAATCTGTTTACAATTCCTTGTTTGTTTGTTTGTTTGTTTAATTTTTTTAATGTTTATTTTTGAGAGAGAGAGAGAGAGACAGAGACTGAGCATGAGTGGAGGAGGGGCAGAGACAGAGGGAGACACAGGATCTGAGCAGGCTCCAGGCTCCCAACCATCAGCAGAGTCTGATGTGGGCCTTGAACCCATGAACTGTAAGATCATGACCTGAGCTGCAGTTGGACACTTAACCTACTGAGCCACCCAGGCGCCCCATACAATTCCTTGTGTTTTTTTAAAGATGTTTTGGGTTTAAAAAACATGTATTAAGATCACCAGGTGTTCTTTATGAGATTGTTGATTTTTAAAAACATCTTAAATTGATTTTTAGTATAATAACAGCCTTAGCATTGAACAGAATGCTCAATCTTTAGTCTCTAGGAGTCTAATAATGCAAGGAGATCTCAGGGAAATTTGAAACATTTAAAAATAGATGTCTGGAACAACCTGAAGTTTTCAAGTTTATGTGTTTGTTTATTTTGCTGTGTGTGCCAGGGCACAAACAGGTTTTATTAATAAAAGGAGCATGTGCAATTTTGGGGAGCCTTCAGGTAACTTCTTTAAATAAGTATGTTTAGATTTATCAAAATAGTAATCGGGTTTGGTGAATTTAAGAAATACTGGATGATTATTGATCCTAAATTTCTCTCCCCCGTTCATATACCTTAAGGACCAACAGTTTCTGTTAGATTGTGCCATTTAGTTTATGGGAGAGTGTTTTGTTTGGTTTTTAGGTTAAGCTAAAAGGTTCTCTTAACCTTACATTTTTGAAAGACCTTCATATGGAAAAAAGTAGAAGTATGATATTCGGTGGATTTTTTTGATGTCTGACTACATTTAATTACAATTGTACTTTTCTATACAGTGAATTATTTGATCTTAGAGACTAACTGATGTTTTGTTAAATCTTTTAACATACTTGTTGTACTTCAAGGATGGTCTACATTTGGCCTGTGGCAGGTCTAATAGCAGCAGTCAATTAATCAAGCAATATAAAAGTGTTTATCTGACACTGACCTTGTGCCGGATATTATGGGATTAACAAAGCCCCTTGAGCTGGTCAATAAATTTTAAGTGATTATGACCCTGAGGCCTCTCTTTTGTCTGAAAACTGAATGCTGGGCATAGGTTCAGCAAAATGGATATTGAAGCATCAACCCAAGGGTGCTCCCTTCTAATTTCCCCAACCAATTGCCAGAAAAGTCATCACTAATCCACTAAATCCTAATCAGTTTTGGTGATTTAAGATTATCACTATCTAAAGAGATAGACTCCTAGAGTAGTTCAGTGGCAAAAGAAACTTTGAGTCAGAAAACAGGCTTGAAAGTTTTCAACTAATGTTTTAACATTTATTGGTGCAACATAGTGTAGTAGATGCTGGGGTTCTAAAGATGAACAAAAACAAGATTCTCTTCTGTGGGATCTTACAGGATAATAGGGAAACCAGGTCTGTATTCAAAATGAGAGCCATCAAGACTCTACCAGTGGCACACACAGAGCTTTTGGGAACACATAGGATGCAGTCTAACTGTGCATGAAGGAAATGGACAGACTGATTTTTTCTAGTCCCTTTAAATGAAGAAATGAAACAGAACAAAACAAAGAGCCTTTAGATTTAGACAGTAGCTATAGAGGAGAATAATATGGACTCAAAGACCAAAACCCAGTTATCCAAAGAAACTCAGAAGTAACATTGCTTGAACTTATGATTTTAAGATTTGCCAAAGGAATAGAATTGCAATTTAGTAGTTGAAAGGGACATTTTGTTGGGCTCTGATACTTTTTGATGTAAATACTTTTCATTATACTTCTATCAGGTCGTCAATGAGAGTTGATTAAAATCATCACATTTCCCCTCCGGGTCAGATAACAATTATTAAATAGATAGGGAGTAGACCCCAAATTCTATCACAGGCCAGGTTTTTGACATTTTTCTTCTTAGTGTTCCTTTAGGCACCTGATAAAATTTTATAAATTTGTGTTTCTTTCTTTTTTTTTTTTTTTAAGTATTTATTTTGAGAGAGAGAGTGTGAGAGAGGGAAAGGGCAGAGAGGGTGGAGGGAGAGAATCCCAAGCAGTGTCTGCCCTATCTGTAGGATTGCATTCTAGTTTTGGCTTTCTTGCCTGTTTTTGTTACCTTGAGCAAGTCACTTAAATATTTTTGTGGCTCAGATTCAGGGTCAAGTGAGACTATAATAATAGTAGTAACCAAATAATAATTCATAGAATTAGGTGCCTAACCTACCATATGGACATTTAAAATAGAACAGGTAGTATTAGTTAATTTTTAGAAAACCTTATCTTCTCTTTGATGTTGTTTGAATGCTGTTTGCTACTTTTGAAAGTGAAAAGTGGTTCCATCGTGTAATGGTTAGCACTCTGGACTCTGAAAGTGAAAAGTGTATTTTGTGCTTCTGGAAATGAAGCTAAGATTCTTGTTAAATCTTTTAACATACTTGTTGTACTTCAAGGATGGTCTACATTTGGCCTGTGGCAGGTCACAGTGAATAGTTAGTGAATAGTGAATAGTTTAGTGAATAGTTAGTAAAAGCAACATGCACCTGTGTGTTGGTGATTGGGAGTAAGATGGGTTTGACACCAAAATGAATGAGGGTCACAATTTAAGAATGTTAAGCCTTACTCTTCAATGAAACTGCTGTTATATCAGAGCAGACTGAGTTTTGGGAACATATATAGAGTTAAATCTGTGTATACATTATTCAGCCATCCAGCCGTGTTAGTGATCCAGAAACTATATGATCTCTCAAAGTAAAGTCACAAACTTGATGTGTTTAATAAAAGATCTCCATTGTTGACTTAAGCAGTTTTCATCAGAATTAAACAGATCTAGTTAGCTTTTTGCTGATTTCCACACTTTATAGCAAAGGGTAGAAAGGGGAGCTTCATGCAGACACTCAGTGGTGAGAAGTGATAGGCAGAGCCTGACTAAAAGGGAAAAACATCCCATTAAGTAAAGTGTATTCACTTCTGTGAACTCATCTCAGTTTTGTGAGGTAGTTTAGGAAGGTGAAATTAACTTCTTTTTATAGGGAAAAAAGTTGGAGCTCAGAGAGTTTCAGTACTTCAGCTCATGGGCTGGCAGGTTATGATTGGTGGGCCAAGAATTGAACCCACATCCCCCAATTTGCTGGCAGGAATCCAGAAAGGCATCCAGGAGGAGCATCCATAGGTCTCAGGGGCATTATATGAACAGTCCGCAGGATTAGAGTTAGTGAAAACTGTGTGGGAAACATTACTAAAAGGTTAAATCATGTTGGTGTGGTCTAAGAAGATGAGAATGAGTTCCCCATTTTGAGAAGAATTTCGTTTATAGTGGTTTAAAATTAGGAGACAAAACTGTTGTGGTATTAAAAGAAGAACCATGGGTAACTGGGAAGCTTAGTTGCTTGTTTCCTGAGGTTCATTCTTCTCTTCACTTTTTTTTTTTTTTTTTTTAATACTCTGTAGTGACCCTTGAAAGGTGCTTTGGAATGAAAGAAGGGTGACCAGCATAGTGGTCTTCAAACATTTCACTCCAGTAAAAGAATTTTGAAAACTGTGGATTCCCTCATGTATTTCTTCATTGACACTTGAAATTTTTGTCATAAGTTTAAATCATTTGCTAAAGGTAAAATTGTTCTTGAGTGTAATTATTGAATTTCTTAATAAAATTGTTCTATCCTTCTTAAACATATTTATTTGAACCAAAAGCCAAAACTATGTAAAACTACCACTATCCATTTACAACTACTCTTCAGCAGTCTGAAATTTTAGACTGTTAGTTCTTCTCCTTGAGGTCTTTGTTATTACACTTTTGTCACTAAATTTTTATCCTTATGTATTATTATGTTTAAAAATCGACCTTTGATCACCTTATCATACTTATGGTAATGAAATTTAATTTACTGTTACCATAAGACTAATATTTTTTTAAGTTATTGCAATGATTTTTAGTACACAGTTGATCAGAATAACGTGGTGAATTAGAAATTTTGATAAGTAATAATAGAAGGACATTTGTATCAGTGCTTTATTGGTGCATTCCTTTTAATTCATGTATCAATGAGATTATTCATTGCAGAAAGAGTTTAGTATGTTTTTCAGTCTTTTTAATGTATATATTATGAAAATTTGTTTACATAAATAAGTTGAAGAAGATGTAAGAGTATTAATATAGCAGTGTCACATAATTCTTTGAACTTATGGGTTCTTATTCAAAATCTCAGAGATCTGTCATTTAAAGTTATGGTTAATGATTTCTCCGCTGACAACCAAATTAGGTCTTGCTACAAGTTTATTCCAAGCAAAGAATTGGCAAAGCCACCTGAGTTGTCAAAGGACCCCGATTAGGGCCGTATACTTTTTCACCACCAGTATTTCTAATTGTCCCCTTGTGTCCTGCCCAGAGGTTTTTCCTACCCCAGCATGAGATTTGTGATGGGTGAGCTGTGTGCCTTGATTTTGTAAAGGGGGATTAGGGGGATTGGAAAAAGGAAAGTGGAAAGGGGCGGGGGAACCTACTCTCTAGGGCATTCTCAGCACATCAGTTCTAGGAAAGCGTACTTAGAAACATTGGTCTGGAAATCGTTTTATCATCTTTGTGCCTGCGTATTCTTCATACCCTTTGGCAGCTCTCATGGATGTACTTCCAGGAGTTTGCCCACCCTAATTTGAATACTGTGGTGCTAGTAACCAGTGTATTGTGTGTTCATAATTAAAAAATTTTTTTTCTCTCTGGTGTATGTGTGTGTGTGTGTGTGTGTGTGTGTGTGTGTGTGTGTGTGTGTCTCCTTTAAACTTAGAACATTGCTGACTCAGATAAATAGTTTATGTTGTTTAGGTAATGTCCTAGTATTAACTGCTTCCATGCATCAGCTTATAAGTTGTCCTGTCCTTAGCGTGAATCTTCGAGATCCTAATGCTCTATAATTGTCCAGATCAGGATTAACACTTGAACTGCCTGTAACTTTTTTCCCTATAAATCTTTTGCTAGTCCTATTCACATTTACTAGTACCTGGGCAAAGCATATCTTAAATAGCTTAACAGAAGGAGTTGCTTGCAATTTTTAGTAAACAGCAAATAGTTGACCACATTAGATTGCTTTTTTGCTCTCGGCTTATTTCTTTTGGGTATCAGTTCATAAAATTACAGCAGTACAAAAGACCTCAGATATAATTTATATTAACTCTTTCCTTTTACAGAAAATGAAACCAGAGAGATGAAGCCAATCGTCCAAGGTCACAGAGGTGGTATTAGAATAGCAGAACCTGTCTCCTAACTCCCATTATTAAACCCTTAGCTACATCACACCTTCTGCTGCCTTTGGCTAAATTGCATTTCTCACCTCAGTCCTATTTAATATTATTTCTCCTGGGGACTGACTAGCTTTTTGTCGACTCAGCATTATTTTCTAAATAGGCATTTGCTTTTTCATGGAAGACTTTTCTGAAAACAAAAATACTCCTTATCCTCTGGCAAATACTTTCTGGCACATGGTAGGACATAGCTAGGCAAGCCTGGGGCCCCGCAGCCCCCTGGCAGTGGCACCGGGGGAGGGAGGGGATGTTAACAGGTCAGAGTAGAGGTGGATTGGCAGAGCTGGGGCTGGTGGGAGGTGGGAAGCTTACATCATTTCCCTGCAACTGGGCTCTGGCGAGGCTGTAAGGCCTCACTTTCCCCTGTGCAATAGTTTACCAGATTGACAGAGATTTGTAAAAGAAAGAAAAGGTACGGTGGGACGGACGCTCCCCCTGTTCATAAATCTGTGCTCTAAGATGAAACTGTCAATAAGTAACTCGAAGCAGCCAGAACTGTCTGTGCTTCGCTCTCCCCCAGCTCAGTTCCTTTCTGCTCCGCCCCATCCCTGCTCTCTCTGCTGCTCAGATCAGCTTCCTGCTTCTCATGAAAGCTGTTCTCCTATAAAGCTGGTCTGCTTTCACTGAAAGCATTATATTCATAAGTCTGAGTCAGGTTTTGTGGAAGTATTGTTGGTTTGGTTTTCTTTAGGGGGACGGAAAGGGAGGGAAGAATGTAAAAAAAAGGAGGGGGGCAGACTGAAAAAGCAAAATCATCATGAATTTTGTTGTTACATCGTGCCGGTGTTATAACCAGCTCTGTAGACTGCCGCACTGAAAACATTTCTGTGAGAGGTATGTGCTTGAAAAATGGAAAGGTGACTGTTGGCCGTGGTGCAAACTATCCACCCAGCAGCTGCTCAGATGTCTGTGAGGCTGTTATTTTCTCGTGTTTTGATACGGAAAGAGCAGTCGTTACACGAGACAAGGTACAGTTAGCAGCTATTGATAAGATGTTAAATCTTTGCTGCGTCCCCACATCAGGACTCCTGAAATGCTTCTTTGGGCTGCTTACGTCCAGTCAGATCCACAGTGTTCTTCCAGGCTCCTTTTGGTGGTGATTGTCTGTAAACAAGATGATGATCTTTAATACCTCTCTCATTATTTATGAGCCACATGACAAAGATTAACGAGTGAGACTTCCAGGAGCCTAGAAGAAGCTTCGGATTCATTAGGAGCTTTTTTTTTTTTTGCATTGGCAGATAACAAAAGTAAAAGGAAATGGTTGATGATTTACCGTAACTCAAAGTGAAAGTTTTTTTTTAAAGTTTAGAGGGTGTGTTATGTTTAAGTGGAAAAATCTGGAGGGGTCACTGTGAAATTTAGAAGTATAACCCCACCCACTACAGTGGGTGCCTGACCTATATTAAGGCCAGAAGGTTTGGGAACACATATGGATGTATCTTTTCAAAGGAGATTAGGAAATGTGTATGAACATTTCTATTCAGTGGTCCTATTCAGAGGAATAGGATTAAGAATTAAGAATGTAACTAACACTGAAGGAAATCTATATTTGTTATGAAAAATCCAGGCTTTTCTGTTAGGAAAAGTTTTAGATAATATTTAAAGTAGAAAAAATAAAATATTTTATCATGTACATTGGCTGAGCTACTAGTGACAGAGACCATTCAAACACCAAAGGACTTTCTGCCTGATTTTAAGAATTCCTTTATCACGGGAAAAACTTGAAGTCTTGAATGTCAGCATGCTTTAAATTTATTTTACAACACTTTGGAGTTAAATTGTTTAAGTTTATCGACATATGAATGTGCCAGGACTATTGTCCTTTTCCCCACTACTTTAAGTAGTGCTGAAATTGTAGAAAGCTCTTATTCATGAATAGAATAGGCTAGCTATTATAACTCAACCTGAATTCTTCCCTTTAAGAGACTGTGCCATTTAAACTTCACTTCTTTTCAGATATTTGCAACAAGCGCTAATCTTCATGATCACAGAGGATGTTGTTAACAAGTTAAAAGTATAAAAGGTTCTAGAACAGAAACGATTTGGGAAATAAAAGCCTTCTCAGAAGGAATCCCCTCTATACCACACACAGACAGGTAGCCACCCTGATTGTATTTACCTTGGTCATTGTCAAGTGTAGCTGCACATTAGAAACCCCTGGAGAGCTTTTAATATCTACCATTGCCCAGGCCCTTCCCCAGAGATTCTAATTTAATTGGTTGGGGGTGGGGCCTGGGCTTTGATAGATTTAAAACATCCCCAGGTGTTTCTAAGGTGTAGTCAGAGTTGACAATAGTTGCCTTACCTGAACATCCCGAGTGCTGAAGCATCCTATTCAGTTTGGGGTTCTGTATGTATTGACCCCAGATCTGCTTTGGTTTGTGTCCTTTTACGTCTGAACTTTGTCACTAGCTGCTCATTAGATATTGAATATCATCTCTCCCCTAAGACTTAGCTTTCCCAGCCTAAACAGTCATTTCTCCAGTCTTCAGGACTAGTTGTCTCGTCCAGAAAGGACCCTTTCCCTTTCTGGTCACTGCCTGTCCTGGAATCACTCTTGTTTATCAGTATCACCCTTAAATAGGGTACCCTTGGGACAGAGCCCATAACTCTAGATGCGAGGTGCCCAGCACAGGGTGCAGAGAGTACAGGAAAGCTGTAACCCTCTCAGTCTGGACACTGCACTTCTGTTATCGGTGGTGAAGATTACGTTAGCTTTTTTGGCAGTCATGTCACATTGTTGACTCATGTTGAGCTCGAAGTCAGCTCAAGCTTTTAGTTCTTTTTCGCATGAACTGTACTTAAGTCAGGCCTTTCCTACTCCATGCTTGCAGGGTTTTTTTCCCCCCCACTGTATTGCCAGGGTTTACATTTATATAAGTGAAACATAAGAGGAAAACCCACTGAATCAGTTGTTCCACACAGGGAGAGTGATGTATTCAGACTGAATGCCAGAAGTTTATGATGTGCATATAGCAGCAGTTTTAAAAAGTGATCTAGACCATTCATTCGGATCCACCATTAAATTTAATCTTAATTCAACCCATCTTTGTAGTGTTCCTTCTGATTTATTACTCAGTGCTTGCTGTTCAAAGTTAAGAACCCATTTGAATATGCAGCCTGTTTTAATGTTTGCATTCAATAGTTAGTCAAATGCCTTTACAAAATCAAAATATATTATATGCATGGCACTCCTATGAACTGTTTGTGTAATGTCTTTATTTTAAAAGGAAATGTGTTGAATTTGTCATGGTATTCTTGTTTAATGACAGAAATAGAAGAAAATATTTTGCAGATGATCGGGTGACTTGTCTAAGATCATACATTTTGCTCCTGTCAAGACTAGATGCTGATGCCCACTCCAGACCACAAATGCTGATGCCATCTGTCATTTAGGATAAGACTTCAAAGGAAACCGAAAGGAATTCAAGCCTCTGTGAATGCTTCACTGTTTCTTTTGGGGTATTTAATATTTAATCCCTTAACATATAACTCAGTCAACTCCTGATTTGTTATTCATTTAGTGTCCTGCCCAAAGCAATAAAAAGAGGAGTAAAATGACTAGCCGGCATTCCTCAGTTAACTGAGGAATAGTATTCTTAGGAGTTTGCACATCCTACGTCCCCTTGGAAAGTTATTTCTCCTAACCTCCCTCGCCCAACACACACACACACACACACAGTTGTTGGTAGAGTAATATCCGTTTGCTCATAATGAATCACAGCATGGGAAGCTTTTGTATATTAAGGAGAGGTATATATGGACATTCTTTGAATTTTGCAGATAAGGAAACTGAGGCACAAAGCAGAAAAGTCTTCTGTAGCCCTGGTGCTTAGCAGCATATATACGCATATATGCATACCTAGTACATAAGGCACACTTATTAAGTACCTGGATACTGCACAGCACTCTTCAGTATTGGTTTCTTCTCCACATAGGAATTGGATTTTACCTTTCTTTTCCCCCCAGCTGTGCCCTTAGGCACTCATTTCCTTAAAAGTGTTGAAATGGAACAGATTTTTCAAGAATATCTATTACTTTAGAAAAGCTCCAGTGATATAGTAAAAGCTCAGATAACCAGGTTTATTTTTCCTGCCTTTGACACACAGGAAAATAAGCTTCTTTCCTCCCCTTTAAAAAATTGATTCTAAACAATTTAGTTTAAAAAAAAAAGATCTTCAAAGAATGAATAGCCGAGGGCCAGTCTGTATACGTCTGGCCCAAATGTCCACATTGTCATTAGGATCCAGCGAAACTGATACTTCCAAGACTGACCCTAATGTATGATAAGACCTGCAGTCACCAGTGACTTAATTACATTCACTATACTGTACTTACTAAAGCAAGAAAGTATACTTTAATACATTCTAGGAAGGGTTTCAATAGCAGTAGTTGAAATAAAAAGGCTTTGTAAGTAAATTTAGTCAGACTAGACTACTGCTTCAGCCTTTTGGTTAATATAGGTTTGATTGTATGTCTTCCTTCACACTTTGAAAATACCTGGCTTTATTAACTTGAGGCTGGCAAAATATGACCAGTAATATTCTCTGAAACTGCACTTTTAGAGCACCCACTCTTCTTTTCCAGAGTAGTCCCAAATGTCTATTTTCTATTTTGGAAGCATATTTTGCATTACTTCAGTTAATACTGGTTATATCTTTTGCTTGGCTATTCTTCTTATCTCATGTCCTGAAATCCATTCTTAGGAATCCTTCCGTATTTTTATACATCATAATGATGCTTTTAACCAGATGGTTTTAACAGTAAATGAAGATTAAATGTACACAGAACCATGAACCATGTACACATGAGCCATACAGAAGCATACATTTGGAAACTAATATGACAAATGGATGAAGGTATGATTATTACTGGAATCCATTAATTCTTGAGTAGTACTCAGTACAAAGTATCCATACTTAATTTGGAATCAAAGATGGGATATCAGAAAAAATGAGATTGGGAAGCACAGATTCATCACAATTACTTTTTGTTGTAGAATTCTAAAATGTAAAGATGTAAAACTCTAATCTCTCTAAATTACTGTTCAGAGAGTGCTTATGTAGACATGTCTTCCAAAGCTTCAGACAAATTACCTAAAATATTTTTTTCTTTGTTTGTTTTAAATAAGCTTTACACCCAAAATGGGACTTGAACTCGTGACCTGGTGATCAGTAGTTGCATGCTCTACTGACTGAGCAAGCCAGGCACCCCTGCCTCAGACAAATTCCTTTTTTTTTTTTTTTTTTTTTTCTTGTTAAATGTTTATTTTGAGAGAAAAAGAGAGAGAGAGCACATGGATGCATACGTTCCCATGAGCAGGGAAGGGGCAGAGAGAGAATCCCAACCAGCCTCAACACTGTGATCACAGAGCCCTACCACGGGGCTCAATCCCACAAACCATGATCAGATCATGACCTGAGCTGAAATCAAGAGTCGAGCAGTTAACTGCCTGAGCCACCCAGGTGCCCCCAAAATTAGTTTTTATAAGGCACATCCCAACAGTCATTTTCCTATGTGTGTTTTTCTTTTTTATTATTTTTATAACTTTTAAGACTGGGTGAAACTCATCAGACTTTCTTTATAAATAACAACTTATTTCTCTTAGTTCTGGAGGCTGGAAGTCTGAGATCAGGGTGCCATCATGGCCAGGTGAGGTCCCTCAGCTGGACTGCAGACTTCTTGTATCTTCACATGATAGAAGGGCCAGGGGAACTCTCTCTTTTTTTTTTTAATGTTTATTTATTTTTGAGACAGAGAGAGACAGAGCATGAATGGGGGAGGGGCAGAGAGAGAGGGAGACACAGAATCGGAAGCAGGCTCCAGGCTCTGAGCCATCAGCCCAGAGCCTGACGCGGGGCTCGAACTCACAAACCCGTGAGATCGTGACCTGAGCTGAAGTCGGACGCTCAACCAACTGAGCCACCCAGGCGCCCCCAGGGGAACTCTCTTTTAAAGGACACTGATCCCATTCATGAAGGTGCCACCCTCATAACCTAAGCAACCTCTCAAAGGCCCTACCTTCTGTTTTCAGCATGAATTTTGAGAGGGCACAAACATACAGACCTTAGCATTCCGCCCTTGCCCCCCACCCTCCAATCATGTCCTCAAATGCAAAATGCATTCATACCAAAGCATTGCTTCCAAAGTCTTATTAGTTGTAGCATCAACTCCAAAGTTTGTCTAAATATAATTTATGTCAGATATGGGTGAGACTCCGGCTATGATTCATCCTGAGGCAAATTCCTCTCTAGCTATGAACATGTGAACTCAAACAGGTTATGTGCTTCCAAAATGCAATGGTGGTAAAGTCATAGACTTAAAACACTTCTGTTCCAAAACAGAGAAATAAGAAAGGAAGGGTTGATAGGTCTCAGGAAACTTAAAACCCAACGGAACAAACAACATCAAATCTTAAGACTCAAGAATAATCTTTACTTTGATGCTGTGCCTGCCAGGCCCATTGTGGCAGGGGTCCCACCTTCTAGACACTGGATAGAGTATTCCTGTCCCCATGGCTTAGTTGGGTGCAGTCTGCACAACATCCCTCCTGGGCTGGAGTGGTATGATGGTATGCCTGTCGCTCTACTGGTTGGAGGTTATGCAGTGCCTGTAGCCTCTCCCCCACCCCCACATCTTGGCTGAGCTTTGCCCTTGTAGGGATCTCTCTGGAAGCCTTGCTCTCACTCTGCTTCTGTCCTAGCTCCTCATGGCTCTATCCTTTGAAATTTAAGTGAGTTAGCTGCTCCCCTAGGGCTCTGCTAGGGATAAGTCCAGCTCCCCTGCTTTGGGTGGGGTCTTCTGGTTTGTTGAAACCCAAGTGATGCACTCCTCCTTTGGAAACCAAGGAAGAAATCCTGATAAGCTCTGAATTGCCTTTGGAATTCTTTCCTTGTCCAGAAAAATGTTGCACATTTGAAGCAGTGTGGCTCTGTGGTCCCCGATTATGAATTCTAAGAAGTCTTAAAACCAGCTTTCATTCCTGTTTTCTCCTTTAGTTCCAGTTGCTCTTTTCTCTCTGGGGTGGCTGATAAAATCCCTAGTTCACACCCATACTAATCTCCTTATCAAAAGATCTCTTAGCCACACCCTTAATGGTCTCTTCCAAATGTGCTTGCTCACTTTTTGTAATAGGGATGAGCGGAGACTTCTCCAAATTTTAAACTTATGCTTCCCTTTTAAAAATTCTGTCGTTTCTTTCTTTTTGCATTTTACTATAAGCATTCAAGAGAATTGAAGCTGCAGCTTCAACACTTTGGTTAGAAAAAGTTCAGCCCAGTGTCCACTTTCATTGCTCACAAGTTCTATCTTCCATAAAATACTAGGACATGAGCATAATTCAGCCACATCCTTTGCTACTTTATAGCAAAGATGGCCTTTCCTCAAGTTTCCAATAACATGTTCCCCATTTCCAATGAAGCCCTCATCAGAATGGCCTTCTTGTCCATATTTCCACAAATTTTCTGTTCAAGACCACTTAGGTTATTCTCTAGGAAAATTGAGGCTTTATTATCTCTTCCCCTCTGAGCTGTCACGGGAGTTGTTCTTAATGCTCTGTTCAAGGTATTGTAGACTTTCCCTGGCATGCACTTCAGAGCTCTTCCAACCTCTGCCCATTACTCAGTTCCAAAGCTACCTTACATTTGTAGGTATTTGTTGTAGCGGAACCACAAGTTTGGTACCAGTTTTCTGTCTCAGTCAGTTAAGGCTGCTATGACAAAAATCACAGACCAGATGGCTTACCAGTAACAAATACACATTTCTCACAGTTCTGGAGACTGCAAATTCAAGATCACAGTCCTAGTTTGTGAATCACAAAATGTCTTACTAGGATAATTATTATTATTGTACTTCATATTTAGAAAGCTCCGAAGGAAAAAAAAAAAGACAAAGAAAATGGATGTCAAATGTCTTATCGAGTAGGCCCAAATTAACCTAAATCACCAAAACAAGTATGTATGACTTCTGTATTGAAATATATTGATTTATACTTTTCGATATTACCTTTGTATGAATCTTAGAATTATTTGATTATTTTTATTGAAACACTTTAATTAGATGTCTTTGAAGTTGTATAGGTGTCCCTTTCTTTATTTAACAAGGACTTTCCCTCATCTGAGAGCTCAGAAAAACCCATCTTGGAGAAGATGATGGATTAGATAAGAGCTGATCAGTAGATCTGAGGAAGATTGGACTGGGAGTAGTGGGAGGAAATGCAGAGGCTGTGAGGTGAGGAAGGGCAGGATACCTAGGAGAACTGGAAGAATCTAATATGGCTTGAGTTGACAAACAAAAAGGGCAGGAGCATGCAGGTGGAAACCAGAATATGTGGGAGTTTGCTTTGATTAAATTATGACAAGCATGGTGGTAACATTGGAAAATTTACAGCTGGGGAGTGAGGTATTTGGATTCGCATTTTGTGAAGATCAGTCTGGTTGCCTCAGGAGGTGATGCTTTTAAGGAAGGCACAAAAGGGAATGCAGAAATCATTCAAGACATTATAATAGTGGTAGCTAAATAGGTGGTGGCAGTGGAATGGGAAGAACATATATTTAGGGACTTGAATTAGTGGTGTTTTACGATTGACCAGTTGTGTACGTGAGATGGGAAACCACTCCATGTTAGCATCTGAGTGCCTTAGACAATACAGGGGCAACTGCCAAAATGGGGAAAGCCCCAAGAGAAGCAGATTTGGGGGCTGTAGGGAAAGATGATGTGTTTAAGTGTACACCTGTTGAGATTGAAGTGCCTGTACCTAGATTGAATAATCATTTATCAGTAAAATATGTTTGGACTTCAGAAGAGAGGCAGTGGTTTGAGATTCAAATTTGGCAATCATTGGTATATGGTGATTGAAGCCTCCAGAATGAATGAGGTCAGCTAAGGAGGAGTATGGAATGAGAATATAACCTGATTTGATAACCCTAACCCAAGGCCCTGCAGACAAGACAAGGAGTGAGAACAGGAAAGGAAAGCATACATTACTCACCTGCTTTTTATTTTGAGATAATCATGAATCTATTTGCAGTTATCAGAAGTAATACAAACACTTCATCCATGTTTCCCCAGTGATAACTTCTTGAAAACTATGGTGAACTATCCACAAGAGTATTTACCTATATACAGTCATCTGCAGAACATTTCCTTCACCTCAGTGTCCCTCGTGTTGCCATTTTTATAATCCTATTCACTTTCCTCTTGTTCCACCCCTTTATAATTCTCTGTAACCACAAATCTCTTTCCATCTCTATAGTTTTGTCTTTTTAAGAATGTGACAGAAATAAAGTCATATAGTATGTAGTCTTTTGAGATTGTCTTTCTCAGCAAAATTCTCCAGAGGTGCATGCAAGTTGTATCATTAGTTCTTTTTTACTGCCAAATTGTATTCTGTGGTGTAGAGATACAACAGTTTATTTAACCACTCACTTGTTGAAAGACATCTGGGTTTCCAGTTTGGGGCTATTGTGAATAAAGCTGCTGTGAACATTCATGTACCTGTTTTTGTATGAATAATTTTTTGTTTCAACTGGATAAATGCCGAGGAATGCAATTGCTAGGCTGTATGATAGTTGTGTGTTTAGTTTTTAAAAGAAACTGACAAATGTGTTCTCAGAAAGTCATTATTTTACATTCCTGTCAGCAATGTAGAATAGTCTAGTTTCTCTGTATCATCACCAGCGTTTGGTGTTGTCACTTTTTTAAAAAGCTGTTTCAATAAATGTATAGTGATTGGAATTTGCATTTCTTTGGTGACTAATAATAATTGAATATCTTTTCATGCATTTACTTGCCATTTATAGTCTTTGGTAAAATATCTTTTCGTGTACTTTGCCCATTTTCTAATTGGATTGTTTTATTATGGTTGTGTGGTGAAGTCCTTTTTTCTTTGTCTGTGGATGTCTTGCACTCATTGAGTTGCTTTTGTGCCTTGGTCAGAAATAAGATGGCATATTTATACAGGTTTATTTCTGGATTTGCTGTTCTCTTTCATTGATCTATGTGTGTGCTTCTCCACCAATATCCTACATTCTTGATTAACTGTAGCTATATTAAACCTTGAAATCAGGTAGACTGTTTCCTCACACTTCATTCTTTTTCAGAATTGCTTTAACTCTTCTAGTTCCTTTGCCTTTTCATATAAAATCTAGAATGAACTTGTTTACAACTATTGTATCTACAAAAAATTTGCTGGAAATTTTTAGCAGTTGTGTTAAATCTGTACATTTTGAGGAGAATTGATATGTTTATTATGTTTAGATTTATTTATTTATTTAATTTGAGAAACAGAGCAAGTACATGAGCAGGGGAGGGACAGAGAAAGAAGGAGAGGGAGAATCCCAAACAGGCTCCACACTACCAATGCAGAGCTGAACACGGGGCTCTAACCCACGAACCATGACATCATGACCTGAGCCAAAATCAAGAGTCGGACGTTAACCGACTGAGCCACTTAGGCACCCCTAGTCTTCCAGTTCTTGAACACAGTAAGTTCCCTCATATATTTAGATCTTCTTTGCATCTTTTCTTTAACATTTTGTCAGCACACAAGCATTGGACATGTTTTATTAGATTTATAATGTCTACGGCCATACCACCCTGAACGCGCCCGATCTCGTCTGATCTCGGAAGCTAAGCAGGGTCGGGCCTGGTTAGTACTTGGATGGGAGATTTATAAGTTAACTATTTCATTTAAAAAATATTGTAAGTGATATTGTATTCTTAATTTTGGTGTCTACACATTCATTGCTAGTGTATTAAAATTTTGATGTCCACGTGTTCATTGCTTATATATAAAAATATAATTGATTTTTGTGTGTTTCACTTATATCTTTTGACCTTATAAACTCATTTTAGGAGTTGTTTTGTAGATTCCTTTGAATTTTCTACATAGACAATCATGACATCAGCAAATAGAGATAGTTTTATTTCTTCCTTTCAGATCTATTTGCCTTTTATTGCCCTTGATAGAACTTCCAGCACTAGAACTTTCAGTTCTAGTCCAGAACTATTGCAGTGCTAATAAGAGTCATGATAGTGGACATCTCTGTCTTGTTCCTAATATTAGGGAAGAGGCATTCAATACTTTACTGGTACAATTTAAGCTGTAAATTATTTTTAGATACTCTTTATCAAGTTGAAGAAATTCCCTTCAGTCCCTCTTACTGAAATGGATGTTGAACTTTGTTACTTTATCTGAATCAATGGATATGATCATATGATTTTTCTTCTGTTACTTGTTAATATGGTAGATTGTATTAGTTGATTTTTGAATATTGGACCATCCTTGCATTCCTGAAATAAATCCCTGGTTATGTTGTATGGTTCTTTACATTGTTGAATTCTTTCACCAATATTTTATTAGAGATTCTTGCATCTATTCTATTTTTTTTTTTTCAACGTTTATTTATTTTTTGGGACAGAGAGAGACAGAGCATGAACGGGGGAGGGGCAGAGAGAGAGGGAGACACAGAATCGGAAACAGGCTCCAGCTCTGAGCCATCAGCCCAGAGCCCGACGCGGGGCTCGAACTCACGGACCGCGAGATCGTGACCTGGCTGAAGTCGGACGCTTAACCGACTGCGCCACCCAGGCGCCCCGACTTGCATCTATTCTAATGAGAGATACTGGTGTGTAGCTTTTTTTTTCCGTGCTATTTTGTTTGGTTTTGGTGTCAGAGTAAATACCAAAATCATTTTTCTGTTTTCAGTTTTATTGATTTCATTATTATTTCTTTAATTTCTGCTTATTTGAGTTTATTTTGACCTTTTTTCCAGCTTTTCAAATTGAGTTTTAATTATTGATTTGTAAGATTGCCTTTTTCAAAAACAAAGCATTTAGTGCTACACATTTCCCTCTAAGTACTGCTTTTGCTGTGTCCCCAAAATTTTGATAGGCTGTATTTTCATTTTTATTCAGTTCAATGTAAAAAGAAAAAAAAATTCCCTTGAGACTTTTGATCTGTGGATTAATTATAAGTATACTGTTTAGTTTCTAAGTGTTAGGGAGTTTTCCTGTTATCTTTCTGTGTATGATTTTAAATTTGACTCCATTGTGATTAGAGAACTCATTCTGTATGATTTCAATTAAAAAAAAAAATTGTTGATGAACTTGTTTTATAGCCTAGCATATAGGCTTTCTTGGTTTGTATTCCATGAACACTTGAAAAAGAATGTTTATTCTTCTGTTGTTGGGTTAAGTGTTCTATAAATATTTAGATCCTGTTGGTAATATTGTTGAGTTCTTGTATATCCTTTCTGATTTTTTCCTCTAATCATTCCATCAGTTGCTGAGAGGATTGTTGATGTCTTTCACTTTAATTGTGGATTTACCTATGTCTCATAAGTTTTTACTTCTATATTTTGTAGATCTGTTATTAGTTAATACACATTTAGTGTTTCTATATCTTCTTGGTGGCATGGCCCCTTTATCATGATGTAATGTCTCTCCCTGTGTCTGGTAATACTCTTAGCTCTGATGTCTACTTTTTCTGATAAATACAGCTCTCTTTCTTTATTTTGATTACTATTTCTGTGATATTCCATTTTCATTTTTTTTACTTTCAACCTACCTTATTTTTGAAGTGGGTTTCTTATATACAGCATATAGCTATATCATGTTTTTTAATCCACTGCTAATTTGTCCTTTTAATTAGTGCATTATTTTCCTTTTCTTTATATTCCTTTACTTCCTCCATCTACAATACAATTGTCTAAAATACTTCACATACATTTAAAACCATATCAGACACTTATATTTGTTTAAACCATCAGACATAATTTAGAAAACTCGAGAAGAAGGAAAGCCTATTGTATTTACCATATGTTTGTTTATCGTGTTTTTTCTTTCTGATATTCCAAGGTTCTTTTTTTTTCTTTTTGTTTATTGAACTTCTTTAGCTATTTCTTTATTTAGATCTGCTATTGAAAATTTTCTCAGTTTTTCTTCATGTGATAATATATTCTATTTTCTTGTCCTTCCTGGAAGATTTTCACTGGGTGTAGGATTCTAGGTTGACAGTTCTTTTCTTTTAGTACTTGAGAAATGTGTCACTGTCTTCTGCTCTCATGGTTTCTGATGAGAAATCTGCTGTGATTTGAATTGTTTTTCCTCATGTAGGTGAAGGTCTCTTTTTTCTCTTGCTGTGTTTAAGATTTAAGATGGAGGTGGGGGTAAGATAATTGCTTTTCAGAAGTTTGACTATGATGTGTCTTTCTTGATATATGTCTCTTGCCAAATTTGGAAGTTTTTAGCCACGCTTTCTTTGAGTAGTTTTTCAGCCCTACCCACCCACCCCCCCCCCTTTTTTTTTTTTTTTTGGATTGTAAAGAGAGCAAGCACAAGTGGGGGAAGGGCAGAGAGAAAAGGAGAGAGGAATTAAAAAAAAAATTTTTTTTTTAACGTTTATTTATTTTTGAGACAGGGAGAGACAGCATGAACGGGGGGAGGGTCAGAGAGAGAGGGAGACACAGAATCTGAAACAGGCTCCGGGCTCTGAGCTGTCAGCACAGAGCCTGACGCGGGGCTCAAACTCACGGGCCGCGAGATCATGACCTGAGCCAAAGTCAGACGCTTAACTGACTGAGTCACCCAGGTGCCCCCCCCTTTTTTTTTTTTAACATTTATTTCTGAGAGACAAAAAGAGACAGAGCATGAGTGGGTTAGGGGCAGAGAAAGAGGGAGACAGAATCCGATGCAGGCTCCAGGCTCAGAGCTGTCACAATAGAGCCTGATACGGACCTCAAACCCATGAACCATGGGATCACGACCTGAGCCAAAGTTGACATTTAACTGACTGAGCCACCCAGGAGCCCCAAGGGAAACAGGAATCTTAAGCAGCCTCCATGTTCTGCATAGAGTCTGATGTGGGGCTCCATCTCATGACTGAGATCATGACCTAAGCCAGAATCAAGAGTGGACAGATTGAGCCACCCAGGCACGTCTGCAATGACATATTTAGATCTTTGGTTATTATTCCATAGATCCCTGAGCTCTGTTTAATTTTTTCAGAATGTTTTTTTTTTGTTGTTGTTCAAATTGGATGATTTCTATTCAGTTTTCTCTTTTAGTTCCTTTATTCTTTCCTTTTCCCCCTCTGTTCTGCTGTTGAGCTCATTCATTAAGTTTTTTCATTTGGTTATTGCGTTTTCAGCTCCAAAATCCATTTGGTCATCTTTTGTATCTTCTACTTTTTGTGGAGACATTTTGTTTTCATTTGTTTCATGCATGTTTGCAGCTGTTCATTGAAGCGTTTTTATGAGGGCTGCTTTAAAAATCTTTGTCAGATAATTCTAACATCTCATCTTTTATTTATCATCTATTGATTGTCTTTTTTCATTCAAGTTGAGATATTCCTGGCTTTGATAGGAGAAGTGACTTTCGATTGGAACCTGGATATTTTGGGCATTATGTTGGAAACTGTGGATCTAATTAACCTGTTGTAGCTGACTTCCTCTGACAGTGCTGTATGTAGCAGGGGGCAGGGATGTGGGACCATTTTATTGCTGGCAGATGGGAAGAGAAGTCTAGGTTCCCTGCTTGGCCTCCATTAACACCAAGGGAGAAGGTGTTTCCTGGGTATTTCAGGCAGAGGTGGGAGTTGGGTAGTGTGTCTCCCTGCCCCCCCCCCATCCCAGGTCTATGCCAGTATCACACTAGCTTGAAGAGACAGGAGTGTCTCATTACTGTTTTATACATGGCATCCACTGATGCAAAGGGCTAGAGTGGTGAAGTGGTCTTATTACAGTGGTCAAATCTTGATACTCCACTAGCCCTCCTCTCATACCACCCGAGTGGGGGAAGGAGGCAGACATTTTTACTGCTAGATGGAGGATGGAAATCCTGTGTCTGCACATGATGTCCACTGACTCTCCCTATTAGACCACCTTATTGTGGAGGTTGTGGCTCCTTTTTACATCCTGGTGAGGGTGGAAGTTTAGGAGATTTACTCAGCATTAGCTGGCGTTGGTGGGTGCGAGGCAACTTTTTAATATCATGTTTGGCAGGTGGAGGGCAGTTATTGTCTAAAAGTTTTCTGTCTTCCTAGACTGACCTTTTCCTGATACTTTGTCTAGAGAGAGCTGGCTTTTTTGTTGGGACTTTTTTGTCTGTGTCTTATTGGCATTTCTGGGTTGCTGGCTTCTTTAGTTCCAAGTTTAAGATGTGGGGCAAAAAGAAAGTCTAGGGAATTCACCACAGAGTTGTTCCTTGGGTCACAGAGTCCCTACCTAGTCTGTGTTTTCTCTATTTTTCAGAGTTTTCTTATGATTGTTTTATATATATATATATATATATATATATATATATATATATATATATATATGTATGTATTTTACATATATATATATATGTATTTTACATATATATATATATGTATTTTACATATATATATATGTATTTTACATATATATATATATATATGTAAAATGTTCTGTGCTTTTAGCTGTACTTAGTGAGAGCATTACGGGCAAGTATGTATGTACCATCTGGAAGTGGTATTCCTTCACCTGCTTTTCATTGTGGCAAAAAATAAAAATAAAAACACTCCGTAAATGGTATTATGGAGAACATACCCTAGAATTTCAGGGAGAATTATTAACATTGGATTAGGTCTTCCAAAGACAGAGAGATTCTTATCTCAGGTAATTCAGATATCATTCAATTTGAAGACCTGAGTTGCTGCCTGGTGACTGACAGTGACACAATGTTCTTTGATTTTCTTTCCATGTGCTATTTTAGTCTTGGTTTTGTATATGCAGTACAGCAGGAAGCATATTGGGTAGGATTACACCGTTGTAAGTCATTTTCAGTTCTGATGTGATTTAGGTTGATTCTACTGGCCTTTGGTACAATGGGCCAAATGCCCTTTCAAATCAAATTGATAAAACTTATCTCTTGTAAATACTTTTAATTGTAAATACTCCAGCAATTTATTTTTGTCTCTCTTTTTTAAGCTTTGGGCTTAAACTTTTTTTTTTTTTTACTTTTTAGATTAATTAGCAAAAAAACTGGCTTTTTTGCACAGTCCTATGAACTTTAACACATGATAGATTTTGTATACAGTTCAGTGTTAAAAATTTAGAAAGTTGCATCACCTCAAAAAATTTCCTTATACTGTTTATTTGTAGTCCTATCCTCCTCCCAACCCTAACCACTATTCTTTCACTCATGACTATACTTTTGTCCTTTGGTGCATTTAGTATAAAAGGGATCATATGGTGTGTTACCTTTTGGAGGCTGGCTGTTCTTGCTTCCTATAATTCCTGATATTCATCCAAATAGCGTCAGTAGTTCATTCTTTTTTTTTTCCTCTTTCTGCTGAATGGTATCCTACTATATACATGTGTCTGTATTATAGTTGATTTATTTGTCCATTGGGTTGTTTTCAATTTATAGCAGTTACAAATAAAGTTGCTTTAAACATTAGTATCCAGATCTTTGTGTGCGTATAAATTTTGATTGGAGTGAGATAGCATGGTTATATTCTAAGTCCCATGTTTATATAAGATACGTCCAAACTGTTTCTAGAACAGTTGTATCATTTTATGTCCCACCTCCAAATCCTACCTTTTCATCCTTTTCAAAAGTGTTTGCCTTTACTTGTTGGAGCATTTTTATAAATCTTCTTTAAAATTTTTGTCTGGTAATTCTATTTATTTTTTATTTTTTAAAATGTTTATTTATTTTGAGAGAGAGAGAGTGCAAGCAGGGGAGGGACAGAAAGAGTTCAGGACAGAAGATCTGAGGTGGACTCTGTGCTGACAGCAGAGAGCCTGATGCGGGTCTTGAACTCCTCAACCATGAGATCATGACCTGAGCCAAAGTCAGACATTTAACACACTGAGGAACCCAGGCACCCCTGTCTGGTAATTCTAACATTTTCATCATTTCAGAGTTGGTGTCTATTGTCTTTTTCTATGCTAGTTGAGATTTTTCCTATTTCTTTATATGCTGACTAATTTTGGATTTTATCCTGGACAGTTTGGTTATTATGAAACACGAAATCTTTTAAAAATTCTACGGAAAATATTGATATTTTGATTGTAATAGGCAATTGATTCAGCTAGCTTCAGGATTAAAGTTCCAGCTAGACCTCTGTGAATTGTGGTTCCTATGTCCATGTAGTTTTCAAAGCCTTTACAGGGTTACTTGGATTTGTCCCACTTATTTGCCACCCAGTGGCTAATCTGGGAAATTATCAGAGCTCTATCTAGTAGTTCAGTTCTAAGTGTCCATGTATACTGTTTAAGCGTCAGATTTATGCATGTGTAGGTTGGGGTGAAACCAAGAGTTCTTTTAAAGAACTCCTGTTTCAGGGTGCCTGGGTGGCTCAATTGGATAGGCGACCTGCTTCAGCTCAGGTCATGATCTCAAGGTTTGTGAGTTCAAGGCCTGCTTCCGGCCCTCTGCTGTTAGCACAGAGTCTGCTTTGGATCCTCTGTGTCCCCACATTCTCACGCTCTCTTTCTCTCAAAAATAAATAAACATTAAATAAAGTAATAAAGAACTTCTCTCTCTGCCCTCTCCCACTTTTGTTTTGGTTCTCTGGCTGGGCAGCTGGGGCTTTAGTTCACTCTGCTCTGCTGTGCAGTTCCCATGATTGTGCCCATTCACTGGGGATAAGTGATTGGAGGATAAAATGACAATAAAAGTTACAGTGGTTTGCCCCACACTCTTGGGACCAGTATTCCTCCAATCAGAAATGAAGATTCCCTCTTGCTCAGAGTTTTTGCTCCTGTGGGCTCCTGTTTTACTGCCTCCTTCTATCCTAGAAATGCTTGGGGGCTAGCAACATGAGAGAATGGAGAAAATGGTACTCATAATTTATTGTTCTTCCTCTATTTCCCTGCTGCTTAAGTAACTGCAACATACATCCTGTCCAGGTTTTGTAGCTACATTTAGTGAGACTGACAAAATGGAGTATATTTACTCCCTCTTACCGAGACTGGAATCCATTGGGCTTGCTTATCTATTGGGTTTGAAATAATTAATGGGAAGAGAAAAGGTACATCTAGGTTTTGTGGAGTCTTAAGGTCATACAGTGGGGAAGTCCTCTTTAAGAAAAGGAATACAAGTTATGAATTCAAAATTAGGCACAGTGTTTTGGATGGGGCTATGAAAGCAGAGGACCCTAGAGCTTAAGCTTCATTGGCTTTAATAAAAACCTGACTCTGGGGAACAGATAAAACATAAATGAATATTGATTATCGGTTGGGCATTTTAAGGACATTTTTTATTCATGTTTTCACTTAATATTCATTAAAATAAAAATGCAACCTATTTTATCCCCACCTTATGGATGAAAAAAAAAAGATTTAAAAGGTTAAATCATGCAGATATAAGGGGTTTTATAACTCAGATATTCTAATTCCAAAGCATTTGGTATTTCTCCTACCTGTCGAACTTTATTAAATAAACAAATCAGGGATTAGGAGAGACATATAGGCTGTCAGTTAAGAGCATAAGCTCAGAAGCCAGACTGCTGGGGTTTAGTTTGGCTCTGCCATTGATTATGTGTGACCTCAGAAAACTTCCCTAACTTTTCCTTAACCTTCCTCTAGATGTCTGTAAAATGGGGAGAATAGAACCTACCTTCATAAGGTTGTTATGAGGATTAAATAAATGATTACTATAAAGCATTTAGAATAGCTTCTGGCATATAATGACTGCTTTTTAACCACTGTATACAACTGTGCATTCAGATAAATTTTATTTGCTTTGTTAGCAGCCTTCTTGAGCTACAAAGACAAGTAACAAGGAAAGGGGATTTTTTTTTTTCACTTACACATAAGTCATATTATGTATTTGGAATATATACTGAGAAATAGGTTACATATTATGTAATTAGTAATAATTGTACTTTCTGTTAAGAATTAATTATTTTTTTTTTAAGTTTGGCGATGTTATTCTGATTAACACACAAAGCTAGAAGAAATTTTGTTCTATATGTTTGGTTGGAAAATCTGGACGATTACAGGTTAAATGTTTTGGGGAAATGGCCAATTAATAGCACAGAGAGGTAGAATAGTTAAACAAAAAGAAAAATACACTTTTTCTTAGAGATAAAGTCTTACACACTCCCAGACTCTTTGTAAAATGGAGACAGTAGTATCAATCTGCATTAGTTATCTTATTGAAGTGTTAACAAACCGTCATGAAATGTAAAACAATAAACATTTATTATCTCACAGTTTCCATGGATCAGGAATTTGGGAGTAGCTTTCCCATGTGACTCTGGCTACAGTCAAGATGTCGGCTTTGGCTGTGTTCACGCGAAGCCTTGATTGGGGCTGGAGTATCAGTGCAAGGTGGTTCCCTCACATACTTGGCAAGATGGTGGTTCATGGGGTTCCTGTCAGGTCATCCCTATTCAGTGTGGAAGGGGGCTACTAGGAGGGGCCATCGTGGAGACTGGCAGTCACCGTATGTTCTAAAATTACTTTAACATTTAAATGAGATCGTTCTAGGAAAGCCTTTGGAAACTAGTAGGAGCTACCTGTTTGATTAGTGTGTTTTTCACCATTGGTCTGTCAGTAGAAATCAGTTTCTGGTTGTTTCCAAAATACAGAGGAAGACGTATGTGTCTCTGTGGAAAAGAGATGAACACTGCTAAGGAAAGTGTGGGTTGTTCTTCTAATTGGTCGTTTGTTTAGAAGCTGTGCTGGTTTTTACTTCAGTATCAAGTGATGGTAGCAATTAGAATTTGAGACCAGAATATTGATAAATGCTATAAGCAACAATTCTGACCCACAGTGAACTCATTTAATTACTACCTGGCACATGATCATTGTGGAAGCACAATGTGTTTCAAGTCTGATACTTTTTTTTTTTTTTAATTTTTTTTTTCAACGTTTATTTATTTTTGGGACAGAGAGAGACAGAGCATGAACGGGGGAGGGGCAGAGAGAGAGGGAGACACAGAATCGGAAACAGGCTCCGGGCTCTGAGCCATCAGCCCAGAGCCTGACGCGGGGCTCGAACTCACGGACCGCAAAATCGTGACCTGGCTGAAGTCGGACGCTTAACCGACTGCGCCACCCAGGCGCCCCAAGTCTGATACATTTTTTTGTGTGTGATGGAGTGTCATTTAACTTCTACTTTCTCCAGGGTTAAGCATGTTAAGCAGAAAAGAATTTTTTTTTCTTTTCTAAGTAGATTGGATCTTAGTATTGCTAATGATAAAAAGATGGCTTATTTTGAAGAGGACACTTATTAAATTATTTAGAAAATGACACATTACAAGCATGTATAATCGTTATTTCCAGTTGTGAAAAAGAAAGCATGGAGAGAACTCTGTTTTTTCTTTAAATGGTAATATATAAATATTTGGCCACTGGAGGGCTCCATATTTTAAAAAATTATATGAAAGATATAAGTGCTCACTATAACAATTTTAAACAGTACTGAAAGATATAAAGGACTCCATATTATTTGGCAGAGATAATAAATCAAGTAGTTGCTGATTATAAATAGTTATGTGCATATATAAAGTGTAGGTGTTTGCTTCCTTTTCTTACATTGGAATGAAAATAAAACACATTACATAATTTCTTCATAAATAAAATATCTGACAACTCTGGTGTCAAAATACAAAACTAGTTATTTGAACGCCCCTCAGTAAACAAAGAAGTTGAGAGAGATTAAATACTTTTTTTCTCATCTTTTTTCTACAGGTACTATTTTTATGTGAGGAAACTTCTTGTTTTAGGATTCATTGAGGTTATTTCCATTTAGTTTAATAAACTCTATAGTTATTTCAGTGAATACTGTGACATAATTAATAAAATTCACAGAACAACAGGAGACATTTTGAAATAGAGCCCAAAACAAAAGTAGATGTTGCATAAAACAGTTGGCAGTCACTGGTTTTTATGCTTAATACTAGCATTTCTTTGGTCCAGATGTGTACTTTACATTGTTTTGCACTGAACTCTGAGCATCAGGGTTTGTTTTCAGTTTTAAAGTAAAATGGAAACTTAAAAAAATTGAGAAATTAGAAACACTTATAACAGGTACCAGTACCTGAGGGAAGTTCTCCTTTTCTTTCGAAAAATTCTAGATAGGAAACTACTGTGTTCCTCAAAAACAGCAATTTTACTTCCTTGATCTTTCCCACTTGAAAGAAGTGTTTTGATTTCTTTATAATTCTGAAGTGTTTACTTTTTAAATGTTTGATCGAGCTCAGGGAAGCCTGCAATTTCTAGAATAGTTCAGCATTTTTTTCCCCTGATAAGATGTGGGTCTCTTTGTACTGAGCTTGCAGAGCTGAGGCTGTGTGTTTTGGATGATCTGAGTAGTTAAATTCCCCAGTTAGTCGGTAGCCTTGTCCTTGGCATCTCCTCTTCACAAAGGAAGCAGTATTGCAAATTAATTGCTAATGACGAGGAAACAAACCAAAACCAAAATGAAAAAACAAACAAACATCTTTTATACCTGTTCATTTGAAAACTGTAGTTTTCAAAGAATATATATATCTAAGGGGTCTAAGAATATATAAATCCCTACTGATTTCTACATATGAGGCCCAACTATTACTATAGGGACAAAGATGCCAAAAACTCATGAAGGATGCAGTCTCCAGGTTAGTACTAATTATGCACACGATACTAAGTATCATTATGGAATGATTTTTTAAAATAAAATTAATTTATTAATTGTCAAGTGACAAACTGTGAAACTGTCAAATTTGGCAATTTCACCAGGGGTAATAACCTTCTCTCACTACCTACCTCTTCTTATTCTGCCCACCATCCATTCACACTGCTCCTTAGAATGTTAGACAAAAACCAATGTCCTCAACTTTGGGCTGTGAGCTGTTAGCTACATTTTCTTTCTTTCTTTCTTTCTTTCTTTCTTTCTTTCTTTCTTTCTTTCTTTCTTTCTCTGTTTCTTTCTTTCTCTGTTTCTTTCTTTCTTTGTTTCTTTCTCTGTTTCTTTCTTTCTCTGTTTCTTTTCTTTTCTTTTCTTTTCTTTTCTTTTCTTTTCTTTTCTTTTCTTTTCTTTTCTTTCTCGAGAGGGAGAGAAAGCATGTGTGGGGGGTAGGGCAAAGGGAGAGGGAGAGAGAGAATCCTAGAACAGGGGCTAGATCTCTACCTTGAGATCATGACCTGAGCTCAAATCAAGAGTTGGACGCTTAACCCAGTGAGCCACCCAGGCGCCCCTACATTTTTTGTTTCTACAGACATACTGCTTAGTGTCTAATGTGTTGTATCTATTTAAGTAGTAATCATAGCGCGCGTATCTGATTGTAGCCTGCTGGCATGTCGAAAAAATTCTGCCCTTCTACTCTTGCAGCCACAGAATGCATCTTTGATAATAGCTATGTCGCAAAACATGTTTCTGGCTAAAAGGTATGGGAGAGGACATGGGACAGAGCATGACTGACACATACCACAGTATCTCCTTCGTTGCTGCCTCATGAATGTGAAAACAGCTCTCGTTGCTTGTGTTGAGAAACTTGGTTTCAATGCCTTTTTCACACAGATCCATTCATATTATTAATGGAATAAACTGGTGAGATGCCTGTCAGGGTAAAGGTGCAGTCTTGCTATAAAAGATAACAAGCCTAATTGGTCTGATTCGTTATTACCTGTGACCATTTTAGCCCTGTGCTGTAACCACCAGAGCTCACAAGCACTGTCAGTTTTTAATGCTTAATTTATAGCACTCAGTCCTTAAAAAAATAAAAAATGAAACTGTTTTTTAAAAAAAGAGCAACTGGCTGGCTTAGTTGGTAGAACATGCAACTTTTGATCTCAGGGTTGTGACTTTGAGCCCCACTGATGGGTGTAGATATTATTTAAAAAATTAAAAAATTGAAAAGTTAGAAAGAATGTATATACGTTACTCAGTCCTTATATATATATATATATATATATGTATATATATGTGTGTGTGTGTGTGTATGTATATATATACACGCACACACATATATATTTTTATATTTATATTTATTTATTTATTTATCCATAGTTCTCATACGTGGCTGCACCTTGGAATCACCTGGGAAGCATTTAGTCTTCTGGATGCCTGATATGGACCCTACACACTATTCTCACTTAGGTGCTTTAGGATAGGAAGTGCCTGCGCATCTGCATTTTTAAAAGTCCTGTGTTTTTGCTTTGTTGTCTGGGTTGAGAGTGATTGATTCAAAAGGAAGCTGCATTGTAGTAGCTTTTTGAGGCCCCTACAAGTTCTGATTAAACAAATGCCTCAGAGGAAATACAGCTATTCTTTATATTTGAATGTACTCTCTCCCCACCACCCTACCCCTGAAGAAAAAAGCCAACCTGGTATAATTTTGGTTGCTGACAGTGCCTAAATTATTTTGAACTGAACCACTTAAATTTCTGGGGTGAGGAACCAGGAAAGTGAAGATCTAACTTCAGATAGGGTTGGCCCCATCCTGATGAGTTTGTCATTTCTGTCCCCCCACCAAAGCAGTCAGCACTATCCTTTCACTTTTAAACCAGTTCTAATAGAAAATAGGATAGGGGTGCCTGGCTGGGTCAGTTCTGTAGAGCATGCAACTCTTGATCTCCAGGTTGAGTTCAAACCCCACGTTGGGGATTGAGATTACTTTAAAAAAAAAAGAAAAAAAAAATATATATATACACACACACACACACATACATACACAACATATATTTATATTTATATTTATATTAATTGTTTACATATATATAAGTAATCTGGCTAAGGGAGCATAATTCAGTGAGTGAAATATGCTTCGATGTATAGAGATCTTTTGAAATATTGGGGATTGTAAACGTAAGGAAAAGTCATGGAAGAGCAGTATATGCTACAGGCAGGCCGTAGCGTGTTCCCATAGGGAGTGGGAGCTTCAGGATTAGCACATCCCGACAACAGGTCACACCAACTCCTGAAAATACCCACAGTGGCAAAAGAAAGGCTTCTTCCCTTCCTCTTCTCTCAGTGCTGAGGCGAAGGAACTGTTGAGAGATCAGGCTGTGAGGGTTCCCTGCGACTTCAGTCTTTGAGCTCCTGTTCTCCTCATTCTCGGACGACCTCTCTCGTCTAGACCATGGGTTTTAACCTGTGTGGATTTAGATGATTCACAAATCCTGCTGTCCACTCAGCTGTTTTCTGGTTCATTCCATGGTAACACTACATGTAAAAGAAAAGAGGACAAACTGGATCTCTGCCAACTAGAACAAAGTGTTTGGCTACCTTCTTACTCCTAACCACCTGGACATCCAGGCTTTTCCATGATAGTAGGGTATTACCAACTTGTCACTCTGCTCAGGACTAAGCCCTTGGGCTCAGTTTTGGGCTCATCTCCCTCCTCCCCCCATTTCACTCAGCACAACTGAATGTTGCCTAATCACATCTACCTCACAAAGTGCCCCAGGCCAGCAGTGCTGATAGTAAACCACTTAGATGAAAATAGTGAAGATATTTAGATGGAAAGAAGGAATGAGATAGTCACCACAGAATATCTGTGCAGTGGAAGACTTCAAATAAGTCTCCTGGCTTATGCTATCTAGAAGATTTTAAGCAAGCATTGCGTTTGCTACATAGTATTTAAATTTTATTCTCCCATGTTTGGACTAACACCATTCTCCTTGCTTAGAATTAGCTCAAAACAAAACAAAAAACCTAAAAAGAAAAAGCTAGTAATTTAAGGCAAGTTTAGGTGTTCTGTTTTGTTTTTAAATACAATGCCTTTATTAAAAATTAGGGTCTCTTGCATATAAATATTACCAGTGCATGCATTTCTTTTGATATTTGTGCATTGTCCTGATGACATTTCAATCTCAAGTCAGTTTCCCTTAGCTACTAAAGACCCTTTTACTTCTCTCCAGTTGCCACTTGTCTCACCTGTACCTACAAAATAAAAACTTTACTTTTAACCATCATAAATAGCATTAGTAATTATTTAAAATTTTATGTATTTAAAAACTTTAAAAATTATGTTTGCATATATCCTATTATTTTAAGAAAAATCATTTATGGGAAGAGATCCTTTGCTCAATTCCAAACTGAATCGAAAATGTTTTTTGGAATACTTAATTAGTTGCCTTCCATTAGCACTGGCAGTCAAGAGCCTGTCCCTTTTACAGATCCTAGTAGGAACCCTTCATGAAGTCTTGGAAACACTTGTTTTCACTTATTTATTCGTCCTTTTCACTTTCTCGAAGCATCTAAGTCTACATACCTGTAATTTTTTTGAAGTTCATTTTTATTGAGGAAATACGATTTGAAAAGTTAGGGTTATGGGATTTTGTGTTTTTGCTCTTATGTTAGATATTTGGGATAACCTTCAGATAAGGGTTCACATAATAAAAATGTTCAGTTACAGAAAGAGCTCACCAGGCGGGTATTAAGTAGTTATCTGTACAATGGAATTCTAACTGAAAAGGAATGGCCTCTGGCGGGGAACAATGGCAAAATCCCTCAGGAAGTCAATTATAAGGTATGTTAATCCTACCAAAATATTAACCTCATGATCTTCAATCCCAGAGTGCCTTCTCCACCCTGCAAGTTCAGTTAAAAATATGCTGAAAGGCAAATTTCCTAAGATAATGAAATAAAAATGTGGACCTAAGTCTGTAAGATACAAATTAGAAAATAAGATCCCTAGCCAAACGTGAATATCTGACAAATCCTTTGCTTTCTTACAATTAGTAGCCTAGTCTTTTGGGATGTTAATAAAGTAATGATTAAAAACGTGCCTAGAGAAGCCTTGTGGTTGAATGATTTACCCATCTGATAATTTTTACTCTGGGAATTTTTATTTTTTTCTTGTGAAGTTGATAAGTCTAACTATTATCTTCTTAATATATAAAATAGGAAAAAAAAACTTGTTATATCAATTACTAGAATATTTTTTTTTGTAGATTTAAATGTCCATAAAGTGTTTTAGATTCCAAAGAACAGTTCTATGAATATAGATAATACTATTTTCTTTGAGTTTCTTTTATTAATCAGTTTCAATTCATTGTAACAATATGAACATAAGTTTAGGAGGTGGTAATTGAATTGTATTAATATTAAATCTTTGATTATATGAAAAGATCTATATTGTCTTTTAATTAGAAACTCACATATGATCAATTTCTAGTTGTTTAAACAGTTTGATTGCTACTAGCATTCATTGTGGTTTAAAGTGCAAATAACTAAACTTTCCTTTGATATGTTATTGTACTAGCACATTCGGTAGTTGGAGCAAGGGGATAGAGCTCTAGTTACTGGGCACCATGACTGCGGAGCATAATGGATGTCAAGCCTCATGGCTTCCCGCTCTCATCTGCTTTGATTTCAGAAAGCTAGAGAATCTTGGAATGCTTGGATCTTAGACTAATGCATAGAGATCAGCCCTCAGTGCCCTGCACAAATCCCCATACAAGAACTCCTACTAAAGTTTCTGCTTGAACATCTCCATAGATGGGACAATATCCAAGAGGAACTCACTTAATTTTTGGATCAATCTGAGGGTTGGAAAGTGTTTCCTCATACTGAACACCCCAAACTGCCTCTTGGAAACATCTTTTAATTGATTACAGTTTTAAACTCTGAAACCACCCCGTAAAATGATGCCTCTTCCTTATGAGACTCCAAAAGGATATGAAAACAGCACTTCTTCTTTTCCAGAGTAACATTTTTATTTCCTTTAGCCATTCTGCCCCCAAACAGGGTTGCTTAGCCTCTGTCCATAATCTGGCAATGATCTGGTCCAGAATCTCTTTGAGTTCTTTCTGTCCTCACCTGAATATAGACAGCACTGGCTAGAGTGGCCTCCCAACCCTTCTTGCTGGATGGTGTAGTTCTTCTTGTTTTTTTCTTTTTCTTTTTCTTTTTTAAATGTTTATGTATTTTGAGAGAGAGAGAGAGAGAGAGAGAGAGAGAGAGAGAGAATGCATGCGTGCGTGAGCAAGGGAGGGAGAGAGAGAATCCCAAGCAGGCTCCATGCTGTGAGCATGGAGCTTGATCCCATTAATCCTGAGATAATGACCTTGAGCCAAAATCAAGAGTTGGATTTGAGCCACCCAGGCGTCCTGAAGGTGTAGTTCTTCTAAGTCCAGTTTTGTTCTGAGTACTTCACACTGCCATCTTATATTGCAGTTGTCATTTTACATGCTTTTCAGTTCAGGCAGGCATCTTCTGTTCTCTGCTTTCAGACTTTTATTGGTGACAATTGATGCTATAAGTTTAGACTATAGGTTTTATTTTTCAGTGATATAAACAAAGATGACAATGCTTAGTTACAAATCTATGGGTGTGCTTTCATGTAACTTAGTACTTTTATTACTCCACATTTAGAGATTTTTAAAAAATATATTCTTTTAAAATTTTTTAAATTTTTTTATTTTTTAAAATTTACATCCAAATTAGTTAGCATATAGTGCAACAATGATTTCAGGAGTAGATTCCTTAGTGTCCCTTACCCATTTAGCCCAGGCCCCCTCCCACAGCCCCTGCAGTAACCCTTTGGTTGTTTGCCATATTTATGAGTCTCTTATGCTTTGTCCCCCTCCCTGTTTTTATATTCTTTTTCTTTCCCTTCCCTTATGTTCATCTGTTTTGTCTCTTAAAGTCCTTATATGAGTGAAGTCGTGTGATTTTTGTTTTTCTCTAATTTCACTTAGCATAATACCCTCCAGTTCCATCCACGTTGTTGCAAATGGCAAGAGTTCATTCTTTCTGATTGCCAAGTAATACTCCATTGTATATATTTACCACATCTTCTTTATCCATTCATCCATCGATGGACATTTGGGCTCTTTTCATACTTTGGCTATTGTTGATAGTGCTGCTATAAACATGGGGGTGCTTGTGTCCCTTCAAAGCAGCACACCTGTATCCCTTGGATTAATGCCTAGAAGTGCAATTGCTGGGTCGTAGGATAGTTCTATTTTTAGTTTTTTGAGGAACCTCCATATTCTTTTCCAGAGTGGTGGCACCAGCTTGCATTCCCACCAACAATGCAAAAGAGATCCTCTTTCTCCGCATCCTGGCCAATATCTGTTGTTGCCTGAGTTGTTAATGTTAGCCATTCTGACACGTGTCAGGTGGTATCTCATTGTAGTTTTGATTTGTATTTCCCTGATGATGAGTGATGTTGAGGATTTTTTTCATGTGTCAGTTGGCCATCTGGATGTCTTCTTTAGAGAAGTGTCTATTCATGTCTTTTGCCCATTTCTTCACTGGATTCTTTGTTTTTTGGGTGTTGAGTTTGATAAGTTCTTTATAGATTTTGGATACTAACCCTTTATCTGATATGTCATTTGCAAATATCTTCTCCCATTCTGTCAGTTGCCTTTTAGTTTTGCTTATTGTTTCCTTCTCTGTGCAGAAGCCTTTTATTTTGATGAGGTCCCAGTAGTTCATTTTTGCTTTTGTTTCCCTTGCCTCCAGAGACGTGTTGAGTAAGAAGTTGGTGCGGCCAAGATCAAAGAGGTTTTTGCCTGCTTTCTCTTCAAGGATTTTGATGGCTCCCTGTCTTACATTTAGGTCTTTCATCCATTTTGAGTTTATTTTTGTGTATGGTGTAAGAAAGTGTTCCAGGTTCATTCTTCTGCATGTCGCTTTCCAGTTTTCCCAGCACTGCTTACTGAAGAGACATTGGATATTCTTTTTTTTTTTTTTTTTTTTAATTTCTTTTTTTTTTTCAACGTTTATTTATTTTTGGGACAGAGAGAGACAGAGCATGAACAGTGGAGGGGCAGAGAGAGAGGGAGACACAGAATCAGAAACAGGCTCCAGGCTCTGAGCCATCAGCCCAGAGCCTGACGCGGGGCTCGAACTCACGGACCGCGAGATCGTGACCTGGCTGAAGTCGGACGCTTAACCGAATGCGCCACCCAGGCGCCCCAGAGACATTGGATATTCTTTCGTGCTTTGTCAAAGATTAGTCGGCCATACATTTGTGGGTCCATTTCTGGGTTAGAGATTTTTGTTTTCACTTAAACTTAATACCTATTAGCATTGCAAATTATACTCCTCAGTTTATATTGTAAATACTCTCAGTCATTCATGTAAGAGCAGGTTTTGATGTAGAGGATGGTAGAGTGAAACTTGCTGGTACCTGTGATGAGGTGAAGACTCTTTGGGAGAAAGTAGATTTGTGAAGAAAGTTTGAAGACCCCAAACCTCAGCGTTAATGTTGCTTAGGATCAATTCTATAGTACTTTTCTTCTAATTTCACATCATCGCGTCACACATAAGCAAACAGTTGTATGTTTGTTGAGACTCTTTGCTGGGTAGTTGAGGGTTCATAGGACAGAAACTATGGTGCTTTCTTGGAACCTTACAGTGAAATTTATGATGAAATTTAGATGGTTATAGCTGCTTTGTAGTTTTCCTGAAACAAAAGTCATATGGTATGTTGGGTATTGTCAGATTTACATTAGCCTTATCATTTCCATCTCTCTTCCTGCTCTAATTCCCACCATCCTCTTTACTAAGAGTTAGGAGACCCCAGTTCAAGGTGGTGGTGAAGGTAAAGTGGGCAGAGAGTTGACTCTTCAACTCCATTTTGCTCTGGAGAAAGAAACATAGCTCAGAAAATAAGTGCAGTTATTAAATTCTCATATTGGAACTTTAAAATTTCCCTTGTAATAGCATCTGTCCTCTCTTCTACCTTTGTGTATCTAATGTACCATTCTCTGTGTAAAATTACCACACATTCAAAATACTCAGTAAGCATATTAAAATGGTAGCTTTGGAGGGGGGGAAGGGCACTGGGAGTGGAGTATGTAATAAAAGGAACCTAATTCGTTAATTAAAATTATCTTGTTGGCAATAGTATTTAACTGTGTTGCAGATTTTACTATAAACAAATAGACTTGGTTTCTAGTCTATTCAAGTCGGTATCCTAGACTATATCCTAAAGTTTTCTCAAAATTCATTATACAGAACTCTTGATGCCTACTAGATTCCTTGAAGACTATGAACTACCTGCCCGAATGAGAATCCACAGTGTATTACTAGTCTTCCTGTTACTGTTCACCCCCAAAGTAGAATAATTGATGTTGAGTTTTAACTGTGTTGTTGACACAGGTTTTGACATTTTCAAAAAAATGTAAAAATATTGTTGAAATAGCTGGTGTTTAGAAGTATATCCTAGGTCTGAATTTGCATTTAAATTGTATTGCTTTCTTTGTATCTATCTTATCTCCAAAGAAAGAAACAAGTATTTGTGTTGTTGCTTTTAAATTATAGCAAGCACTGTCTGGAATCTGAGTAACTATAGAACTCAGCACTTTGAAGTTGAGACTTTTGGTTGTGTGTGTATGTTCATAGGTAAACACACCACATATATTTTCGACTTTTTTTCTTTTTTTTTTTTTTCGTTTTTTAAGTTTATTAATTTTGAGAGAGAGAGAGAGAGAGAGAGGGAGGGAGGGAGAAAAAGAATGCGAAGCAGGGTCTGCACTGTCAGCATGTAGCCTGAAGTGGGCTCGAACCTATGAACTGTGAGATCATGACCTGAACAGAAACCAAGAGTCGGATGCTTAACCCACTGAGCCACCCAGTTGCTCCCATTATGTTCAATTTCTATGAAAGAGGCCTGGGTCAAATAAGCTGATATGAGAGATTTTGTGAAGGAAATAATATGATACCCAAATCTTTGGATCTTTATTGACTATGACTATAAATACAAGTCAAGTTACAAAGAAGATTCCCTTTAAAGCATTATATTCACAACAGTTTTGGTGTCATATTTTAATTCTTCAAAAATTGATTACTTTTTTTTTCCAGAAACATGTATGGTAACTATGACAAAGCAAAACGCTGTATTCCCAGCTATTCCAAGTTATGTTTTTACCCCTTCCTCCTAAATCTGAGAAAATATATCTTCAGGCATGGAAAATGAATTATGTGCCACTATCTACTTAAGTATAAAGCACACATAACAAATTTCAAGACATTAGAAATGTCCTTAGAATTGGTTTTAGATGTCAGATTAACATTAGCCACTTTTTCAGTGTTTTTGTTGAAACCTGAAGCTTGTCTTATAGGAAATAGAAATTGAAACAGAAATTGGTGTTGCAGTAGTACAGATTGAAATTTAAATATCTCAAACTATTATATTTGAATGGCATTATGTGCCAAGAAATTGGAATTAATTTGTTGAAATTAGGATTTGAACTAAAGTAAAATAAACCCATGTTCCCTTTCATTTCTTTTCAGGAGGTAAGTATGTGGTCCAATCCTTTTATGTTCTTTTTCTCTTATTGCAACAAAAATGTAAACCATTCTACTTTCTTTTCTCCTTTCACTTCAGGTGCTAGTAATAATAGAGTGTAACACATCTGTTATTTTGTGTGTTGTGCCCTGATGCAGGTTTCATACCCAGTTTTCACCCAACCATACTGTCCAAGAAGATAGAATAAGCTGATTAGTGAGCCTGGGTAGTATTTCTGTTCTGAAGCTTAGGTGGAATTAGATCAGTCCCACACAGTGTACATGGTCCGTGAGTAAGGAGGAGTATTTTCCCAAAATCAGAGTGCTTTTATCAGATAATGGGAGATACATGTATACTGGTCAGGCAAAAACATTTGTGTCTCTCATAATCTACTTAAGAAAAGCCAGTATAGAAAAATGCACTTTTGTGGCTGATTATTTTCTTATTTAAAAAATGCTCTACAGGGGGCACGAGGGTGGCTCAGTCAGTTAAGCATCTGACTTCGGCTCAGGTCATGATCTCGTTTGTGAGTTCAAGCCCTGCGTTGGGCTCTGTGCTGACAGCTCAGAGCCTGGAGCCTGCTTTGGATTCTGTGTCTTCCTCTCTCTCTGCCCCTCCCTGCTCATGCTTGCTCTCTCTCTCAAAAATAAATAAACATTAAAAAATGCTCTACAGTGCATTTCCTTTGTAGCTTGAAAGGTTACACAATCTGATTTTTGTTAATTATAAAAAAGTTAAAATTTCAAAATATTTACTAGCAGTTTTGTAAAGCATAGCTATTACAGATGTCTCTTGGGCTGCTTCAGGATAGCCTTTTACTATTCACTTGGTTTTCCCTATAATTGGTGGCCCCTGGGGTTGTAGAACACTGAGCTCTGAAGGGTTGCTATACTAGAATTAGTAACAAAAGGTGGCTTTGTATCTACCAGTGGGAATATTTGGAGACTATTTTCTTTGTGTTTTTTTTAATTGGCTTAATTTGAACCAAATATTATATATTACTATTTTATTTTATTTAAGATTTTATTTTTGAGTAATCTCTACACCCAACATGGGGCTTGAACTCACAACCCCAAGATCAAGAGTCGCATGCTCCTCTGACTGAGCCAGCCAGGCACTCCTATATTTCTTTAAATATTGACTGCCATAGGAGCAGTAGCAACTAATGCAGAGGCATTTATTTAAGGATTAGTGACCAGTGGAGTATTTGTACTATATAGTGCCTGTTGTAGGGCATGTGCTTAGTTTTAATGGAGGACATAGTTGGTACTGGGTGTTTCTAGTAGGAGTGAGCATATTTAAAGGAGAATTGCTCTTTATATATTCTCAACTGTCATTACCTTGGCATTTTTAGTCCATATTTAATTTTAATATTGTTAGAACAAAATACACTGACATTCGCTTTTTAAGTTTAATAAACTTTTTTTTTAGGGCAGGTTTAGGTTCACAGCAAAGCTGAGTGGAAAGTACAGAGTTCCTCTAGACTCCCTTCCTCCATGCATGTAAACCAACTTTAACGCTTTACTCCAACGTATTTTTATAAAGATATTTAAAACGACAAATATTTTAAATGCTCATTTCTACAACTAAAACAATGTCGTTCTCTGTCTTCAAACTGGGAGGGGGAAAGTGTTCTAGAGCCAAGAAGCAGTCTCTGACCCTCTAACCTTGTGAGTGAGAAGTTAGGCCATGTTTTATGATCCTTTTCCAGTTGAATGTTGCTTCTCTGAAGACTACAGGGAGAATAAGGATCTAATGTAACTTGATCTGGAGCATCCTGTTGTTCTGTGAATGGCAAACTGGAGCCCTTGGTTCTGGCCTAGCTCTGACTCTAGCTTGTTGTGGTCAGAGGGGTTGAATGCAGGAGACTCCAGCTCTCATCTGCCTCCAGCATTTTGTGATTCCATGATTTATTGGAATCTCTAGTGGGGAGGACATCAAATCCTGCAGGTTAGCAGCATGGAATCATGGGAAAAGCACTGTGGTGACCTGAGGTATTTATTGGTCACAAACCAGCTGAATGCCTTTTGTCCCATCACTTTACCTTTTTGGGTCTGCCCTAGTTTCAGCTGTGGAAATGTGATTGGACTTCTCTGTGTCCCTCTAAGAAAAGTTTCTTGGATCTTTCTGATAACACAGTAATCACTGTGTGGTATTGTTTGTCCCAGGAACAACTGTTCGGTGAATAAATAACTTCAAAATGGAGTGTATTGACACTGACTGTGGATCACTTTTGAGCAGATTCTTTCTGTCTTCATATCAGGAATATTCTTGCAATTAACATATTTGAAGCAAGAGTCTCTCTGCAGCTAAGCTTTTACTAGATATACATTAGGTACTTGAAAAGGACAGGGATTATTTCCTGAATAGTAGTTTCTCTTAAGCAAACAAACAAAAAAAAACCACAATGTAAAATATCAATAGAAATGTACTTTTTCATAATATCACACGATTTTAAAATGTTTTTATGATTTCTTTAAATTGTGCTATTTAATTAATTAGTTAATTAAGGGAAAAAAGGGAAAGGCTAGTGCCCTTTACTTCTCAGAACAGAATATTTTCCATTTAAAATTTATGTAAATTGCAAATGACTGACTTCCTAAAACTGAATGACTTTGGACTAAATTGTTTAAGTAAATGTGACTTTCTGTATATTGCGAATTACTGCTGAAGTGAAAGCAGGTTTAAAGGAACCCTTTCTTACCTCAAAGGACAAGGTGGTTCTAAGGCTTCTCCAGTGGGTTTTATTCACAGAACGCCTCCCTAAAGGTTCAGGCTAATTCTTGAAGTGTGTAGGGCAGGGTTTATTTGGTCTAACCTACCTAAAGTATGGCAGGTTATTCCACAGGGCTGGGATTATCCTAACCTTATATTTTCCAGCTCGGTGCTCAGTGGCTTGATAGAGCTAATGAATCTTCTCAAAGTACCTGGGGTTTCCCTGTTGGTATTCCTGATGTAGCTGCTAGCAAGCGTGTTTTTATACTCTTCCTGGAAGTGAAACTCCTTCTGCCTTAAATGTGCAATTTCCCCTGCCTGAGAAGGTCAAAGGCACATTTATGTAGTTCACAAGAGTATAAAAGAGCCATTCACTGCTTCCCTGCCAAGCCATCTGACGGGACTAATGCCTACTCATTTTCCACCTCTACTTATGGAAACTGCAGAAATTCATGGTTCCACCATGGTCTTTGAAACAACATTCTTATGGCAAATGAGCATTATAATGAAATACCCATATTATCAAATCAGCAAATGTACCTCGAAATTGGTAGGAGTAAAAAGTGGCTTCTCAGACTGTCAGAGTTAAAAGTATGTTAAAACCACCTAAATTAAAACAGAATCTACAGTGAAATCCCACTGGAAAAACTGGCAATTTACTAGCATCCAAATGCTGAGAATATTCAAGGCAAATTTCAGTGTGTTCACAATGTAACTTTATTAAATGCTTTTCTGTCATTTAGTTTTAACTCCAGTGAGATTACGGACATTTATTGAGCATTTACTGTATGCCAAGCCCTGAGTATCTGTATCTTCTAATAATTTAAGGCAACCTTTAGAAGTGGAGGGATTGTTATCTTCATTTTGAAGGTGAGGAATGGAGGCTCAGAGAGTCCCAGGAATCGACCCACAATTGCAGGGTGGTAAATGGTAGATGCAGGGTTTGGCCCTAACTAAGGCCAGTGTGCTTTGCAGAACACCATGCTGGTAACTGTACTCTATTCTTTGAGACGATGGAGAGGGGAAAAAAAAAAAAAAGCAAATTGCATTACTTTCTCATCGGCCGTTTCATGTTCCACTTTCTGATATGAACTCTGCACTTCAGCTAGATCTGCTTCCTGTCCCTTCCAGCATGCTTCTTCCCAGTACTGAACTTTGGCTCATCCCGTGCCTGTAACACTCCCCTCATCTGCTGTCTCCCCATATCCCAAATTGCCACGCTTCAGCTTCAGGTGCCAGCTTTAGTCACTTCCCGCGTAGATTCCCTTGTGCATCCTAACTGGTTTGAATTCTTTGTTTACCATTTTGGCGTGCATTTTTCTCTACTATTATTTAACGTTGTGTGTATGTGTGTGTGTGCGCACGTGTGCGTGTGTGAGAGAGAGAGAAAGAGAGAGAGAGATTACCCGACTAGATCATCAGTTTCTAAAAACCAGCAACTAACACACTACTATTTGCAGTGTTAATACGTGGTAAGTCATTAATAATTTCTGAAACTATAAAAGGTTATATCATTTGTATCTGTTTGCTGTTGGCATATAGATAGATGGTAGGTAGTTTTTAAAGCATAATTTTATAATTGGTCAGTATTGAGTCCTGAAAAGGAGAGGATTTCCAAACCTTTCATCTTTTTTTTTAAAGTTTATTTATTTATTTTGAGAGAAAGACAGAGCACAAGTAGGGGAGGGGCAGAAAGAGAGGGAGAGAGAGAATCCCAAGCAGGCCCTGTACTGTCAGTGTCGAGCCCAACATAGGGTTCTATCTCACAAACTGTGAGATCATGACCTGAACTGAAATCAGGAATGGGAAGCTTAACTGACTGAACCGGCCACCCAGGTGTCCTCCAGATATTTCATCTTGCTATCATAAGAGGTCCGTGTCAAACAATGATTGCTAGAATTTTTTGCCTCTGCCTGCTAGTGTTTTCTAACAGCTTACTGGGAATTCCAAACAGATGGACAAATCTGTAATGACTTAGATATCTAGAGAACTCTTGTTTTGCCTGTATTACTATACTATATGTAAAGTTCCTTACCCTAAAGGCCCTGGGTCATGAGGAAATGCAAGGGCCTACGTGGGAAGATGACAGAGAGGTACTTCAAATTTGCATTTTCTCTTAAGAGATTTCCATTTTCAGTATAGCTGACAGTTGTAATTTCTGTTAAAGATTGGTGCCTGGCCAAAAATGCCTGTGAAATAGCTGTGGTTTAAGCTTCAAGTATAAAGATTTTAACGAAAGTGTTGGCAATATATTGTATGAATAAAGACAGCACTTGTTAAAAAGCATATATATGTGTGTATGTGTAGATTTGTATGTATGTATGTGTGTGTGTGTAAGTATATATCTGCAGTTATCTTTGTCTATATGAAGATATTTTATTTCAGGAAGTGATTTAACTGGAGGTCAGACTATCAGCTTATTATTTCTAGGAAAAGCATCCTTTGGCTATGGGTGAACCACAGTGACCTAAAGCATGGAATTCATTGCCCAAAATTACAAAACAGCTGATGTGCATTTTCAGTACTGTACTATTGAATAATGTGTGTGATGCCACTATTGAGGAGATTGGGTGAAGACCTTAGGCACACACAGGACAGGGAAGGCTTTTGTTAAATCAGTGAGAATCTTTTATTTATTTATTTTTAAATTTTTTAAAAATGTTTATTCCTTTAGAGAGAGAGAGAGAGAGAGAGAGAGAGAGAGAGAGAGAGAGATCATGAGTGGGGAAGGGGCAGAGAGAGAGGGAGACACAGATTCTGAAGCAGGCTCCAGGCTCTGAGCTGTGAGCACAGAGCCTGATGTGGGGCTCAAACCCACCAACTTTGAGGTCATGACCTGAGCAGAAGCCAGATACTTAACCAACTGAGCCACCCAGGCACCCCAGTGAGAATCTTTTAGACTACAAATAATGATATATTACACAGAAGTAATAGCTTGGAGTTTGTATTTAAGTTTTATTTGTAAGCATGTAGTATATAAAAGAGTGAATTGAGGAAAATATAAGAATTGTACTCATGTAAAGAAGTAGTTTTAAGACAGAAAAAATATTTTAAGAAAACCTACATCATAACCTATGGGGAGTAGAATACATGTTGCTGGGGAAATGGAGGAAACCAGTGAAAGATTTAGCAAAAGAGTGAGTATTAATACTGTTTTTTGTGACTTGGACTTGTTTTGGCTTTCAGAGGTCATGCTGACTCTCAGATTAGAAATGCAGTCTCAAAGCATAAACATTGGAAGTAATAATTTTCAAATGTGCTTTCTTGGGTTCTCCATTTTGTTTTCTTCAGGTGTAAAACCAAGAGTATTCTATTTTTCAGGAGAATGAGGAAAAATCTATTTCCTTTTCAATTAGTTTGGCTATTTTTGTTGTTGTTGTTTATGGTACCATAAATGGAGAGACATCTGTACCATGCATTGTATCATGACTAACAAAATTTTTTTTCATTTGAATGTAATTGTTCTTTAGCAAATAATTGCAGTCCAGAATGACTTTTATTGAGCTTGATTGAATTAAGGTTATGTATGAAAATGAGTTAGTTAAAGCTTAATCTATTATCCAGAGAATTGATGAAAACATCAGAAAAGCAGTCATTCGTGGGGATTAAATATTCTTCCATATAAGTGGGCAACATGGTTGCCTTGGAGTCTCTTCTGAACTGACGGGGTAGTAATGACATCAGGGTGCAAAACACCCAGTGTTGGCATAGAAGGGGATTTTACCATGATGTGCCTTTGAATGTTATACTGTACATTAACACTAATTGGGAGTCTGTCTCATTGTAAGAAGTGTCACCTCACCTTATTTCAGTATAATAAGCTTTTCAAAACATAGCACCCCAAGGGGCAATGTGTAAGCCGTGCCAGAAAGCCAGTTGCTTTGGGATCTTTCAGTGGTTGCTGAGGCCCATTCTTTAAGATAGGTTTTTCAAATGCCAAGTCAGATGCCCAATTTGCAGTAAGAGGTAAATAATAGATATTTAATAGATAGTTCTCCCACCTGCCATGAAGTTTCTCAGAGGGAATCCTGAGCTGTGCCTGATCAGTCCTGCTAGGTATGCATCCCCTGGGGGTGGCAGGGTCACTGGTAGGAAACAGGTCTTGAAAAGGAGAAGAGAACAGATTCTTAACGAGGCAGTGTGAACTAAGGATGAGAGTGAGGGTTGAGAAGAAGCCAAAGTGGAACTCAGAAAACACAGGCATGAGCTGGCTGAGGTGAAAATCTGCCCTGGCTGTGGAAGAAGGGCACCTTCAAGCCCCCAGTCTGCAGGGTTGTGTTCGCACCTTGGGCATTTCCCCCTGCTCGCCCCCCTCTGTCCTCTGACACCTCACACAGCCACCCATTTCCATCACATGATAACACTTTGTGAAGTATTTGTAACTGTAAATGCAGAGCAGCTTATGCTGAAACTGCTTTTTCTGAAGCTACTCATGTGGGCATTTGTAAGAACCAGATAAAATCTGGAGTCTCGAAGGTTGGCTATCAGAGAACTCAAAGGGAGTCTGTCTCAGGCAGAATCTTCAGCCTTGAAATTGACCTCTACTTCGTGGCTGATTCCCTGGCTTCTCTCTCCCAGTCAGTTAAGTCCAACAAGATTTCTCTGTTACCCTAAGAGTTTTAAAACCCCTACTGGCCACAGCATAGTCCGCCTCCTTACTGTCCCTCCCCACTTATCCACAGATAGTTGCATCACAGTTGATAAATTATTGAATAATCATCAAAATAAGGTGTAACTAGAGTCCATTTTTTGATATGTATATGTGTATTTGATTATATGAACAAACACATCGACAAGGGTACCCAAAGATTAGGGAAAGTTTATTTTTTGGCTCCTAAAAGAAGTTATGTGTATAGGATATATTAACATATTTTATTTCTCACATAGCATGTGCCCACATCTTAAACCAAAAAGAACACAAATCTTGAAACCAAAATAAGAATTAAATCCACACTGTTAATTAATGTTGGACCGTCCTTTCCCATTTTTGGCAGCATAATTTTTTTTTCGTTTATACCAATTTATTTACCTAACAGTTTTTTATAATTATTTATTAATGATTTTTACCTATTTTTTACAGTGTTTTTCTTTTTTTTTTTTTTAACAGTGTTTATTTTAGTGTTTCTTTTCTATATTGACTTTTGGATTTATATGAAAAAAATTAGGTGATTAAATATATGAGATAATGAATTTTTTTAAATAGTATTTTTAATAATGTCAGTTGTTTATTTTATGATAGCTAATAATAGACTTCTACACCACTACTTGGTTTTTGGAATTGTACACTTAGTAAAAACACAGTCATTTAATTTGAAAGTATTCATATAGGTCCTTTGTAGTTTGCTTCAAAGATCTGGATTTATCGTTTCATCCATACTCTTGTTTTAAAAAATATGGGTGTATGAGTAGTAACTTGTATGAAGCCACATGAGACCATTTAATATTTTGTTCGTTGTTTGCAGCTGTTTTCTTCAATAGCACTGGGTGGTAACTGAATTGTCTTAAGTCTAGATAGGATTACTCAGATGAATCATTACATATTTTTGATATTTAATGTAAGTGCTTCCATGTCATAGTGGCTGGTTCGGTAAAAAGCTTGAGTTATGTCACAAAATGACTAATAATATTGATAGAGCTGTAAGCCAGTACATGATATCCAGTTTCTAGAGTACAGAGTAGCTTGCTGATTGTAAAGAAATACAACTGGCAAAGGGGTAGGAAATTCTGTCTTAGTTGAATGTGAATTTAGTATTACCATTAGAGCATCCTAGCAACTAAACAAATGTTTCTCACCTAGAAACTGAAATAACTGAATTCTTAAAAGTGATACAACTTAGGTATATGTCTATATTTGCAGTATTATTAATGTCAAATGTTCCATTTAGTTTTTGTGGACAACCTTTCGCTGATTTTGATCCTCTTTCCTATGTTTACTTCATCACTTTTAGCTAGAAAGTAATTTTTTTGGTAACATTTTTTTCTCTGTGGATGTCTCTCCTTACTCCTCACCTTAAAAAAAAAAACAAAAACAAAATAAAACAAAACTGTGTTGCTTCACTCATCTTTAAAACATTTAAAAGAAAAATTATAAGATTAATACCTGAACCACAGTTTATCTGGTTGGATTGGACCAGTCATTTAAAATAACTTGTATCTTGGGGCGCCTGGGTTTTGCAGTCGGTTAAGCGTCCGACTTCAGCCAGGTTACGATCTCGCGGTCTGTGAGTTCGAGCCCCGCGTCGGGCTCTGGGCTGATGGCTCAGAGCCTGGAGCCTGTTTCCGATTCTGTGTCTCCCTCTCTCTCTGCCCCTCCCCCGTTCATGCTCTGTCTCTCTCTGTCCCAAAAATAAATAAACGTTGAAAAAAAAAATTAAAAAAAAAAAAATAAAATAACTTGTATCTAGTTAGAATGTCAGTTTAATGTCCTGTTTTTCCAGTGGATTTGTGTGTAATTCTACACTTGATTTTAGCCAAAAACCTGACAAGTTATTGCCTATCTATAACTTTAATCTCAGAATTTCCGTTGAATAATTTTAATGACTGTCTTTTTTGTTAAATTAAAATTGACCATAAACATTTTAGGCCACTTTCTCTAAATCGTGTTAGCATAGGAATTTTTATTAATTTGCCTGTTTTGGTTGTTTGGCCATTACTCATTTTGGGGGTATAATTTTGCTAAAGGACAAAAGTGTCAGCTTTTTTGAAAGTCCTTCACGGCTCACCATTTGCTTTTGGTCTTTCACAGAATCCTGCTGCATCACAGAAGCTGGAAATTCTGATGTTCCATTCAAATCACAATGGAAAGTCTTGACTTGACCGGTAAGAGCAGCATCACAGGTGCATCATACTTAGCTGGAAGCAGTGAAGCCGGCAAGAACTATGTGCTGTCCAAGCTGGTCTCCGCTTTTTCCTATCTGATACATTCACCTTCCATAGTGATCAGGGAAGGGTGATACCTTTGTGTGGTTTTTGTCTTTTTTAGTGAATCACTTTTTTTTAAAGTGACATTTTAATCTCCATCATCAAGTAAGTTAAATTTTCCTTTAAAATCATGAATTTAAAAAAATTGTGTCAAAATCTCTGATGAGTTTCCCCACAGTAATGACCTGTTGGCGGAACGTCCAATTTATTCAAGTCCTGAATATGTAGAGGTTATGTACCTAAATAAGTATTAAATGGGTCTAGTCCCCATAAGTTATTTTTGTTTGCACTGCCTTTGGCTTTAATTGAAAAATGAATTTGTATCAGAGCATTATGGAGTATTTTTTTAATCTGTTAAAAATAATAGAGGCAGGTGTAGCAGCATTATGAGACTGTTTGAATATGAAAACCATACAGTGAAGAAAAACTTGAGATTGTAAAATATATATGTGACAAATTATATCAAACTCTAAAACTCACAGATACTATAACTCTGTCCTCTTGTATATAAGTTACTTTCAGAGGAGAAGAGTTTTTTTTTAAATGGGTTTAAGATATGGCAATAGTATTTTAAGATTAATCTTAATAATGGCTACTTAAATGCATAGAGTTGTCTCTTTCTGTGACTCGAAGGTGTGATTGCTGATGTCTGAACATTTTGTGATGAACTGATGCTTTAAAGACAGGAATTTGATGTAAATTAAAATGAACAAATCTAGTAGATATTGTTTAGTTATAGTTTTTAGGGTTTATTTTATGAACTTATTCGTTAATTTTCTGATTAACAGAAAATCTTAAATCTTTTCCTGTTTTTAATTATTTTGATTTGTTAGCTTTTCAAATCTGTCTAGAATATCTGTGGCTACCTTCATGTTTTAGTAAGTATATGATTGAATATTGCTTTTATGACGTGGGTATAAATGTAGGGCTTCTGAGCCCTTCTGCTGAATGTCATTGTCTAAGATTGTACATGCAGTAACCCATGTACACCTTAGCTTGAATGTCTATTTACTTGGATATTTAAACGCCAGCAAAATCTTAAATGCCACTGAGAAGTTGGGACTTGGTTATCATTTTTCCTCCTTTCTGTGCTATCCTTGAAGGCACAATTAAGTTTCAGATACAGATTCTGGATTTAAGACTGCCAGTTTCGTGCACAGTTGATTTTGGTTTTACTGGGTCAGCAGAATAGACTATAGATATTTGAATATTGATACTGAAATTTTAAATTTGTTCTTCTCCATTGTTAATCCTGAAGGGACTTGAATATAGTGAGGCCTAACGAAAATTAAATTTGTGGCAATATTCTGAATTTGCTAAATATGAATACATATCTAGAAAGTAAAGCTGGAAACTTTATCTGATCTGTTCAGGAAACTAAATTGTTCATCAGCATTAGTATGGTGGTCTTGACTTAAGTAGCCCTCTGATCTGTGATTTCTGAATGTTAATCAGATAATTTCAATAAAATGTTTTTTATTGACTATAAGAAACTGACATAAATTCAAATTGCTGATAAAATTTAAGAAGCCTAATTGAAAATGACTAACACTATATACTTCTATCTTACATTTATGATCATCTTAAATACAGTATTAACTAAGAAACAGAAAAGATGCCGTGTGAAACCAAGAGTAATTAAGGAAGCAGATCCTGGAAGATGTTACATGGCAAAAAGATGCTAGAGTCCAATAAATGTAGGAAACATGATGTATCATTCAGTTTAGGCAAAGTTATGTTTCATTATCCAAAGAATTCCCAAATCTGAGTGGTTTATAGCAGTAAAAATTTATTTCTCACTCTTGTTCATGTTCTTGATGAATCAGCTGCCACTGTGCTCAATGTCCTCTTTGTCCCTGGACCAAACCTAAAGAAGCAACCTTTCTGGGATACAGAACTTTCTTTCTTTTCTTTCCTTTTCTTTTCCTTCTCCTTCGTTTATTTATTTATTTTGAGAGAGAGTGCACGAGCAGGGAAGGGGCAGAGAGAGAGAGAAAATCCCAAGCAGTCTCTGTACTGTCAGCCTGGAGCCCAAGGCGGGGCTCAAACTCATGAACCGTGAGATCATGACATGAGCCGAAATCAAGAGTCAGACACTTAACCGACAGAGCCACCCAGGTGCCCCTGGGATGCATAACTCTTAAAGTGGAAGAAAAAAAAGGAATGATAGTGGAAACGTGAAAAACTGTTGGTTGTAAGTGGTACATGTCACTATCTCTCATTTCATTAGCCAAAACATGTCCCATGGTCAAGGAAAGGCTGATTGGGATGCACAGTGCATATTTTACCTGTAATATCTGAACCTATGGCTCTTTTGGAGAGACAGAGTGCATGTAGTGTTTTAAGCTTCCAAATGTCCATTCATTCTTTATAATGAATCTCTTTAACATGTCAAATTATTTGACCACGAATCCCTTCATTTTTATTAATCCAAAAAGAATACAGTGAACTATGGTACCCTATCTGTGACAAGTTCTAAGGAGTTTATTGATGTTTCAAGCGTTGGAACTTGTCCCATCATAGAGTAAGGGGTTCTAGTATATTTAATAGACTTATTTGTATTGATCTCTACCTTGTAGGACTGTGAGAATTAAAAGAAGTATGTCAAGTGCCTGATGTAGCACCTGGCACATAGGAAGCACTCAAGAAATGGTAGTTAAAAAAGGAAAATTGTGGTCAGAGTTTAAGAATCTTGAATGCACTATAAAATACCTTTCACAGACATCTGACAGTGTATGTATATGTAAAATGTGTGTATATATATAAACACAGAAGCATACCTCCAAGGTGTTTTAATATATTGTCCTTAATGTGTAAGAACCTATATGTTCTCCTACCGTTCTACTGAAAGTACAGAGTGGTTTTGGCTTTATTACTATTATTTTTTGAAGTTCATTTATTTTGAGAGAGAGAGAGAGAGCAAGTGTGTGAGTGGGGGAGGGGCAGAGAGAGGAAGAAGGAGAGCATCCTAAGCAGGCTCTGTGCTATCAGTGTGGAGCCTGACCTGGGGCTTGATATCAGGACCATGAGATCACGACCTGAACTGATGTCAGGAGTCAGATGCTTAACCTACTGAGCCATCCACGTGTCCCAGAGTGGCTTTATGCTTAACAGCAAGAGAAAGAGTAAATCCTGCAGAAATATTAGCCCACCCTATGATCTAATAATTCACTTCTTACACTGAAAATACAGGAGTTTTAAGGACAGTGTGACTGCCAAATGTAGATATATGCCCTTCACTCTGAATAGTAATAAGGTCTGGATTAAATCACATTTGATGAAATCTTGATGCAAGGTACAAGAACAGGAGAGAGTTCCAATGAAATTTTCTTTACCATGTAGAGTAAATGCCGTTTGGTTTCAAAAGAATCAACATTTCTATCAAGATTTTATATAACAATTTTCCTTTTTTTGTTTGTTTCAGTGGAAAAATGTATTTTTATTAAAACATGGAGACAGCACCCAAGGGCAGAGAGAGCTTCCTGTTACTATTTTCTAATGAGGGTTAAATTATTTAGACTCCTTCAAGACCTTCTCTATTGATATTATCCCCTCCTACTCTCAGAATCAGGTACACCATAGTTGATACCTCTTATGGGTCAAAGCTGCATGCTGTCTCTAAAATGACAGTTTCATTTGTTTAATTTAGGAAAACATGTAAAATAATTTGAGGGAGTAAATTACTCTTCAAATTGTTCCAAATTCTTCACTTTATAAATGGGTTGTCTTTTTTTTTTTTTTTGTCGTTTTAATTTAGAGGGAGAGTGTGTGCATGCAGGTGGGGAGAGGGGTAGAAGGAGAGAGAGATAGAATCCTAAGTAGGCTCCCCACTTGGCACAGTGCCTAACATGGGGCTCCATCCCACGACTCTATGATCATGACCTGAGCTGAAATCAAGAGTGGACACTCAGTTGACTGAACCACCCAGGTGCCTGTATAAATGGATCATCATTGTAACTGTCTGTTATTCGACTGGATTATCAGTAAAAACTACCTAAAAATTGTAAGCTCTTTAGTTTTAGAGACGATCTAGTCTTCTTGTGCTGCCATAATAAAATACCACAGACTGGGTGGCTCAGACAACAGGGTTTTATTTTCTCACAGTTCTGTGGTCTAAAGTCCATCATGAACAGGATACAGGCAAATTCTGTTTTTGCTGAGGTCTCCCTTCCTGGCTTGTAGACGGCCACCTTCTTGCTGTGTACCCATATGGACTTTTCTCTGTGTGTGTGGAGTAGCAAGCTCTGGGGTCTCTTCCTCTTCTTAACAGGACACTAGTTCTGTTGGATAGTGGTCCTACTCTATGATCTTACTTGACCTTTACCTACTTTTCAGGCCTATCTCCAAGTACAGTCACATTAGGATGTGGGGCTTCACCCTCTGAATTTGAGGGCTATTAAGTCAGTTCATAACAGAAGTAATCACTTTTTTGTACCGAATAGTGAAGTGAAGGTTAAAAAAAATACTTTCTATGAATCTATAAACAAGAAAACCTCACTTATTACAGTTTAAAATTCTAAAAATATCATTGTATCTTTGAAGTGGGAGACATTTGGAATCACTGAATTCATATTTCTTCCACTTTGAAGTCACCATGCATGAAAATGAGTTTCTTACAAGTGAAAGAATCAAGTCTAAGAACTAAAAATCAGAGTGATTTGTATAATGGAGGAATTACATCATTGAAAAGTTGATTTCCATGTGTATTCATTGCTTATAGGAATAGAATATATTTGAAAATTAGTATGAAGAGTAACTCAATTACTCTTTTGGGTTATACCTTTTTCTGTTTACTATAATCAAGCCAATTCACATTTTTCTAGGCAGTGTTCTTTTACTTTGAGTTGTTTGTGAACTCAAACAGGGAAATGGCATGTAGAGTTGTCCTTTGAATAACGCCATTATTAGGAGCACCAACCGCTTGCAGGTTGAAAATCTGTGTGTAACTTTTGACTCCACAAAAACTGGCCGACTAACAGCCCACTGTTGACCAGAAACTTAACCTGTAACATAAAGTCAATTAACACATATTTTGTGTGTTTTATGTATTATATGGCATAATAAATTTTAATTTATTAAAATTTAATAATATATTAATAAATTATTATATGCCATAATAAAGCAAGCTAGTGAAAAGAAAATGTTATTAGGAAAATCATAAGGGAGAGAAAATATATTTCCAGTACTGCACTGTATTTATCAAAACAATTTTGTGTATATGTGGACGCACATATTGATCAAGAGTCAGCTATACTTAAGATTTTGGCAAATGGAAAGAAAAGATTGTGTATTTAAAGTAATGCCGACAGAAGTCAAGAAGTCCTAAATCTGTTATGTCTCCCTGTTATATCTACCTGTTTACCTCCCTCACTCCCTTTTTTATCCCTTTTTTCCTTCTTCTTCTCTCCTTTCCTCTGATATCAGCTCATAAGTCAGGTAATGATTGCTAGGATTTCTCAAATAATAGTCTAAATATAATTCATTGACCATCTGTGTAGTACTTCTATCTTTCTATATGTAGTGTACCTTTTCTATTAGATAAATCAATTGGTGGATGTTTGAGATTCGTTATGGGTTAATAGTACATTTACTTGTTGGATATTGATATAGACTCCACCTAAGTCTCTTAGTTTTATCTTTGAATTATTGTAAGTATACCTATTGTATATCTTGAATAATTTCAGTTTCTGATGATTTGATGCCTATCTAAAACAGAAAATTTAATCAAAAGAAACAAAATTCGGAGACTTAAACATCTTCATGTAAAAATAATTTTAAATTGATTTATAAAATTTATCATCTCACCTTGTGTATTTATAGACTAAAGGATAAGCCATTGAGCAGTGGTCTAATTTTGTGGATGTTAGTTTAATTGGTTGAAAGGTATTTTAACTCTTATTTACTTTTTATAAAGGTTGTTTTTTTTTAATGTTTGTTTTTGAGAGAGACAGAGCGTGAGCAGGGGAGGGGTGCAGACACACACACACACACACACACACACACACACACACACACAGAATCAGAAACAGGTTCCAGGCTCCAAGCTGTCAGCACAGAGCCTGACGCGGGGTTCAAACTCATGAACTGTGAGATCATGACTCGAGTCGAAGTTGGACATTCAACTGACTGAGCTATCCAGGTGCCCCATTTTTTTAAAGTTTTAAAAAAATGTTTGTTTATGAGAGACTACATGGCACATGTGCAAGTAAGCAGGGGAGAGGCAGAAAGAGAGGGAGAGAAAGAATCACAAGTAGGCTCCGTACTGTCAGCACAGAGCCCAACTTGGGGCTTGATCTCATGAATATGAGATCATGACATGAGCAGAAATCAAGGTTTAGATGCTTAACTGACTGACCTTCCAGGTGCCCCTTGATTCTTATCTACTTTTGATTTCAATTTCACTCTAAAAATATTTACAAGAATGACTCAAACTCAAAAGCCTTGTATTCAGTACATTTTAGTAGAATATTTCTTCTGAACAATAAAATTAGTCTACTGATTATGGTATTTACTAGTTAAGGACAGTATAAATTCAGGCATGACTTCATTCCATGCATTAATACTTCTCTGAAATGTCAGGAATAAATTAAATTTTTATTTTTTTAATTTAATTTTTGTTTGTTTTAGAGAGAGAAGGTGGGGAAAAGAGGGGCAGAGGGAGGTGGAGAGAGAGAGAGAGAGAGAGAGAGAGAGAGAGAGAGAGAGAGAGAGAGAATCCCAAGCAGGCTCCATGCCTTGTGGGGCTGAATCCCCATGATCCTAGGATCATGACCTGAGCCAAAATCAAGAGGCTGATGCTCAACCAACTAAGCCACCCAGACACCCCTAAATTAAGTATTTTTATCCTGACATTGGTATTCCCTTCGATCTCTATTATAGAGAAGTGTGTTTTCCCAGGAAAATAAATGGATCTAATGGCGCCAAATTTCTCATAACATACTTGTCAAAATTTCCGTGTATTTTAGTGTAAAATATATACTGCATTTACTGGATATTCTGTACGTACACATTTAAGTGTAAGTAGTAAGTATGTATGAGTGTATGCATATAGTTTCTTCATATAACCTCTTCAAGAAACTAAGGAACTTAGTTTTACACTGGAGTCTTTTTGTTCATGGCTGCATCCCCCAAATCTGGAAACAGTGTTTGGCATATGGAAGTTGTTTTGTTTAGTAAACATTTGATAAAGTAGTATTACCAGAATTCATGTTTCGTTGACCCTATATTCATTGAACTTGGTGTTAATATGCATCCCCTGGTCTACCTGCAGATAATTATTTTTCCCAGTCTGAATTGAGGGAGAATTAAGCCATTCTTCAAAAGTAAACGTCTCTCTGTGCTTTTCAGTTGGCAGTTAGTCCTATAATCAATAAATGTTAAAAGGGCTGAAGAACTTAAAATGAGCAGCAGAAAGTTTCTGGGTGCCTATTGACTCCTTTATAGCATGCATTGAGTCAACAAGGGTTTATTAAGACCTTTGCCAAGTGCTTCCCTAACAGTCAATCAGCAGCCCTGCGAGTGGAATGCATGTGAATGTCTGAGATTTAGGGGAGGGAAGTTGGTTCAATGGGGCTTGAAGAGATGCTGTGTGTATGGTACCTGGGTTCAGTTAATACATACCAAAAATGTAAGCTGAAGTCCACAGTTAGGTGTTTTATTCTTGCAGGGCGGGGGGAGGGCAGTGGTGGTGTTTATCTTTAGGGCATTTCTGTATTTGAGTTAATCTGTGAAGATGATGGGTAAGAATGTTGTGTCTTGGTTTTATATAGACTTGTACAATTTGCTTAGTTTAGTTTGCAGTTGTTCTGCCTCTGCCATTATTATTCTTAAAAAGCAGCTAAATCATGTAACTATTTCAGGGTTCCTTAACATTTACTGTAAGACCATTTATTATCAAGTGTCTCTTCATGGCCGAAGTGGTCCACTTCAGGTGATGTTTTAAGGCACTAAACATTGCCATTAGGCACTTACAGTGCACAGGTTTCTTGAGAGAACCAGCTGCATGGGAAGGAAGTGGCTCTAAAGAAGGCTTAAATAATAAAAGGCTACCGTTTATCTGATGAACACTGTCCTAAAACATTCTCAGTTCTGCCACACTAATTCCAGTGAAGAATTGCCAAATTAGACACTGAAACCTACAAAATGTGAGGTGCATGCATGCACAGAGTAGTGTATGTCCTTCTGTCCATCCAGGCACCACCTGGATGGACACAAACATGAAACTCTGAACCATGCCCTCAAAATAGTTTTGAATACCTCCTGTGTTTTCAGCATTATTAGAGTTCCCAAGTCTTCATATTAGGTACATGATAATGTAAAAGAGACAATGGTAAAGTTTGAAATCAGTAGCCGCAGACCATCTCCTTGTGAAATAACAAAGCTCTTGCTGTAGCAGTGGTTTTGTCTCGCTGTTTGAGGAAGCATATGACTCATCGTTCAATTCATTTGGTGATGTGAACCCTTTTTAAAGGAATGATAGCTTTCAGGTTTGAAACGTTAGTTGTTTCTCTTAAAATGGTAGGTGTTGCCTTTAGTAGTCACTGAAGAGTTTCGCTTTTTAGAGAACATAAGATAAATCTCTCTAATAAGGCTTTTATAATCTATCTTGTTGATGGTAAAGGTGTACCAGTTTTGTCTCTTTTTATGAGTTTTAATCATCACAATCCTAGAATTTTTTTATGGATTATTTCTATTGTAATAAAATATTTCATACATTAGAATTTATAATGTGCCTAAGAAAAAAATACTCTAGAAATTTTACTTCATATTGCTTATACACATTCTTATTCTTGCCTCTAGATTGTCAACTGCATAAATACTCACTATTGCTTCCTGGAGATTAATATGGATAGGCAAAAACGTAAAGGTTTTCTTATGGAAGACAGATTTAAATGTGTCACTTTTGTTTGTTTGAGCTGTAGCTTGATCCTTAGAAATGAGGGCTGTGGATTCAGATGGACTCAAGACTAACCTGAGTCTGCTTTTACTGTGATTGGGTTGTGGGAAAGTTACCTAGGTTCATCTGTGAAATGGAGTGAATACTGATCATATAAGGTTGTTGTGAGGATTAAAAATGCCAGAAGATGCAATGCCAATCCAGAATTTGACAGGCACTGTTGAGAAAATGTGTTTGTTCTCAAAATGGACAGTAAGTAAAAAGTGGAATTTGACTTTTTGGCTTCTTAGCCATTCCTTGAAATTGAATTTCGGGCATTTTATTGTCTCCATTCACAATAAAAGAAATGTCCAGCTTCATCGTGTACGCATCTTTATTCCATTGGAAGTCTTTATTGAATACAGGATGGACTTGATTTGAATCATTAGGAAAGAATAATGTTTGTGCTTTATATGGTTAGATACGTTAAAATATTTTCTACACAGTCATATGTGATAGAGGTTTGATTTTTAGATTTCCCTCAGTTTGTTTTGCAATTTATTAAAACCTAATCAAAACTCAAGCATATGAAAATATTGATAAGTCATCTATCATTAAGTGGATTGTAGTTACTTTAGGATTATTATTACTTTATATTCTTGGTATTAACAATTATTACCTGAAAAATTATTTAAGTATTACAGTGAAGTTTTATAAACTATATAATTTTTTTTCAAATACTATTTTAGCAAGACAACGAAATGTATTATGAATTCTTAATGACTTTTAAAGTATGACAGCCATTTCATAAATTGATTCTCTGAACCTGATAACTATAAAACATTTAAAAAATTTAAATACCTAGTTCAGTCATGAGTTAACTCTGCTAGTTCATTCATAAATTAGAGAAGCAAAATTTCCCTTCATTTTTAGGTCACTGGTTTAACATTTCACAATTAATTGATCCAAGAGAAGCAAGTATTTTTCTACATTTGCAGAAAATGCTAACTCTGTGAAAGTACTTACTTCATAATAATTTTCATGCACATGAGCATGAACTAATACAACTTGGTCTTTGTCACTAATATCAGTAGGTATACTAATTAATTTTGAATATAATTGACATATTTATTAATTTTGAATATTTCTGTAATTGATATATCTAAGCTTGTTTTGAAGATAATTTAGTATCTGCGAAAATACCTGATTCCTTCTAAAAGCTGTTCTGTAAGCTAGCATGAATGTGTTAGGTGTTTGTGGTCTTTTTATAGCAATTTTGCCTTTTCCTAGTTGATTATGTGTACATTCTAACCATAAAAACCATGAATTTTATAGACTTATTATATACTTTTCCAATTATTAATGTATATTAAAATTCTAAACCTTTCTAGCCCATCTATGAGCGTGTTTGCATTCTTCAGCTCTGTCTTATTTCTTTAATTTTTTTTAAAGTATATTTATTTTTGAGAGAGAGAGAGAGAGAGAGAGAAGCAGGGGGAGAGGGGAAAGAGAGAGAATCCCAAGCAGGCTCCACACTGTCCATGCAGAGCCCAATACAGGACTCAAACTCATGAACTGTGAGATCATGACCTGAGCTGAAACCCAAGAGTCAGACGCTTAACCAACTGAGCCACGCAGATGCCCTGTTTTGTTTCTTTTTAGAGCCTGAACAGTCTTCAGTAATTTTACTGGAAAAAATGTTTTGTGTAAAAGATAAAGTAATATATTTTCTGTTCCTCTGTTTGTTTAATAAATATTTAGTGCTACGTGGAACTATTTAGTATTTAGGAACTACTACGTGCAAGTTATTGTTTTAGACAATGTCAGAGTTACAATATGATAATAGGGGAAATCTAAGCAGGAAAGAGAGACAAACCTCATTAAGAATTGAGGAAGGTCTTAAATCTCAGGTAGAAAAACTAAGACTACCTACAGGGGAAAATACTAAAGTCTGGACAAAGCTAATAGACCCCTTTTGCTATTTGGGATGGGCTGTGTATAAAGGTAAAATGGAAAGCCTAGAAAAGCCAAATGTAAGAGAACCTTGAATGTCAGGGTAAGTTTACTGTTTTTTCTCCTTAAAAGCAAATGGGCCACTGGAAAATTTTGAGCAGATGATATTTAAAAGGGATGGATTGGAAGGGAAAAGAGGTAGGCATTGGAAAGATTGGTTTAAGGGACTTAGCAAATCCTAGGTAAGAAGAAGTTGTTCTTCTGATAGGGTTTGCATGTTGTAAATGGAACCACTGTGAGAGACATGAAGGTTATACCCTGTCTGGATGTAGTTCAAAATGTTAAATTGAGGTATTCAACTCACAAAATCAAATAAGTCTTTTTTTCCAATTTGCAGGGCAAATATTAATAGATACTCAGTTTTAAGGATTCCTTCAATGAAGATTTTCTCAAATGCTTGGTAGCAACTATTCAGCTTGTGTATGTGTGTCTGTGTGTATTTTATGATTATAAATTCAGCTTTCAATGTGTTTCTCAAAGAATACACATCCTGTTTTGTCGCTTGAACCAAACTACTAATCCGTAGGATTTGGCAACAGACAGAACCTGTGCTGAGGCTGCAGAGGGTATCATAAGAGAGAAGGAAGCAGTGGGGGTGTTGAGATAGGTTTTTAATTTAAGCGTGGGTGTTCAGACAGTACTGCTACCAGGAGAGAGAGAGTGGTAGAAACTGATTTGGGGAAGGGGGTGGGTACAGTATAGAATGGATTGGATTTGAAATGCAGAGAGGATATTCATGGGATTATGTATAGGATGTAGTTATAAATTGGTAAGAGTTTGGGAGAGAGTCAGGCTAAAGATAAATGTAGCTTAGGAGAGGTAGAGCTTGAAACTTTAAGTATTGGTGAAAGTAGGAAATATGGCTGGTTAAGACAGACCGTTGGAAAACACCCACCTATTCTCTGTTAAGAGAAGTCTAAAGGAAAGAAAAGCAATCAGATCTGTGGTGGGAAAAGCAAGAGAGTATAGTACCAAAGAAGATGGGGAAGAGTTTCCAACAAAAATGTTGAAAAATGTAGAGCGCTAACTGCCCCAAACAGTGTTTGGGTTAGGGTGATTCAGGAGCCCTTTGGGGAAAGCAGTTTTTGTAGATTGGTCAAGGCAGCAGAAGCCACTTGTATAGTGTTTCCAGTATTTCCTTTTTACATGTTCTTGATTGTCTTTTTAGCTGAAACTGTGTGTTGAGCCACTGTTTTCATGGAGTAATCTATAATGACTTAACAGTTCTGCTCCCTGGGAGCATGGAACTCCTCTTCTGTAAATGTAGTTTTAATATTCTTTCCTTTAAATATGTTGCCTTAGACTGTTTCAAATCAAAACTTATCCAGGTGCTAATATCATTTCCTCAAATGCACTGAAGTGACTTTCTTTAAAATATCAGCAAACTACTTTATAAATGCCTCTCCTGTAGGACTTATATTATAATTGACATTACAGAGGGATGAATAATGAATTCCCTGTCATTGCGAGCTCTTCTTTTACACTAAGTACAGTGATGCTTTAAATAAGGCCCACCGGTTTAATAAAGATCCTGTCGAAAGCTCTTCAGAGTAGTAGGCCACCTGCATATGAAATTTCTGGGTTAGAATCTGATACGTAACCACTTTTGTTTCCATCTGCAGAAAATAGACTCACCTTAATTGCTAGTAATGATTTAATGATGAAAACTCCACTTGTCATCATTTGCATTTTTCCTTCTGTTGTGTGTGTGTGAGAGAGAGAGAATATAGTTTTTCTAGTCTTCACAGTGACTCTAGACACGTGTAGTTATCATTATTCCTATTTTCTATAGGAGGGAACTGAGGCTTAGAATCTTGAAATTGTCTGAGCTTTTTGGCTAATTAAAAACAGAGCCAAGATTCAAATCAGCATTTTCTGACTTTCAAGACCATGTTCTCTACATGGCCCATGCAGTTTTGTGAATTACTTGAAAGTTGAGCTATATTTAACACCCTTGATGGCAACTACTCATTCTGGTGTGGGGCTCAACTTCTCATTATTTTCTTAGCCTTTTCCTCCAAGTAGGGAAGAAGAGATCACTTTCATTTGCTTGAACATATTGCCATTTGCCATTATTGGTTATCAGGTACTTTTCTGTGTATTTAATGCCATTATGTATATATGTTAATTTTCACATCAGCTCTATGAGAGGTGGATTTATTTTCTCCAACATTTTATTATGAACTTTTCAAACATCATTATATACTCATATACTCACCATTTAGATTTGACTGTTAACATTTTAATTATACTTATTTTATTACATATCTGTAACCTATCCATCATCAGTTCATTTTTGACTTAGTTGCAAGTAAACTAAAGATATCACTACACCTCCGTAAATACTTCAGCATACCTATTATTGAATACGGTTCAATATTTACAACTTGTTAATACAAAATTTACATTTAGTGAAGTGCACAAATCTTAAATGTGCATTCTCTGAGTTTTGATAAATGCATACACCTGTGTAACCCAAGTACCTGTCAAGATATAAAACATTGCTATTGGTAGGTGTCTCTTCTATTCACATTTTGCAGATAAGGAAACTGAAACACAGAGAGGTTAGTGATCTGCCTGAGGTCACACTGCTAATAAGTTGAAGAGTGGGAATTCAAACTCTGGCAGTCTGGCTGCAGGGTTTGTGTCTTAAGCACACCACCATACTGTCTGGGGATCATTCTCACATACTCAGGTATCCTTTTACATTTATGTGTACAGATGTAATATTTATGTTTTACGTAGGTGTGTAGAAGTAGTATGTTTGGGATTAGAATAGAAATGCTGTTCTAGAAATGCATCATTTCTTTGCAAGCAGTTTATGACAAGAGAATCTAAGAGGGAAACATAACTACTTTCATTGAAATATTTGGGAGAATTGAGAATACAGAGTCTGTATAACTCTGTCTTAACCTGGATCCTTGATTAACGTTTCCATGTAAAGTGATAGTCAGTTTCCTAATGACAACACTGAAAATTCAGGAAAATCCTAAAGTGCCACTTGAACAATGAAGGGTAAATGATGTTCAGTATAGTTTTTTCTTCAGCATATTTTTGCCCTATTATAATTAGTAGAAAATTGTTCATCTATGTGTGGTGTATGTAGTACTATTCACGTTGATATCTCAGTCTCCCAAATAATGAAATTAACCAATTTGGGATTTATAGTTATGAAATTTGTGAAGTTTCTGACAGGAGTATAATTTTCTGACTTTTCTAAATAAATTGCATAAGATTATATTAATGTATGTGTGGTTTTTGTTTTTGTGTTTTTTTGGTTGGCAATGCTTAGGTGTATCGTCCATATGAAAATAAATCGTATCTCTTTCCTACATTGTGTTCAAAGCACAAGCTGTATCTGAAACGTTGACTAGTACTCTTTATTCACTGTCCATGTTATGAAAAAGCAGCCGTTATATGTATTAAAAAATTCTAAGTATTGCTTAGAAAGCAAATTAAAAAATAAATAAAAGCATGTAGTCAGCAAAACCTAGCCAGTCACTAGAGGGCAGAGCAGCACTATGTTTTAGGCCTCATTTGAAAATTTCTGGTTTAAAAATTGCTGAACATAGAAAAATATATTGATGCACAATTAAATAGAAATTTCTTTGTATTCTTATTATCTTGTCTTGCTGTGAAATCCAATAACATGCATACCCTTGTATCAGAGGAGCTTTCTGGCAATTACATTGCTTTCAAAAGCAATGATTATTTAGAAGAGTATAAGTATCCCTCAAGAGAAAATACTAAAGTAATAGTAATGGAAAGAATAATGCATTAAGTGATTTCTTTTTTTAATTAAAAAAACATTTTTAATGTTTATTTTTGAGAGAGAGAGAGAGCGTGTGCGTGCGCGCGTGAGTAGAGGAGGGGCAGAAAGAGAGAAAGACACAGAGTCCAAAGCAGGATCCAGGCCCTTGAGCTGTCAGCACAGAGCCTGACGTGGGGCTCGAATTCACAAACCATGAGATCATGACCTGAGCCGAAGTTGGACACTTAACCAACTGAGCCACCCAGATGCCCCTAAATCATTTCTACTATAGTACCCTGAAATCGAATTGCATGCAGTATAGACTTCAGTTGAGACATGAGAGAATAAGTTTGAGGCAAGCTTACTAGTATTTAAATCGAAGAATTCATTGAAACGTGGAACATTTTTTGATCTTTCAGCTGAAATGTGTTGAATCATTAAGACTTTGAAATTACCAAGTTATAAAAGCAATGAACTAACTCTAGCTCCTTTTTTAAATGTTAAAAATTTTATCAAGTGGCCATTCACTTAATTCACTTAATTTGTTTGAAATTGTCTATCATTCTGGTATAGTTTCATCTTGACTTACTTTTTCTGATAGATTTTTAAAATAAATGAAGCACTGAGGTAGTGTCCTAGTGAGTAAACTGAGTAGTTCAGTGTCTCAAAAGAAAATTTTATTTTGAATGTGTAGTTTGGATTTATATGATTTATACAGGATTTATTTTTTTTTGAAGTTTATTTATTTATTTCGAGAGAGAGATATTGTAAGCGGGAGAGGGGCAGAGAGAAGAGAGGGCGAGAGAATATCCTAAGCAAGCTCCATGCTGTCAGCACAGAGCCTGAAATGGGGCTTGAACTCATCAAACTGTGAGATCATAACCTGAGCTGAAACCAAAAGTCAGATGCCTAACTGACTGAGCCACCCAGGCACCCCTATACAGGATTCATTTATTTTTTTTTTTAAACGTTTTTATTTATTTTTGAGACAGAGAGAGACAGAGCATGAACGGGGGAGGGTCACAGAGAGAGGGAGGGACAGAATCTGAAACAGGCTCCAGGCTCTGAGCTGTCAGCACAGCGCCTGACGCGGGGCTCGAACTCACGGACTGCGAGATCATGACCTGAGCTGAAGTCGGACGCTTAACTGACCAAGCCACCCAGGCACCCCTTTTTTTTTTATTTTTTATTTTTTTCAAGATTCATTTCTAATAGAGAACGTGGGATATCAGAAAAAGCATTGGATTTTGGAATCAGAAGAATTGGGGCTCCAATTATCATCTTGCTTATGACCTTAAACAAGTCACTTTAGCCCTCTGGAGTAAACATTTTCTAAGTTGGAGAATTGGAAAAAGTAAATATATATATTATTTACAGCTGGGTCATTTTGAGGATTAGGTGTTTGTGTCTGTGTATGTGTGTCTCCAAAGATGAGACTATAAAGACAAATTTTAATAGATAATGATGTAAGCTCAGAAAAACCTTAGAAATAACTTTGAAATGATTATCTTATAAATGTAGTAACATGAGGGCACCTATTACACACTGTAGAGTACCAAAAATGTAGTTTCCAATCCAAAGTGAGATTGCTGACTTCCTCCCTGTCTCTCGAGTGTCTCTGGCTGCTTAGCTTCTCTGTAACTCTTGACTCTTTCGCTCCTCTTACACCGTGCTCTGTTTGTTTGCGTGTTTCCTCTCTCTGTGTTTCTCCTGACTGTCTTTGGTCTCTCTCTGTGTTTTTCTTGTCCCAGGCACCCTCAGGAAGACCCCAAGCCTCTAGCAGTACCTGGTATCATCTCCAGCATGTTTATAGATGTGGAGGATTCACTGGGATATTGAGAAATACCAGAGGCGAGTTGTTCTACCGTAGTAAGTCAATCAGCATTTACTAAGTGACTACTGTTTACAGAGCACAGTCGGTGATGTGTTGGGCAAAGAAGAATGAGTTAGGGCATAGCTGAGAAAAAATAGATCTGTAATCTCTTCTAAGTGGTCCTTGCAGGCTAGACACACATGCAAATGAAAACAACAAAATAAAAAGCTGACAAATAATTGCATAGCTGAGTGGTGTGGTATGTGTGCTGCACAGGCCCAGAGTTGATGGAGTAGAGAAAACCAGGTGGTACTATTCAGGTTTCCTGCATGAGTTTAAAGTAGGATTGGAAGAAAGATACAGGAAGAGAGGGTGGAAGTGAGTAATTTCTGTGAGGCTTGGCCAGCCTGTTGGCTTGCCTGTGAGTGAATCCCTGATGGGAGGGTAGTAAAATAAAGAGTGCTAAGCTATAGCCTACCAACAGCTGACTTGCCTTCAACTTCTTAGAGAAATTCAAGTTATGAAAAGAAGTACAGCCTAGTTGAGACTTTCCATAAACATAAGTGGTATCTGTTGCCAGTTTTAAAATTTATAGAGTTTAAGGGTAAATTGTGACTATGAAATAATAAAGAGGTACCCTATGACATAAAATGAGTACATGCCATTAGAATGTAATCTAGGGATGCATTTAATTTTTTATTTTTATTTTTATTTATTTTTTATTTTGAGAGAGAGAGTATGAGTAAGGGAGAGGGGCAGAGGGGGAGACAGAGAAAATCTTAAGCAGGCTCCACGCTCAGTGTGGAACCTGTTGCGGGGCTTAGTCCCACAACCCTGGGATCATGACCTGAGCCGAAATCAAGAATCGGAGCCTTAATCGACTGAGCCACCCTAGGCACTTCTAGGAATGCATTTTAAACATGAAGATGAAATAAAACAGTAAACCCTTATAACAGGTTGCTTTTGTATTAAAATTTAATTTTTGCCCATATATTTTAGACAGTCTTACCTACAGACACACCATGATTTTCAGAATTGGATATGGTTTGAATACCACCCCTGCTAGCTGTGTAATGTTGGGCAGTTTTCGTAACTCTGAATACCAGTTTCCTCATATATAAGCTAAGGATGAAAATATTTATCTCAGAGCTATTGTGTAAATTAAATAATTTTATAAATTCTTGAATGCATGTTAGGTTCTTGTTACTTACAGACACTTAAAAAGCATCTTTAAAATAGTTTCTTTTTAAAAAAATTTTTTTTTTAATGTTTATGTTTATTTTTGAGACAGAGAAAGAGCATGAACGGGGGAGGGGCAGAGAGAGAGGGAGACACAGAATCGGAAGTGGGCTCCAGGCTCTGAGCCATCAGCCCAGAGCCTGACGCGGGGCTCGAACTCACGGACCGCGAGTTTGTGACCTGAGCCGAAGTCGGTCGCTCAACCGACTGAGCCACCCAGGCGCCCCTAAAATAGTTTCTTAAATACAGTGTTATTTCTGAGAACTTTTAAAAAATAGAAGCAACCCCATAGTATTCAGAAATGCTATATATACAGGGAACATTTATAACATTGGGAGAAGATACAGACAATAACATTAACATGAATAGCTGAGTACTACCTACTACCAACTTAGGAGACAGAGCTGCTCCTGGCCTGGATGGATTCCATTACTTCTCTTTAAGATCACGCCCCTCCCCCTGCCCTCCCAGTCCTGAATGTTGACTTTATTACTTTCTTGTTTTTCCTTACAGTTATTTCACATATTTACGTATCCCCTACATTGTTTTCCTTGTTTTTGAATTTTATATCAGTAATACAATATCCTGTTTTCTGATGGAACATCTATTTTTGCCGCCCAGCATCATGTTTGAGTCCTCCTTGCTTATACTTGTAATTCATTTATGATCACAGTTGTAGTTCATTCTCAGAAAATAATACAATTTATTTATCCACTTTCTTTTGATGGTCATTTTTTTTTAATTTTTTTTTTTGTTTATTTATTTATTTTGAGAGGGTAAGAGAGAGAGTGCATGTGAGTAGGGGAGGGACAGAGAGAGAGGGAGAGAGAGAATCCCAAGCAGGCTCTGTGCTGTCTGCATGGAGCCAACATGGGACTCAAATCTCACAAACTGTGAGATGATGACCTGAGCCACAATCAAGAGTCGTATGCTCAACTGACTGAGCCACCCAGGCACCAGCCTCCCTTCTTAATTACTTTTATCCTTCGCGGCAGCTGCTTTTATTTGTCACAGTTTTCCACTTGTACCTTCTCTCAAACCCACTTGAATCAGACACCCTGAAATAGCTGGGTGTGTTTGCTAGCTAAGTAATTCTCCCAAGAAAACCACATCATAATAGTGTTGTGTTCTCTTATGTTAAATGAAAATTGTTAGCTCTTCTTGACTTCTGAAGACAGTTGGGGCAGAGAAATAAACGTACACATCTTTTACTGATTTCTTTTTTCTTTAATTTGAGTTGAGATAGAGAAAGAGTGACCCACAGAGACTGTATGCAAGCTGCAGTGACTTAACCTGTTTGGTTCTGCATTGCAAAAGTCCCCAAAGCTCAGGGACTTGGCTCTACTTGTATTGGCCACTCTTTCCCCTTTTCTGTCCCTCATCCACTTCTGTTTTTCTCAGCCAGTGGTTCTTTTGGTATCTGATTATACTTCTCCACTCCATTCCTGTTTTCATATTATAGTTCTTCCAACCTTATACTTTGCACTTAGTGGTCTGTAATTTTAGTTGGTTGAGTTCCATATTTTGCCTGTTGTCAGACTGGTTGCTCTATCAGCCACATTCATTTTCTGAGGTTTTCCAGGAGTGTACCAGGATCTAGCCAAGTGCCTAGTGTTTATTATTCATTAAATATTTATTGAATGAAGAAAGGAATGGTGTAAATGCCTGAAAAGCACTGAAATGCCTTTTCCTTGCTTAGCAATAATAATTTCCCCAAAAGCAGTGGGCAAAAATCATGCATACTGAAAACAGTTCTGCCCTTGGGTAGCTTTCTAGACCATAAGTAGTTGTTTTTCCTTGAGTTTCACTCTGTTTTTTTGGAAAAATGAGAATGGTAGACCAGTGATCTGTAAGATTCCTTTTGACTCCAGCATTTTGTATTCTCTCTTCAATTGAAATGGAAATTAGTTTCTCTCTGGATGTCTAGGCACTACTACCAAAGCCTGAATCCATCTACCTTACTGGGCTTTAGGCCCATGGCTGTGTCACAGCAACCTGGCAGTTATTGTCTCCCATAACCACAGCAGGTGGGGCATATGTCGAACTTTCCTTTCCTCTCTTTGTTATTTAGGGTTGATTTGTTCTAAAGAAAGACTACATTTATCATTCTTTGTAAAAGTATATTGAATGCCTTTGACTTCCCAGGTTCATTCACCAGGCTGCCCAGGCATTGTTCAGTGTACAACCTAGACTTCTGCACACTCTTGCTCTTCCTCCCCTTCCTTCAACCCCCAAACTGTGTCCAGGGCAGTTTGTCCTACCCTTTGTTATTTGCTGTACAACTTAACCCCATGTCTTTTCTCATATAGTTCAGTTACCATTTTTGAGTCAGTGTTGATTTTTACTGTTGGGCCTTTCCTTGGAGGCAGTGAGTGTGTATTCATCTGGTGCTAGCAGAAGTGTTGTCCATTCCTTTCCCCTGTGGCTTCTCTGCTAGGGATGTCCCAACTTCCCATAGATGGCAAGTGAGGGCCTGAACTCATCCCCTCACTACTTTCACTCGGACTTCCCATAGCTCTTGCAGGGACTCTAAATGTATTGTCCAGATTTCATTTTGTGACTGCCTCTGAACTCCATGGATCAAAGGCCAGGGGCACCAGAGAGCAGACTACATGGAGAAGGGCACAAATTCTGTCTTTGCTTTCTATAAATTGTAAGTAAACATTGCCCAGTCCCTCCTGAGGGTTCTGGTCTTGGACCTGTGTGTTTGACTATGAACTAAAATTAAGCAGGTTCCTTCTGACTTTTATTCAGGAACACAAAATAATGTAATACTTCCACAATGTCATGAATCTGCTTTGTGAAAAATCCCGCATAATTCTGGCAAATTTTAAGAAGAGAATAGGCCAGAGAAGAATTGTCTATCTAACCAAAAAAAAAAGAAAAGAAAGGAGGAAAACTTCTTTAATGAAGGATTTACTTTTAACAGCATTAACATAATTAGAAATCAGATTTGGAATTTAGAAAATCTTTGTAGGGTGTTTTTTTTTTTTTTATGTTACTTATTACTGAGAGCCCAGTGGTTAACCACCTGCCTCCAGCCTCCATACACATAAAAGATTCGAGATTTACTGGGCTCTCCAGCCATGAAAAACAAGAAGCCAGACTATCTGTGATAATTCACCCCTCCTAACTGCTTACTTGACAAAACTCTACAAAAACATATTATGCCAGATGTCCTATTCTCAAAAGAAGCAGTTAATACCATCCTATCTCTAGAGGAACAGATTATGTTTTGTTCCTCAGGAATGCAAGGAAACATCCTTTTATGCTTATAAGGGAAAAATGGGAGAAATTACCTGACGTGAAGACTTTACTGATAGGAGAATACTCATTCTAAACTAGTCTTAAATTGTGTCTTTGATTAATGTAAAAGGTTTGACCTATTAAGTATTCACATTAATATTTTAAATGATCAGTTATAAAAGTCTCTTTTGTAATACTAATTCACTTAGTATTTTATTAATTTAGACAGGCTTGAAAGTGCTTCAGGAAACCTACAGTACTCATTCAGTATTCTTGTTTTACTTTAATATCACTTGAAAGAGAACTGTATATTCTCTAATAATTAAGTTCCAGCAAATACTAATAATACACTATTGTGTTAATAATGGATTGTCCTTTAGTACAGTAAAAAGTGTATAAATACATATAAACATCTGATATAAAATTTCCCTTCAGAAGCTAGGAAGTACATTTATTACAGATTTTGCATTGAATGGGCTTAACTTGAAAAGAGGCATTTTTAGATGCTGCATTAAGAATAAACTTTAAACTAAATATTTAAGTTTTACTGTTGTGTTTTATGTGTTATACAGCAAAGTTAGTAATTCATGTAAAAGTAAGCTCAAAGTTGGGCTTTGTGTAATTAAACATGTAATTATACAAAATATCAACTTTAAAAATAGTTTTGAATAACTTCACTCAAATGTAGGTGTTGCTGGAATAACAATATTCATTTTGCCTGGTAGTTTATATCTGGCTAACAAAACAGTGAAATGTTCAGATGGGTCTGTAATTTTGAGGAAGCACAGGTGGTCTGTTTTCCCGAAGTTAATTTCCCAGTATATTACCATTCATTATCTTATTTGCAAAATTCACATTTCTAAAGGGCTTTTACTAGGTTTTATTAAACCCGAAAAATAAATCACCAAGTTTTTTTTGTAAAAATAGTGGAGAAGGAAGTGGAGCACCTGCACTTTTTTTGTTTCTTCTTGCCTTGAGGAATCAGGCCTCCTCCGGGAAGCTCACCTGACATCATAGTGTTGTTAAAGATCCCTAAATGTGGTTTTCTTTTGTGTGTATTTGTCCCACCAAATCTTACTCAAAATCTGTATGTTTCTTTTGTGCTTAGCCAGTGGACACTTCACTCCCTTTCCCTGTGCTAGCCAAGCACCTTGTCTCATTTGAATGATGGCATCATTGCCCTTAGGTTAAGGTTTGTTTTGAGCTTAGAGGAATCTTGGCTGCTCTTTTCATCCATTTATAGTTATTCGCTGTTACTTAACCCTTAACACTGGTCAGATGGCAGTGTTACTTTCTGTGAGTCTCAAGCTGCCCTGTATTGTGTGTTCATCAATTAATAACCTGCCAATTACTAAGAACCACTAGGGACCTAGGGAAGGTGGTGCTTGGGACCTCTTGAGTCAGAGAGGTAGATCTCCACACCCAGGAGGAGTGGGTCTGATTTTCGCTAAATGGAGTCTCCCTCCCAGTCAGCTGTTCTCTCCGGATTAAAGCTCATGAAGACAGCCTTTCTTCTGCTCTTACTGGAGCTTACTCAAGGATCAATTTGAGTATGTTTCTTTTTGCTTCAAACTTCTAAAACTGTGCCAGAGATTTTGTTGATTTGTTGGTAATTATTTGCATTTAAATGATCTCAAAGACCCTTTTCATTAAAGGGTTCTGGCTCTTTTCTCTTAGTTGTTAGTAAGGATGGTGAAATCGTGATGGATTGTTTTCTCCTATTTATTCCTGTACATTTTTCTGGAACTTCAAAGACCAATAAGGGATACCCACCCTTTCTCACCCCCTCATTTTCAGTGAGAGTTTATAGTTACAGCGAGGATGAACTGTGGACCAGTTATAGGATTTAAATCTGATTTTCAGTAGACTTTATATTGAAGACTAATTGTCTATAATTAACAGGTTACTGATGATTGATGATGATGTGGAAGTGTCTGGAGTGGAGGTTAAAACAGTAAGAGTTCAAGAGTCATGGATTTACTACAATCATTTGAGACACTAATAGAAGAGGGTCACTAGAAAGTTATGGTTCATGCTGTAGGAAATTAAGAAATTTGGAGGAAGTAGGTATTATTCTGCCCAGGATCATGGAGAGGGAGAGAGAAGGAGCATTTTAAATAAGGTGCTCTGGGCAAGCAATGAGATGCAAAGAAGTACCCAAATGCCAGTAGCTGGGCCCTGAATGCATCTTACAGGACATAGAGAAGGCAAAGGAAGTTTGGAGCCAGATTTTGCATGTGTCTCTGTGTGTATGTGTGTCTTTGTGTGTGTCTGTGCTGAAGAGAGAGAGTGAGGAGAGGCAGGGAGGGGGCAAAAAAGATGTCAGTGCCAACCTAAACAATTACATTCTGAGAGTAGACTATGAAGTGCCATTGAAGAGTCTGGATCCAGAGAGTGAGAGGCTCAAACCATGATTATGAATAAATCTACTGATAGAGATTAGTTTGGAAATGGGGATTATCATTTTGAAGCTACTGTAATCATCTCTTGGGGGTGAGGTGGTACCAAAGGACTTAAAGAAGGAAGAAAATACATTCATTTATGTTTTTTTAAAAAAATATTTACTAAGTATATATAAAATATATTTTATTTACAGCATATGTGAGGCACTCTGAAGGGGTTTCCCCTATTATCTGTGTCTATTCTTCCATCCTAGGAAGTAGGTACTAGCTTCCTTTTATAAATGAATGAACAGACACCCTTGAATTAGACAGCAAGTAGTGGTAAAAATCCATGGCCAGGCCCATCCGGCCACTAATACTCTTTGCTCTGGCTCACGAAGCATGGAAATAGAGAACAGATGAATGTTTTATCCCTGATTTGATTTTTATCCTTTATTTGGAATTATTAGATGGATCCAAATTAGGACTCTATTCATGCATATTCTTATATACATAATTGTATGTCAATACACCGGAGTTTGAGTTTGATACAGATATTATTATATATTTGGCTCAGCTATGTCTCTCTCACAGCCTGTAGGAAAATTCTCTTTTCTGATAATTTATTTCACTTTATTTTATTTTGTTTTATTTATTTTTTTTTAATGTTTATTTTTGAGAGAGAGAGAGAGACAGTGTGAGCAGGGGAGGGGCAGAGAAAGAGGGAGATACAGAATCCAAAGCAGGCTCCAGGCTCCAAGCCATCAGCCCAGAGCCCCACATGGGGCTCAAACTCACAGACTGTGAGATCATGACCTGAGCCGAAGTCTGACGCTTAACCGACTGAGCCACCCAGGTGCCCTGATTTTTTTTTTTCATTTTTATTAAAATAATTTTTTTAATGTTTATTTTGAGAGAGAGAGTGAAAGAGACAGAGTGTAAGTGGGAGAGGGGCAGAGAGAGACACACACACAGAATCTGAAGCAGGCTCCAGCCTCTGAGCTGTCAGCACAGAGCCCAGCGTTCGGCTTGAACTCACGAGCTGTGAGATGACCTGAGCTGAAGTCAGACGCTTAACCGACTGAGCCACCCAGGCACCCCTCTTCTCTGATAATTTAGAGAAAAATGTCAGTTGACAAAACTTGGGTCCATATTATGTTTTATACCAATGAAGAACAAATAGTAAGAGATTATATTTCCTACCAAATAGTAATTTTAGTCTACAAGAAATGAAATCAATGTCCCACTTTCCTAGAATAAAAATTATAGGATAAACTGGAATAAGAAGGAAGAAAATACATTCATTTATGTTTTTTTAAAAAAATATTTACTAAGTATATATAAAATATATTTTATTTACAGCATATGTGAGGCACTCTGAAGGGGTTTCCCCTATTATCTGTGTCTATTCTTCCATCCTAGGAAGTAGGTACTAGCTTCCTTTTATAGATGAATGAACAGACACCCTTGAATTAGACAGCAAAAGAATTGTGGTTAATTTAATTTGTTTTCAATGAAAGTTAACTAGAAAATTTTTAATATCTGTAGATCATTGCAGAAATGTTAGTACACAACTGAATTTCTTGTTAATAGTAGACTGAAGTTTATTTTTTCTTTAAAGTTTATTTATTGGGCTGCCTGGGTGGCGCAGTCGGTTAAGCGTCGGACTTCAGCCAGGTCACGATCTCGCGGTCCGTGAGTTCGAGCCCCACCTCGGGCTCTGGGCTGATGGCTCAGAGCCTGGAGCCTGTTTCCGATTCTGTGTCTCCCTCTCTCTCTGCCCCTCCCCCGTTCATTCTCTGTCTCTCTCTGTCCCAAAAAAAATAAACGTTGAAAAAAAAAAATAAAGTTTATTTATTTATTTTGAGAGAGAGAGAGACCACAGGAGGTCTCTCCTGGAGGGGCAGAGAGAGGGGGAGAGAGAGAATCCAAAGCAGGCTCCGTGCTGTCAGTGCAGAGTCCAGTGCGGGGCTTGAACTCAGTAACTGAGATCATGATCTGAGCCAAAACGAAGGCTCAGACGCTTTTAACTGGCTGAGCCACCAAGCTGCCCTGAGTGGAAGTTTAGTTTTTAATGAGAGGATGATCTTGGAGTCATCACTCTAGTGATTAATAACTATTTTATGGTTTAAGATATACTATGTGGATGAGGTTGGAGATTTGAAGAATTGTAGGTACTGACAGCCAATGAATTGCCCCCTGTCAACACCAACAATCTCTCTGCCTCCTGCCTAGCATTTTCCGAAAGGTTATTTTATTTTATTAATTTTTTTTTAATCTTTATTTTTGAGAAAGAGAGAGACAGAGTGTGAGCAGGGGAGGGGCAGAGGGAGATGGAGACACAGAATCTGAAGCAGGCTCCAGGCTCCGAGCTGTCAGCACCATAGCCCGACTCAGGGCTCGTACTCATGAAACGTGAGTTCATGACCTGAGCCGAAGTTGGACGCTCAACCGACTGAGCCACCCAGGTGCCCCATCTGAGAGTTTTTGTTAAATTGATGTTAGCTTGTTTTTATAATTTGTTACTTTATGCTAATTGCCCAAAATGTGGTTGAGGAACATCTATTAGTTTTGTTTTGGCTAAATGAGATTATATACATATTTTAAGTTACTGTTTTATCCTCGAACTGTGCTAAAAATAAAAAGTGAGGGCCCTTGTGGGAGGTTTTTTTTGTTTTGTTTTTTGGGGTTTTTTGTTTTTTTGTTTGAATCCTGATTCTTATTTCTCTTCGTATAACCTGCATTTTCTTAAAGCAAAAATAGTTTTAGGTTCACAAATAGGAAGCAGCTGTCTGAAATATGTTCATTGACTCAGCTGAATATCTGCTGTTGCCCAACAAAAGTTATTTGATTTGGGTAGTGTAAAGAAATAAAAATGAGCATTCAGATTCGATTTTGGCTGCTGTAATAAAAACTTCTGTCTGTAACTTGAAGTCTTAAAATCTACATGTAGTGTAATCTTACATTGCAACTTGGAGAGATTTGAGTCTAAACACTACTGAGACTGCTAATAAGAGTAAATGATAATATACCTACCATTTCTTTTAACTTATTTCCTTGATCCTCAGAGGAAGACGAATCGTCATCTGAAGATTGGCCTGACAAGGGATACATCTCAATATTGTTCACAATATGAAAAAAAAAAAAAAGTAATTTTACGTGTGTGTGGTGTTTGGCGAAAAGCAATGAATGAACTCTTTCAGTTCCCAAAGAAAATCAGTCCAAAGAATGAAATGGACAAAGCCAGAAGCATATGGAGAATGATGTCCCAAAACACTTTTAGGAACTGTAAAATTGAGTGCAGTGGTATAAAACTATTCACACATTTTATTAGGTCCATATAGGACTGCAAACTGATTGTCTTCTTGAGATACTGTTGCTGTAAATATTTTTTGAGAAAAAGAGTGTTGATAAGTCTCTGGCATTAACTAAATATTCACAGTGGAACAGTGTCTTACAAGAATACATTTTATTGCACTTACAAATCCAGGTTAATTTTATGATTCTGTCTTCTGAGATCCTTTTCTTGAAAATCATGTGTCTGCAAAGTTGCTACTTGTGACTTGTTCATCCTTGATAGGTACAGAAGATTAATATGATTGGGGAACGTCCTAAACACCAAATTATGACCATTAATAAAACCCATTATTAACTTGGCGAGTTGGAAATGCTACCTCCTGTTTGATGACTTTCAGACGAAATGTTGTCTCTTGTTTGGAATGTTGAATTGAGAATGAGAGCAGATGTCTTGGAGTTATTTGTTTGAGACTGTAAAGATCTCTTCACCTTAGATCTCCAAGTATAAAATAGTGTATTAATTATTTTATATATTCTTATATAACTCTTAACATTGGCTACGTAAGAAAGATTGTTCTTATTCCAAAGTCACAATCTGAAAAGTAAGTACTGGGAGAATTTGACCTGTTGATAGCAAGGTTCTAGCTACTTTATGTAGACATATGATAAAAAATGGTATTTTGAGTTAAAGGAGAGCTAAGATAATAGGACTGCAGTTCTCAAGCATAATTGAATATTTTGTAGACCAGGTAGAAACTTCTTGGATAGTTTACAGTGTTTTTGTATCTGTGTTGTGCTGTGTTGTCACCCATTTCTCAAGCTAGCATCCTTTAAGTGTAAGGTGTGAATTGTTTAGAGGTTGAAATTGGGGATGATATGAAAGGACAGCTGGGAAAGAGGAAGAATGTAGACTATGGTATTTTTAGTAAGCACTGTAGTCTGTTGGAATTGGGGTGACCAGTTAATTAAACCTTTCCAGGAAAATACTATGATCTTGTGACAAATTCTCTCATATGTCTGAATGCCTTCTTAGTTCTCATATATTGTTTGGCCTTTTTTTTCAAGGTACCTGTCAAGGCAGTGGGTGCTCAGTATATTTATGTTGAATGGTGAATGACTGTTGGTCATTTTAATGAAATGAATTTAATGACATGAATTTTAATGAAATGAAATTTTTATATTTTGTCAAGGGTGTCAATGATTTGCTCTGTGTTTTAAAAATGTTAAATGAATAAACTTCAGTTGCCTTCAGAAATGTTACCTTTTAGACTTTCTCAGTGATGAATGAAAATGAAAAATTAACACAGGGACACCTTTGTACTGGTGTCAGCTCTTTAATCTTTTTTTTTTTTATGTTTGAGAGTGTTTTATTTATGTATTTATTTTATATATGTTTTATTTATTTATGTTTTATTTATTTTGAGAGAGAGAGAGTGCAGGGGAGGTGCAGAGAGAGAGAGACAGAGACAGAGACAGAGAGAATACCAAGCATGCTCCTTGCTTTTGGTGCAGAGCCTGAGGCCTGGCTTGATCTCACAAACCAAGAAGAGATCATCATGACCTGAGCCAAAACCAAGAGTTGGAAGCTTAATGGCTCAGCCACCCAGGCACCCCTCAGCTCTTTTATCTTGAACAAGTTCTGCGACCTTGAGCCAGTTTCCTAATTTGGACTTCCAATTTCCTCTTCTTTGAATGAGAGAGTTAAATTAGATAATCTTTATAGTTTGTTCTAACTCTATAAATCTGTGATTTTGAATGAAGAACAAAGCAGAGGAGTGCAAAATGAGTACGAGTATTCCTAAATCAAGTTAGAAGTGTTTAATAAGAGAAGCAGGCACATTCAAAAAGTTTTTAGCAGAATTTTGGTGAGGCAGAAAAGTGAACAAGTTGGTAGAGAAAACCTTCCTTATAGGAGAAATTGTGCAAGGATTTGCATAGTAGCAAAAGCTTGTGGGCGATGTCAAGACAATGAGATTTGTTTGCTTAGAGCGAAGAGTTTTTCTTGGGGTAAGATGTGAGTTTTCATATTCTCTGTCTAAAAGGTCCATTTCTGATAAAACGGCCATTTAAAATCCTTTTTTAATAAAGTTTTATTCAACATTTTTTTTTAAAAGTCAGGATTTTTGCTACAGTACCCACCTACCATCCCACCCGCTGCCTCTCCAAACCACAGGAATCCTATTATTCATTTCCTCTTTAACTGAGTTGTATAGTTTCCTCACAAAATTCAAAGTATAGCCAAAAGTTAAAAATTCATTAGGCTGTTGGAGAATGAAAATAGTACTGATAAAGGTCAAAATGTGTCTCCTTTATATTTTCCTTTTTACAAATTGCTCTTGATAAGAATAGATTATATTAACCGTTTGACCCATGTCAAATTTTGTTTTCCTTACAAATATCTCTTATTCAGGATAATGTGTGTCTAATCTAAACTTTCAGACATTAGCATAGCATATTGCATGCAGAATTCCTTAAATTCAAGGAGCCTATTTGTTAGAATCACATTTCTTCTAAACATGTAACTTTTCTTTTTATTGGTGGTTTCTTCTCATCTGAAATACTCATAGAACATTTTGTTTAAAAAAGCAACTATCTTCAGTGAGTCCTCAAGTATTTAATTTATGTTGGAGTAACAAAATGAATTCAGAGTGGTCAGACCCCAAAATGTAAAGTTCATCATTCTTTTCTTTTGGGGAAAAAATGCATTCAAATTTATAGATGATGTAATTTGACCAAAACCATTAATAATACTTATAATGATATATTTTTGAAGGGAAAGCAGTCTGCAAGTAAATCTATCTATAATGCCTTAAAAAAATGGAAATAATGGGGCGCCTGGGTGGCTCAGTCGGTTAAGTGGCCGACTTCGGCTTAGGTCATGATTTCTTGGCCCGTGAGTTCGAGCCCCGTGTCGGGCTCTGTGCTGACAGCTCTGAGCCTGGAGCCTGTTTCAGATTCTGTGTCTCCCTCTCTCTGACCCTCCCCTGTTCATGCTCTGTCTCTCCCTGTCTCAAAAATAAATAAAACGTTAAAAAATTTTTTTTTTTTAAAAATTGGAAATAAATGTTAGAGGAGCCTGAAAATAAGCATTTTTATGTAAATATCTTTGAAAATTCTCAGACTGTAAGTTTGAGAGTAGTATTAAAAACTATGCCTGTTGATTTTACTTGATTCTTTTCTTTTAATAATTCCCAGTAGTGCCTTTGATCTGAGAAGGTGTCATCTGAATGTTCTTTCAAATACACATATTGTGTAATTCCTAAGTCATTATCTCACTACCCTTTTTCATTTTTCTCAAATTATTCCAAGCTTATAATAATAAGATAAAAAGATCTCCTTTGTAACAATTTTAAAGTTAAATCATTGTGGAAGTTTCATACTGGAAACCTTTGCACTAGTAATGACTTCGGGACTCTTGACATTTAGCTGGATGACTGATCCTAGTGTATAGCTGCCAAGTAGAGGGAAGACATTGAGGCATGCGATGCGCAGAATTGCTTTGACTCACTCCCGTCCCCTGGCAGCGGTTGCAGCCTGGAGGCAGCAATACCAAATCTGTACACTTGCATGTCTGAAAGCTGCTTTTCTTAGGCTCCCACAGCAGTTTGTATAGACGAGGAGCCAAAGTAAGATGTCTACAGAGACTTTCTCAAAAGCAATTCACTTAAAACCTACAAAGAACTCCTTTGAGATTTGGTCCTATCACTACGCCCCTCAGACTTGTATTAAAGCCTTTGCTGGAGAAGTAGTGTTAGGAACAGGCCTGCTAAGTTCTGTTGTGTTGAAATCTGTTGTAGAATGTTTCAAGAAATATAGCTTAGAATAATTTAGAGCTGGAAGGCCCTCTCCAGGCACAGATGGAGGGAACCAGAGATGCAGAGGTTAGATGATTTAGTCAAGGCATGCTTCTGCTTTGACTCGATATTTGAGTCCAAGTTTTCAGACTTTCTCTTATGGGTGTTTTTACCATTTCGGAAATACGTTCTGATGAGTAGGAAGAAGTAAATACCAAAACAACAACAAAAAGGACACTTTTAACCATAGCTTAAAAATTAAGGAGAAGTGCTTTGCCTCAAATTTGACAGGAGGACACAGATAAAAGTTTCAGACCCTGGAAATGGGAACTGATTCAGAGCTAAATATGTGGTGCATCTGTACTTACTCTGTGAGATGAGAAGTAAAAGATGGCAGTTCTGAGGGAAATCAGAACTTTTCCTCTCTATTAAATACTAAAGGTTGACCTGTGAACTTCTACGTATGGGTCGTCACTTTTTCGGCACTTGTTGAGGAAATGGTGTCTCCTCAGCTAATGCAAGCTGAAGGACAATACTGGTGAGAAGCAGAAATGGCTCCTTTTACCCTGTCCATGAACAGTAACGGTTTCCACTTTAGTAACTGCTAGGTCTGTTCACTTCTCAAAATCACTGATGTAAACTGCTCCACAGAAGCTGCGTTGTCCCCATTCCACTAGATTTTCTTTGATGATCTAGAAGAAACTCAAAGCTTTAATAACACCTCTGTTTGTCTTTCATGCATATGTGGGCAGTAGTTACCCACATAGACCTTTAAAATTTCAAAATAAAAATGCAGCTGTAGTATCTAAGAATAATTTAATGGAAGCATCCCATTTCTACTTAGAGACGAATAAAAAAGTAGTATCAGATAGTGGAAAGGGTTCTAATTTTGTGGTCAAGAAACCTGGATCTTACCTCTGCCACTAACTTGTTTGGTGAACTTGAGCTAACCTTTGATCCCTATGGGTCTTGGTTTCCTCACCTGTAAATTGGAGGACACAGTGACCTGCAAAGACTAGATTTCCAATTCCTATCAATTCTACAAAATGGAGCATTTCATTTTAGGAGAGTAGCTCCTTAAACAGATATTATCCTATAAATTAAATACGACACCCAGGAACAGCAGTAAAACATGCATAGTTTCCTAAGAAAGTCCATTATGTTGGGTTTTAGGCAACTCTTTTCAAAGTCAGAACTTTTCATTTCGTCAGTGGGTAGGATGCTCTCCAAATAAATTGATCATTTCTTCTTACAACGTGGGAATCTGGAAATATCTAGATAATTAGAAGCTTTTAAAAATATTTATAGACTCTGCTTCTGAAGGCAAAATATTGAGTCTATATCTAGGAAGATTTAGGTAGATGTAGATTTCATCTGAGTATGTCTGGGCCTACACTTTTATCTGAATTATCACAGACTGAAACTATAAATATCTGGTTGGATAACTCAGCCTTCTGCTTTGCCTTATGTATTTATTCCACATTAAAGAATTCTTCTCATTAATTTCATTTTAACTAGTCATAACTTGTGTTATTGCCACCCCTAATGGTAAAAAAAAAAAAGTCCTTCGCAGCTTGGACCTACAGGAACATGGTGCTACTTTGAAGGTTTTGCTAGAAACTCTACTGATTTTCAGATATCAGATGTAGCTTATTTAGGCCAGTGAATTTGTTTTCATATAGGATTGAGCAGTGGTAATAATAATTACTGTCCTAATATAATGATGTTTACCTTTGATTATCAAATGAAGTGAAGGATAAAAGCACATTTGTGAAATGGGACTTTCTCTCTAACTCGTGTAGGCTGTCCTTGTAGGTCCTGGACCACTTAAGAGGTAATTGGGCTCTTCCTTATTCTCTGTGGTGGTGGCAGAGGTTCAACTTGAGAATCAAAATCAGTGTTATCAGTCAGAGGTGTATTTTTTTTTTGAAAGCTTAAAATGAAGTGTAACTGACATAAAATAATAGTTTCAGTTGTGCAAACATTTATATACATTATGAAATGCTCACCATGATAGTTTCCATCTGTCACTGTAGAAAGTTATTACAGTATCATTGGCTGTATTTCCTGTGTTGCACTATTTTATCCCCATGACTTATAACTAGAAGTTTGTACCTCTTTTTAAAAAATGTTTGTTTATTTTGAGAGAGAGAGAGAGAGAGAGCAAGCAAGCAGGAACAGAGGAGGGGAAGAGGGAGAGAATCCCAAACAGGCTCCCTGCTGTCAGCACAGAGCCTGACATGCTCTACCCCACAAATTGTGAGATCGTGACCTGAGCCGAAATCAAGAGTTGGGACACTTAACCAACTGAGACACCCAGATGCCCCTGGAAGTTTGTACCTCTTAATCCCCATCACCTATTTTACTCCCCTCCCCTCAGATACCCACCAGTTTGTTCTCGTATTAATGAGTCTGTTTCTGTTTTGTTTGTTCACTTTGTTTTTTAGATTCCACATATAGGTAAAGTCATATGTATTTGTGTTTCTTTGTCTGACTTTATTACTTAGCATAAAACCCTCTAGGTCTATCCAGGCTGTCAGAGATGGCAAAATTTCCTTTTTAATGGCTGAGTGATCTTCGCGCGTGCGTGTGTGTGTACCATAACTTTTTTATCTATTCATCTGTCAGTGGACATTTGTGTTGTTTCCATATCTTTCTTACTATAAATCATGCTGCAAAAAACATGGGGTGCATATGCGTATCTTTTCAAATGAGTGTTTTTGTTTTCTTCAGGCAAATACCCAGAAGTGGAGTTACTGGATTATATGGTAGTTCTATTTTTAACTTTTTGAGGAAACTCCAAACTGTTTGCTACAGTGGCTGTTCCAATTTACATTCCCACCAATAGTGCACAGGGGTTCCCTTTTTTCTACATCTTCACCAGCAATTATTATTTCTTGTCTTTTTTTTAAGTTTATTTATTTTGAGAGAGAGAGAAAAAGCACAAGCAGAGGAGGGGGAAGAGAGAGAGAGAGAGAGAGAGAGAGAGAGAGAGAGAGAGAGAGAGAATCCCAAGCAGGCTCTGTGCTGTTAGCACAGAGCTCGACATGGGGCTCCATCGCACAAACCATATGATCAAGATCTGAGCCGAGATCAAGACTTAGATGCCTAACCCACTGAGCTAGCAGGTGCCCCTCTTGTCCTTTTGATACTAGCCATTCTGACTGGTATGAGGTGATATCTCACTGTGGTTTTGACTTGCATTTCCCTGAGGATTAGTGACATCGAGCATCTTTTCATGTATCTGTTGGCCATCTGTGTGTCTTTTTTGGAAAAATGTTCAGGTCCTCTGCCTATTTTTAAAAAAAATTTTTTTTTCAACGTTTATTTATTTTTGGGACAGAGAGAGACAGAGCATGAACGGGGGAGGGGCAGAGAGAGAGGGAGACACAGAATCGGAAACAGGCTCCAGGCTCTGAGCCATCAGCCCAGAGCCTGACGCGGGGCTCGAACTCACGGACCGCGAGATCGTGACCTGGCTGAAGTCGGATGCTTAACCGACTGCGCCACCCAGGCGCCCCTCCTCTGCCTATTTTTTAATTGCATTGATGTGCTTTTTTTTTTTCTATGTTTAGTTGGATGAGTTCTTTATGTATTTTGAATACTAAGCACTTATCAGATATATATTGGCAGATTTTATTTTTATTTTGATGTAGTCCCAATTGTTTGTTTTTGCTTCTGTTTTCCTTGCATGAGAGTACAGCCATAAAACTCTTTCTGGAGTTTTACGGTTTTGAGTCTTAGATTTAGGTCTTTAATCCATTTTGAGTTTATTTTCATGTAGAGTGTAAGCAAGTAGCCTGGTTTCATTCTTTAACATGTAGCTGTCCAGTTTTCCCAACACCAAACAGGTGTGGTCTTTTAAAAATGAACTGATGTCCAACAGCTCAGATCAGAAATGGTAAGGAAATGCTGTAAAGGATAGCTATTTCCTCATACAGATTTGCTGTCTATTTATCTACTTAATTTTATTCACATATGATTGACTAATTACATTGGTTTCAGGATGTGATATTTGTAAATACTGGGAAATGGTCCCCACACTTAGTATAGTTACCTTCCATCACCACACAGAAGTTTTTTGTGTGTGTGATGAGACTCTTAAGATCTACTCTTAGTAACTTTTTACAGATATACAATACATTAGTATTAACCATAGCCACCAGTCTGTGTATTACATTCCAGGACTTTATTTTTTTTTTTTATTATTTTTTTTTTTTTTTTAAATTTTTTTTTTTTTCAACGTTTATTTATTTTTGGGACAGAGAGAGACAGAGCACGAACGGGGGAGGGGCAGAGAGAGAGGGAGACACAGAATCGGAAACAGGCTCCAGGCTCTGAGCCATCAACCCAGAGCCCGACGCGGGGCTCGAACTCCCGGACCGCGAGATCGTGACCTGGCTGAAGTCGGACGCCCAACCGACTGCGCCACCCAGGCGCCCCCAGGACTTTATTTTTTAACTGGAAGTTTGTGCCTTTTATCCACCTAGAGTAGTTTTTCTAACGACTATTCCATAACATTGAAGTGTAAGCAGAGAAACCTTATGAAAACATCCACTAGATGGCACTTTATAATTATGTTTAGAATCAGCCCTCCAGCATTCTTGGCTAGAGAGTATAATTGAAAAGGAGTAGATCTTTCTCTGAAAGAAAGATGGTTGTTGGTGACTATCTTGGACACATATAAATCTTAAAATCTTCAAGTGAAAAGTTTTTAATCTGGCATTTTGTTGTATCTCTCATTTATTGTACAGAACATATATACAGCATCCCTGACATGTTCCCAAACACAACATACCTTGTAACCTATATCAACATCACTGAGAAGCCTGCTTTCCTAATCATTTAAAATTAATATGGTAAGTATAGAAAGAAAATGGTCTTCGTTAGCCATTAGTTAGAAAATAGCACATGTTTTCTGCTAGGTGTCACACATTGATAGAGATGATATATTTTGTATGGTTCCAAAGTTCCTTTTAAGGTTCTAAGCATCACTGACTTCATCCTGTGGAGCATTTTTAGCATTTGAGTTTATTTTCCAAATAGTTTATTATTAACATGTTAATAATGTTATTCTTCATGGGGCGCCTGGGTGGCTCAGTTGGTTAAGCGACCGACTTCAGCTCAGGTCATGATCTCACAGTCCTTGAGTTCGAGCCCCACGTCAGGCTTTGTGCTGACAGCTCAGAGCCTGGAGCCTGCTTCCGATTCTGTGTCTCCCTCCCTCTCTCTCTGCCCTTCCCCCACTACTGCTCTGTCTCTCAAAAATAAATAAATGTTAAAAAAAAATTTTTAAGTGGCATAAATGAACTTTATATTCTGTGATTAATCATTGCGATAATAACAGCAAACCTTCAAGGTGCATATACACTTTTTATATGCAAGGCAGTACTCTAAGCAGTTTCTGTATATATAATCCTCACCATGTGGTAGACACTGCTACTATTCCTTTCTAATAGATGAGATGCCAAGGCACAGAAAAGTTAGGTTACTTTTTTGCCCCAGGGCACACAGTTAATAATCTGTTGATCCAGGTTTATTAATCCAGGAAAAAAAAGAGAGTCCACACTGTTAACCTTTATACCAAACCACACAAAGCACTAGATACAGACAAAGTAGAGTTTAGCAGGGTAGTATGGGATTTCTTTCAAAGCTGAATTTATTTTTAAGGTTAAAAAAAAATAATGACTATAGATTTATATGGTTCCTGTAAAATCAGTATTACCAGAATTTCTTACTGAATGCACTCCTGCAAGTTTTTTAAAGTTTATATAGATTATAGTCTTGCTACACAGCAGATGTCTTATTTTGTAAGGATGACTCAAGAGATACATAGTTTTTTAATTTGTATGGAACTTACAGACCATGGTAATAATTTGATCTTACTTGGAATTTAGGCTCCAGGAGTTTTCTGGGGTTTGATTCAGAGCAGGCTTCTCTGAAAGTGGAAGGTCCATGGCTCCCTTGCTCCGGATGGATTTATTTCATGAACATTTATTAAGTACCTAATATGTTGCAGGCACAGTAATGCCACTGGGCATATGCAGATGAATACAGTGTAGCCTCTTTAAGAAGTACCTAATATGTGGGGCCTGGGTGGCTCAGTTGGTTAAGAGTCAGACTCCTGATCTCAGCTCAGGTCATGATCTCATGGTTCTTGAAATTGAGTCCCCCATTGGGCTCTGTGCTGACAGCACAGAGGCTGCTTAAGATTCTCTCTCTCCTTTCTCTCTGCAACTTCCCCACTCATGCACTCACTTTCTCTCAAAATAAATTATTAAAAAAAAAAAAAGAAGTACCTGATGTATGGCCAGCAGCATTGAAAAGATCCCAGGAGCAACAGACTTCTTGATCACTTGCTTTTGGATTGTGTCTTTATGAAATGGAAAAACTAAACCAAACAGGTTAATAAATGAACAAACAAAAACAAGATGTCAGTACAGTCCATGCTTTCTCTTTCCTCTGAACTTGTCATGAGGGAAATCTATAAAAGCCCTTAACTTGATGTCACATGCTTAAAATTCCTCCATGAAGAATCAGCCATTAAAAACTACTCTTTTCTGGGGCACCTGGATGGCTCAGTCAGTTGGCTGCCTGACTTCGGCTCAGGTCGTGATGTCATAGTTGGTGAGTTTCAGCCCCACTTCGGGCTCTGTGCTGACAGCTCTCTGCCCCTCCCCAGCTCACGGATTCTGTGTCTCCCTCTCTCTCTGCCCCTCCCCAGCTCACGCTCTGTCTCTCAAAAATAAATAAAAATGTTAAAAAAAAATTACTCTTTCCCAAAACCATTTTTTAAAGAATGAGTGTTAATTTATTGTGACTTGATCCCATTGTCTCATGGAACAGCTCAGTCTATGACAGCCTGGAGGAGCTGGAATGAGCATTTTATTTTTTATTTTTTATTATTTTGTTATGTTTAGTTTTGAGAGAGAGAGAGAGAGAGAGAGAGAGAGAGCGAGCGGGGGAGGGGCAGAGAGAGAGGGAGACACAGAATCTGAAGCAGGCTCCAGGCTCTGAGCTGTCAGCACAGAGCCCAGCGCGAGGCTAGAACCCACAAACTATGACATCCTGACCTGAGTTGAAGTCGGATGCTCAACCGATTGAGCCACCTAAGTGTGGAATGGGCATTTTAAAGGAGAGAGTCTGGTAGCAATGAAAAGTTCCAGTGAGAAAGTCAAGCCCAAATCCCAGGGGTCAAGGAGGGCTGGAAGGAACAAGTCTGTACCAGAACATAGTTCAGGATTTCAGGTGCGTTTGGCTGAGCCCATAAGTATGGCTGTGGCCAGAAGGCAGTCAGACATTGACAAGTGAGTCCCAATTTTTGATGATGGAGGACGGAAGAGGCCAAACCTTGCTCACTGGCCACGTGGGCAGTTTGGATTGTAGAAAGGTCTGGAAAAGTTGATTACAGTGCACAGTTGAAGGGTGGCATAAATGAGCACATCTGACTTCCCTGTTTAACTAGATCTATTTCTGAGTGGACTTATTTACCATCTCAAAGAGTATCTCTTCCCAAATTTTTCAGAAGCCTAGGCTTTCTGAAAAGAAGATGAGGAGTACAAGAGGCAGGAGACACACAAAAAGCAAGGGTGAAGTGGTTTCCAGTTAAAATGAGAATGTTGATTGGCTTGGCTGGTGACAGAGCCAAATGATGACAGCTTTAGGACATGTTGCACCTGCCAGCAGGAGGGTGGGTTTTCTTTCAGAAACCACTAAAACGATGATTTGTGTAATATTTACAGGAGACATTTGTGATTCTGTTGAATTCCTAGAACTTGCTATTCCAGTTTTTTAAAGGCCCCTTCAGGTGTCGGTGGGTCCTACAGAACATACTGCACAGGTAAATAAGGGACGACGCACTCATGGCTCAGCTTCCTCGCTAAGTGATTATTCAGCTCTTATGTCTAATTAAAAAAAGTACAGATTTACAGTTCCAGATAATCTTTCATTAATTGAACAAGTTGGATCTTTGTTGCTCTTCTGGAAGTTTTAGATTTGCACCTCATGTTTTATAGGTGCCTGTCAGCTCTGCTTTGCTTGGCTGACCAGAAGGCCCTAAACTTGCAAAACTATTTCAAACTTAGTTTTGGAGTGTGTATCTATACATGATTCCTTCTTATTGTAGTACTTTTTTAAAGTAACTAAGTAGTGGAAGCATGATGGTATTACAAATAAATAAGGTTTTAGAAACCTATTTTTTTAAGTATTTTGAGAGAGAGAGTGTGTGCAGGCATGAGTGGGGAAGGGGCAGAGAGCATGGGGGAGAGAGAATCCCAAGCAGGCTCTGTGCTGTCAGTGTCAGCACAGAGCCCAACACGGGGCTCGGTGTCACCAACCATGAGATCACGACCTGAGCCAAAATCAAGAGTTGGATGCTTGACCAGCTGAGCCACCCAGGTGCCCCTAGAAACCAGTTTTAATAAGGCAAACTGATTTCGATAGTTCATAGGTAATCAACGCAAACAAGACATCGAATATTAACAGGAATAGAAGTTTTATGACATTAGGATTATAAATGACCAGAGGTCACATAGAAAGTATTCAGTTGGGGGCACCTGGGTGGCTCAGTCGGTTGAGCGTCTGACTCTTGATTTCAGCTCAGGTCATGATCCCAGGGTTGTGGGATCGAGCTCCACATTGGACTCTGCACTGAATATGAAACCTGCTTAAGATTCTCTGTCTCTCCTTCTGTCCCTCTCTCATGCTCTCTCTCAAATAAAAAAAAGAGAAAAAATATTCAGGCTAGTCAAGAATACCTTATGAATACAGTGTAGGCAAGCCTTTCACATTCCTGGGAATGGGAGGCTTGCGTTGGGGTGATGGTGGTGTTGGTTAATGTAGTCATTGAGGGATAAACCCTGTGAAGCTGGTGTTTCTGGGAGTTTAAATTGCCTTTAAAATGTGATTTTTAAAAATTGATTCATTCATTTATTCATTCATTCATTTTGAGAGAGGGAGAGAGGGAGAGAGATGGTGGGGAGGGGCAGAGAGAGAGGAAGACAGAGAATCCCAAGCAGGCTGTGTGCAGTCACACACACACATGATCTGTGACCTGAGCTGAAATCAAGAGTTGGATGCTTCACCAGCTGAGCCACCCAGGTGCCCCTATGTGATTTTTTTAAATATATTGGGCTCATTTAGAGGACTGATTCTTAACTAGGGAGTCATACCACCTCCCAGGGAGTATATGGAATTTGTGAGACATCATTTATCTCAGATTGGGGGATGCTACCCCCTGGGGTTGAGGGTTGGGGTGACAGGAAGGGATAGGAACTTGAGATGTATGTTGACTCAGCAGTGAGTGAAACAGTCTTGCCTAGTAAAGAATGGTCTCACCTGGAGTCTCAAAAACTTCCTCACTAAGAAATGCTGATTTAGAGTATAGGATATTCCTGCAAGTTAAACAGAACAAGATTAGTAACTGAAGTCTCTGCTCTTTGGGCTCTGAGGATGCATGCCCCATGCATAAAGAATAAGAGAGGTGGCACTGCAGTCCTTTAGAAATTCTGGAGATCTCTGCACTCACTGTTTTGTTAAGGTAAATCGTCTTATGGGTAGTTTTACTCCGTTGCTTAAGTGAGGGTAAATTTTATTTCCTTAGTCACAGTGTAAAACTAGCAACAGGGGGGCTATAGATATAAATTTCCAGAGTCTAACACCTGCTGGCCATAAACGGCAGTCTAGATCATAGAAGAAACTACACCTAAAGCATGTTCTCAGCAGCTACTGGTAACGTAATAAAAAGACAAAATAAAATGATAGACATTCATCATTCTTTGCAACAGTACAGTGTCATGAAATCCAAAAGATAATTAGTAGTTAGGGAGGAAAAATGAGGTTTTAGATAGATAATAGGTACACACACACACACACACACATTTGGTTTATTTTTATTTTGTTTTATTTTTTTATGGTGAAAAAAAATATATGTTTAGATTTAGCCAGCTGGACTCAGTTTAGACTATCCCAATTTTGTTGGCAACATCCAAAGCATCATAGTTGGGAGCCAGTTGAACATATGCTTTCTTTTCTCCATTGGGCCTGATGAGAGTGTTGACCTTGGCCATGTCAATATCTTAGAGCTTCTTTACAGCCTGTTTGATCTGGTGCTTGTTGGCTTTAACATCCACAATGAACACAAGTGTGTTGTTGTCTTGTATTTTCTTCGTGGCTGACTTGGTAGTCAGGGGGAACTTGATGATGGCATATTGGTCAAGCTTGTTTCTCCTGGGGATGCTCTTTTGAGGATATTTGGACTGCCTTCGGAGACACAGTGTTTGGGGCCGTCAGAATGTGGGTGACGTGCAGATCTTTTTTTTTTTTTTTTTTTTTTTATGATTGTGGACGCCTTTCAGCACTGCTTTCTTGGCCTTCAAAGCCTTTGCTTTGGCTTCGGCTTTGGGAGGGGCAGGGGCTTCCTTCTTTGCCTTTGGTGCCATCTTCGTGAAAGGGCTATGAGTTTTTCTTTTATTTTTTATTTATTTATTTATTTATTTTAGTTTTTTCTTGAGAGACAGACAGAGACATAGCACAAGTAAGAGAGGGCAAGAGGGAGAGGGAGACACAGAATCCAAAAGCAGTCTCCAGGCCCCGAGTTGTCAGCACAGAGCCTGACGCAGGGCTCCAAGTCACACACTGCGAGACCATGACCTGAGCCGAAGTCGGACGCTCAACCGAATGGGCCACCCAGGCGCCCTGAGGGTTTTTTTTTTTTAAGGCAGATGTTGAATAAATTCATGAAGATGTTAGGAACATGGGTGGATTGGAATAGAGTTGAAGGAAGGAAATGATTTCAGGTGTTAGCAGTCTTTCTTAAGGAAGGAACACTTACTGATTTTCTTTCAGTGTTTTGCATTCTTGATAGATGACAGATCATTCCCTGTGATTTCTCAGATATTTGTCTCCAAGGTTAGTTATTTCTAGAACAGTTCATTCATGTATTTATCACTTATTGAATGCATTCTTAGTAGTAAACATGCGAATCAAGTGTGAAAGACAAACCTGCAAACATAAAAATTTCAATCCAAGGTGAAAATGTCATAGTAGCTATATGAATAAAATACTATGGGGGCCAAGGAATGCACTCTAGCAAATCAACTTTTAGCCTTTGATCACAATATGGAAATCACGTAAGTTACCTGCAAATGAGACAGAGCAATGTTTCTACTGTCTCACTAGACCCAGAACATTGACTAATGAGTCAGGATAACTGGTATAAACAGAGAATGGAATTTGTAGATTCACTTTTAATTTGGATATGATATGTGGAGAGTCTGCTTTGTTTCTGTGTATGTAGTCAAGTATATGCTTCACTTCTTAATACTCAAACTATAAAACCTTCTACAGTAATTGAATTACAGACCAAAAAGGCCCATTTGCTATAGTTGCAGTTATTATGTAGTGAAGCAGTTGATTTTGAGCAAGTGTGAAAAAATGTCACATGGTCACAGACAGGATGAGAAAGAGAATGGCTTTCCACTGCAGTGTATTGATTGGGTACCTCAGAAGCCTGCCACTTTGTTCTCTATTAAATTACACTTAACATATTTGATTTTAAAATAACTCATACTGGCTTTCTTTTTTGTTTATAAAATTAACATGTCAAAAATACTGAAAAACACAATGTCAAAATAAAAATCCCCCTCAATGCATATACAGCTTCATATCCATTGTGAACATTTTGCTCCTTATTCTTCCAGTATTTTTTCTAGGCATGGATACAGTTTCCCAGTTTTGTTTTCTTCTAAATTAGAATTGTGGAGTATAAATCTTACTCTGGGTGTATTTAAGGAAAATGTTTTTTCACTCATTGATTTTACGATCTTAATTCCCTATGTCCTTTCTTGTTAGTGTTTCCTTCCTATTAAAAAAAAAATTTAATGTTTATTTTTGAGAGAGAGCGAGAATGAGTCAGGAGGGCAGAGACAGAGACAAAATTCAAAGCAGGCTCTGTGCTGTCAGTGCAAAGCCCGACATGGGGTTTGAACCCCCATGAACAGTGAGATCATGACCTGAGCTGAAGTTCAGACGGTCAACCCGTCGAGCCTCCCAGGCACCCAGTTTCCTTCATATTGTAGTGTTTCATATGTATTTCACAAAAATGGCGCGATTCAGGGTTTGGTATCCTGTGGAGTTGTACATTTTATGAATGTATACTTCTTTATGTGTTCCCTATATGTAAAATCACTGCCATTTGATAAGGTTTCCTCTTTCAGGGAAAAGAAAATAGCTCTTTTGTTAGAGTGGAAAATCTTCAGAGTATTTATAAGGATTTATTTATGCCAACATTTGCCTGATGCTGACAGCGTGACACTTTGGGTTATCATTCTTTCCTTCTGCTTCCTAAGACATCACTGCAGATGCTGTGAGTGTCCACGTGTTCACATGTCCAGGTGGTTCATGCTCCTTTTTGAAGCTAAGCTAGCAGTCAACCAGCCAAGAATTTACTAAGTGCTGGCTCTATGGATCAGTTTCATAAGTTAGATTTGGCTTTTGGGGACATGTTCAAACAAAACCGTATTTTCCGAGAGCATGAAATACTGTACTGTCCAAGTGCAGATCCAGTTTTCTAATATCTATCAGTCTGTCAGCTCTGAACTTAACGAGAGTCTGGGTATGTGCATGTGTGTGCACACACATACATGTGTTAACTTTAAAAGCATAGTTCTTTTCCATGGAGGATTTTCTTTTCCTTATTGCCCAGGAAAATTCTAATACCATAAAGGGGGCTTTTCACCTAGGATTACAAATCTTCCTTAGGATTCAGTTAGACGCTACTGTTAGTCTTTACCTATTGAGCTTTAAGGACTGTTCGTTATTGAAGACCAGAGCTTACCCCATAATTTTGTCATGTCCGTGTTTCTTGTTTTCTTTTTGTATTAAAAGACCCACAAGCAATAGCTGTGGAAATTAAGGAAAATATTTTTTGAATAAACGATATAATGCTTGCTGTTCATCTTCCCTATTTGTTTAAAATGGAACATAGTAGACACTAGGGATATTTTTAATGTCTTAAAAATAGGCTTGTTTCATTATCAGAGCTACGTATTATTATTAGATTTTTGTTGTAATAGGAAATGGTGAAAGGTCAAGAGTAGATCTCTATTTTAAAATATGAAACTTCAACCCTGTTTAGGTTTAAGGTCCTCAAAAATATCTCTTACAGTTGCAGTATACTTTCAGTGAGATAATAGAACAGTTCCTGTTTCAGGAGCTGCTGAATGACTCTCCAGGACTGTGTGACATCACACAGTCGGAATTGAGAGGCTCTGCCAGGGGGTCAGATGGGTGCTGTGGCTGAGAAGTTCTTACCTCGTCATAGCCGGCAGCAGCGGTGGCAGAGCCTAAGCAGCTACTTCTAGGCTGACAAATAAAGCTAATTATTCATGATTGAATTTTAGGGAACATTTTTTCCCCATAGTTGGGAGTGGGGTGCCTAACTGAACTATTAATGTCTGCTGTGAACAGTGAGAAAAATGCTTTTCTGAGATCAAAGACAGATACTGTATTTGGAATTTGTTCAAGAAGAATAACTTTGCAAGTACAAATATACTTTTAACTGCAGAATTTTGTTATCTGTCTTCAAAGGAGAACTGCTTGTTGATAGTTAGGCCACTTCCTGCCTTTCATCTTTTTTTCTGTCTGTGGACAAAGGAAAAAAAAAAGCAGCTCTGTAGTAATGACAATCCTTTTTTATGAGTTGTTTTAAAACAGAGGCAACTGAATTAGCTATTTTAGAAAGTACAGTTGGCTCTTGTAGAAATGCAGTCCTAATTCTGTGGTAGGGTCACTACAAATGGCTTTCAGATAACTTCCTGTCAGATCAGTAGAAGAGGTCAGCAGTATAATCTATAGAGAAACTGGAGAGTGGAAAATAAGAATTTATAAGCTTTCGGAGCCAGGACCTTCGGTAGACTGACAGGAGGCTGCCAGAATGGAGAAGCAACTTTTAAGAAATAAGAAACCCTTCTAACGGGAGACAATATCTGACAGAAAATAGACACTGATTTGTCAGCTTGACAGGTTCTTGTTCTTGGAATCAGCATGAAGCTACCTTGAACCGCGTAACTAGAGGGTATTTAATCTGGTATTTGCTGAAAGGGATGTCGAGGGCCGCAGTTTGCAGCAACATTAGGCTAGTTGCAGCGTCACATTTGAACAGCCTAAGCAAGATGATTTTTCTGAATAAAATGGAAGGAAGGAAGGAAGGAAAGGGGGGAAAACCCATCCAGGGTTGAAACTCATCTGAGTTTGCTGAAAATTACATGTAAAAGACACACCATACCCTCTCTTCCTCAGCCTTCATTTTTCTTCATCAACTCCTGCCAATGCTGCATCTGTAAGAGGATAATACAGGCTACCATGCCTGAGTAATGGACCCTGATTTCCACCCTTCTGATTGCCCACTGTCTGCTCCAAGTAATGCCTTGCAGGAATTCTCGGTGTCCTTGAGCACTCTGACTAATGTTGTGTTTGGGCAAAAGTTCCAATAACCAGAGAATCCTTCATTCAACTTTTCTGATTTTTATCTTTACTGATTTTCAGTTGAAACTCTCAATGCATGATTTTGCTCTCCTACATTTTGTGGCCATAAGGCCTCTTGTTGGTATGTATTTTTTTTTCCCTTGAGATATTTTATTCTTTAAAATAGTAAGGAACCTGGAGAATTGTAAATTGCCCTCAAAATAGATCATTTTTTGCCTTCTCCATTCTTCAGTGACTTCTCTCATTAGGATAATAGAATAAAATTGCCTTTTAGAAGCTTTTCCTATATTGATCTAGTTCATTTCAGAGGTTGAAAGTGGAGGAGAAGAAAGTAACCAAGAGGTCATTCTGTATCTTATTGTAAATAAATGTGGCAATTTTGAATTTTAAAAAGAGCAGTTTACCCATTTGTCTTAATAATACAACTTCAAAGCAATCAGATGTTTGTAATTTAGTGCAAAAAAAAAAGTAATGAAACAACACCAATAATTATTTGCTCAAAAGGGACCCAAACTTTATACCAACTCAGAGAGTAAGAACATTTTAGTTTTAAACTTAAGCTCTTGTGGACTTAGTTTTATAGATCTTTAAATTGATGGGGTTGCACTCTGATTTCTAAGTCCCTTTCATCTCTGACATTGTACAGTTTCATTAGTGAACACAAATTTATATTTCATAGAATTCCAATATCTAGAAATAGCCATAAGAACCCTTCTGATTTGCTTCTCTTTGTTTTAGAAATAGTAGAGTCCAATTTTAATATACGAATAACTGATGATGCTTTCCCCCCCTTTTTTAATGCATTCTGAAGAATTTCATCTTTTTGGTGTTTGGTACTAGGCCAGTGACTTCTGACTGCAGGATGTTTAGGGAGCATTCCAAACAGGTACTAGAGTTACAGAATCCCCAAAGCTAGCTAGTGGTAGTTGCTCAGATCCTGTTATGTTTATGAAAGAAGTAGTTAAAGCCACTGCATACTCCTCTCCACCCCCAATACACTTTGCTTTATCCCACCCAGTTCAGGGGATTTGAAATAATAGAGGAGAAGTTAGAATTTAGGGTTCCATGTAGCTGTTTGGTTAAATGAATTATGAAATTTTGGAAACTTAGTATAACATGTACTCCAGTATATTATTTGGGGAATACTAAATAAAGCAAAGCTCGGTTGTAAAATACTTAACCAATCAGCCAAAGAGTGGAGAAAAAAAATCACCCAACAAAATATGTACCTGGTTTCTGTTTGTTAGTATTTACTTGTTACATAGAAGTCATTAAATGAACTCAAGGATATGTAATACTATGACCCTTATAAACTACCAGTGCAATGATTTAATTGTAGTTCAGGCTCATAATGCTAATTAAAATGAAGTTAAACCCTGCTGAGTCACTTTAGCAGTCCATGGTGCATGGCACTTGAAAAAGAAAATCACAAGTTAAAGCTGACAAAGGTAAACGTAATGTGTTTTACCTCTGAGCCCCCTGATCTTCAGAAGACTTAACAGGAGACTTTTTCATTTAATCCCATTTTTAAAAAAAGTACTGCAGCAATTGCCACGTTTACTATTATCCCGCCTGCTTCTGTAGCCACCCACATGTAGCCAAGAAGCATTGAACATTAGTGTACTATGGCAGCCGGCCTACTCGAGTCTGAGCCCTGGTGTCCAGTGTACTAGTTCCTTAGGTGTGTTACCGCAGGCAGTCTCTCCCCACCCCCCCCCACCCCCCGCCCCAAGCCTCAGTCGCCTTACCTATGAAATGTGCGTTATTATGGTTCCTACTCCGCAGAGTTGTTTTGAGGATTAAATGAATTAATGCTTATAGTTAGAATAGGACCTTAAGTCAAGAAATCAAAACATAAAAGGCATATTTAGCCTCACTATTCTCTGTGCTTTGTTCTACGTGAAAATTCTATTTTCAGTTTTAAACTACAAGTCTTACAATCAAAATGCACTTCACTAAATTGAAATTAAATTTCTGAAAAAGAAGTGTTTATTATTGTTTCTTTAAATGGCGTTTTTAACTTTGTAAATCCAAAATATGAAGTATAACGTATTATTATGATGACTTCTAATACCATAAATATGTAATTTTTAGGTAGAAAAGTTTTTTTGAACTGTTCTGGAAGATAGGTGTTGAAAGCATAGTAACAATAGTTGGCTGGACTTGGTGCAGTGAATAATTGAGCACTTTGATTTGTCAAGGACAGACCCCTTTGTCTGCCCTTCAGGTGTGGGGTGCTTGGAAGTCCCCATTTGTTTTTCCATCATGAAGGAGCTCCGCAGTGGTCCAGCTAGTTCCCCTCTTGGCACATGAATGGTTTGGATTGATGTAAAGTGGCCAGGATTTAAAGGCCCACGTTTGGCCACATTTATTACCTGTCTGAGCTGAAGATTGTAGTGTTCAGATTTTTCAGTGTCCTAGGCAGAGTTTTGCTCCAGGTGTGGCTCCTGTGATTCCTAATAAATGCAAAAGTAGGGCAAGGTGGTTTGATCCTGTCAACCTGTTATCAGCCTGTTAGTGATCTGAACCTTTTACTCTCCGAAAATTTAACTCCTTCGTTATAAAAAACACACTGAATTATTTATAAAGTAATTACTAGTGGGCTTCATGGCCTTGATTTGAAGCTATTAGAAATTGACTTTTTCTTTTAAGGAAAAAATACTTATCCCGTACACTTTCTAAAAAGACATTGGTAGAGTTTTATTGAAACATTAGAAAAGTTATTTTTTTCTTATTGTGGGATTCTAAGAAAGCACATAAAAAGTGTTTAAAATATTGGGGCTCCCGGGTGGCTCAGTCGGTTAAGCGTCTGACTTCCACTCAGGTCATGATCTCGCCGTCCCATGAGTTCGGGCCCTGTGTCGGACTCTGTGTGGACAGCTCAGAGCCTGTAGCCTGTTTCAGATTCTGTGTCTCCCTCTCTCTCTGCCCCTACCCCACTCACTCTCTGTCTCTCTCTGTCTCTGAAAAATGAATAAACCTTAAAAAAAAAAAGAAAGTTTTTAAAATATTAATAGTTAAAAAACAACATAGTGAAGATACACAAAATTCGAATTGTATTCAATTTCTAAAGTATAGAATTTATACTATATATCATATAGGTGTATATATATGTTAATGAATGGTGGAAGGGGATTGGCATAAACTGAGAAAAACAACGTAGGGGGAAATGCATAAAACAGCCGTTGAAACTTTTTTAAGCCCACAGATACTAGCGAGAAAATGTCATCAGTGTAAAGGCTGTGTGAGGGCTGTGAAAGCTGATTTATTGTGTCTTCCTGGTAGGAGGTGAGAAGGGGGAACGGAGGCCCTTGTACAGGAGGGAGGTGGTGGGCTCTGTGCTACAGGCTGGCCACAGCTGAAGATATCAAGGTAAAATCAGCAGAGTGGTATAATGGGCCTTCAGGGTCATCTAGAACAACTTTCCAATGCTGAAGGCCTTCCACAGTTTTCCTACTCTGTCAATTGCTAATTTTGTCCTTGAATAGACCTGGTATTAGAAGGTTCTCTTTTTGCAAGGTGAAAGCCAGGGCTCGATGCTGGGTACCTTCAGTCCCAATCAGTTACTGTCATTGGTCTTCTAGTTCCCTGCTTCTCTCCATGTAGAACGAGTATGAGAAGCATGAGAAGCACGGTTTTACACCACACCTCTCTCAGATCATCTTTGACCAGTTCCTTATGAATACCAACACCATTCCAGTTCTGTTCTCCCGTAAGCATCATTTTCCCATAAAGTCCCACCAATTCTTCTTAAGTCAAACCTGAGATTTCAGGAATGGCCGGCCACCTGACTTCCTCCCAGCTGTGTCATCCTGTGGTACATTGCAGACCCTACCCTGGCCTTAAATCATGGCAAGGATCTGACTAATTTTTTTCAGGAGCTTTTCAAATGGCTATTTTTGTGATGCCCAGAGTAAGAGAAGCCAGGTCAGAGTTGACCAAAGGTGCAGTGACAGGAAGCTCCCCAAACCTGGAGTTCACCCCTGGCTGTGTCCTTGTTGATGGGAATGAGTTCAGCCATTAGTTTAAAGTTAACAGTGGGACAAATTGGGGTCATCAAAGTGAGTTAAGAGAATTGCCTCAATTCTTCAATGGCTTTTGTAATTGCCAAGAATCTGAGTGTTAAGAATGTCTTATTATTATTATATACTGTCTATTCCCTGATGGTTTGGACTGCATTTGTTGCACTCTATTACATGCTGTCTAACTCCCAAATTGTTTCATTATTATATAGACTTTACCTTGCCAATAAGTCCTTTATTGGCCCAACTCATCTTTCATAATCAGTGTCATCTCTCTTAATACTAGTCCATTAATAGGTCCTTAAAAGATTGACTTAGGATCAGGAAGTCTCCTTCTGGCAGCTATATAAGAGCTGTAGGAATGTGCCCACCTCTCAAGTACTGATTTGGTAGTTCTTGCTGGGAGAGCTCAGCAAGCAGAATTTTTTCAATGAGCCTTGCCTTCCAGTTTGAGAAATGCTATAATGGGATATAGATAATGTGTCTGACATTTGCTGTTCAATTGTGATTTTTAATATGCACCAGACAGTGACAGGTTTTATTTACCTTTTTCCTAAAATCAGGGTGATAAAGCATATTTTATTTATTCCAGTTGGTTCTTTTTCAAATTCTTGCCCAAACTTCTTTCTCAAAGTATATTATTACATATATTATTACATATTTTTAAAATATATATTATTACATATTTTTATTTTTATTTATTTTTTTTCAATGTTTATTTATTTTTGGGACAGAGAGAGACAGAGCATGAACGGGGGAGGGGCAGAGAGAGAGGGAGACACAGAATCGGAAACAGGCTCCAGGCTCTGAGCCATCAGCCCAGAGCCTGACGCGGGGCTCGAACTCACGGACCGCGAGATCGTGACCTGGCTGAAGTCGGACACTTAACCGACTGCGCCACCCAGGCGCCCCTTATTACATATTTTTAAAAAACCAGTAAATACTTGGGCATATGCATAAGGACTTTTTTTTGTTCTAAATATGTTCTGAATTACTGCTTGTGCTTAAAAATCTGTGTGGCAAACATGGGAAGTTGTGTGCTGCTCTGGGATTATATGGCAGATTTGTAGTACCCTTCTGTTACATGTGTTGAATATGGAAATGACAAGCTTTCATGATACCTGTGAAACTGTAACCTGACTATTGTATTCAGTGCAGAATGCTGAAGTTAGTTGGAAATCATGTTGTTTGTTTCACCCTGTCTTTCAGAATAATTTGATGGAGTTGCATGTGCTGTCCATCAATAAAGCATATTTGTTTTGAAAGACACAGCACTCAGGGCTGTCAGTCATAACGACTTCTGAGAGCCCGTTAGGAGCTGTAACAACAATATTTACAAAATGCAAAGTGAAGAAAAGTACACTGAGTCACAGATACACATGCTTTCTTGTGCCCTGATTCTCCCCTCCCACAATGTATTTAGTGTGGCTAAATCCATATGAAAGACGATTTGGAAGTATGAATGGAAATTTGGGAATTCTCTAGCTAAAGTAAATACCAAGAGACTAATTAAATGCTAAAAAGGTTTGTAAATCAATTACCTTTCCTTCTATATAAATATATTGATTAAAAAATAAAATCAGTGATACAGTTAGATGGAAGAAAATACCTGTATTTTGGGATTAAAGTTCAGAGTTCTTAGGCTTGTCCTTGGTTTACCCCTTAATGGCATTGGGAAGATTATGTAAGTATCTCTGAGGCTCCTCTCACTCAGCTGTAAAATGGGCATAATTATACTCACTTCTTAAGACTGTAGAATGTTAAATAAATGAATGTGTATAGTAAAAGCTTTGCAAATCACAAAGTGATACATAATGAGAGGTAGCAATTAAAGTAGATTAGGAGGTTTTAATAACTACCAATTTTTCTTACTAGAAAATGTTTAGAACTTATTAATGCAATGTACTCAAATTCCATATTGTAAAGCGCTTTATTATAAAAATCAAAATGGAATTTCTTAGATATGTCAGTAAAACAACTGCCATCTGGAAAAAAAAAAAAGGTGGGGAGGAAAGCAGTGTGGGCTCATGGGTAGCAGTGTAGCCCCTGGCCGGCTCATAGAGCATGCAACTCTGATCTTGGGGTCATGAGTTCGGCCCCATGTTGGAGGTAGAGTTTACTTAAAAAAAATTTTTTTTTTAACTAAGAAAAAGAACTTAATGAGAAATGGTCTTAGTAGAATTAAGAATCTTGCTCAGGGGGGAAAAGATACTAAATTTGAAAAGTTCTTTGTTTAAACTCACTACTTTACTTCTCTCTGAAATCAGCAAACACAATCCTTAATGATGTGGAAAAGATTTTTAAGTGACTTGTCAGGTTTATATAGTTTATAAGTCTTTATAGAGGAGCTTTTGTTTATACTATAAAGCATTACCTTTGTATTTAAATAGGATGCCAGAAGATAAAAGTTCGGCCAGCAGAGGGAGATTTATGTAAATTGGGCTGTAGGAAAAATACTCCAAGATGCCTCAGTAAACATGTATCTTGTGGGTAATAATGCCCACTCTCACACTGTGAATAAGAGAAAAACAGAAGGAAGGAGGATACTAAAACGACTCATACTAAAATTTGTGTTTGTATTCTTTCTTGGGTGAATGATAGAAAAATAGAAAAGGAAAAAAGGCAAATGATACACAAATAGAAACTTCTTTTTTGTGTGTGCTAATTCTGTGATGTGAAGAACTTTTTGAAACATGTCATAAAGTTAATACATTTGTTAAAATAAAAACAAGCTTTCAGTACTTGGCACTGAGGTCAGAGCACATTCAGCCCAAACATGTTAAAAGAATACCACCTGAAACGAATGTAAAGGGAATGGCTAATGTTCTGAACAGGGCACTGTTCTGACTCTGAATTAGCAAGCAAGTACTTTTGTATCATGCACATTAAGTCAGAAAATTGGAATATATTTAAGAAAAAAATTTCACCAGTAGTGAAACAAGTATAAAACACAGTTTTCTTCTTAACTCCAAACAGAAAATATAGATGTATCAAAGTTCCCTATGCATTCTAATTAATTTCCTTAACAAATGTGCGGTTTGATACAGTATCATTAAATCCACAAATTTTAAGCAATATTTATTAAATACATATTATATTAAAGGCAGTATTCTGAGTATTCGGGAATTTATTATTTTTTAATTTTTTTTTTAAGTTTATTTATTTATTTTGAGACAGAGAGCGTGTGTACTAGCGAGTGAGCAGGGGAGGGGCAGAGAGAGAATCCCAAGCAGGCTGTGTGCTGTCAGCACAGAATCCCACATGGGGCTCAATCTCCTGAATCGCGAGATCATGACCTGAGCCGAAATCAAGAGTCTTCGCTTAACCAACCGAGCCACCCAGGCTCCCCTAAGTATTTGGGAATTTAAGGATCAGCGACATCCTACATCCTTGTAATGTGTGATCTAGTAAATAATGAGTTACCTCAATTCTAGCATGCCAAAGTGTAACGCAGGTAGGCATTGCAGAAGCTATGGATAAGCTAGGATAAGCTATTTCAATAAATACTATCTATGACTACTAGCATAAGATATATCAATGTTTTTTTTTTTTACCTTGGGAAAAATTAAGATTTTTGTTTCATAGCCATTAAAACAAGAGGTTTTGCTTTATTAAGTAAAATAAGTTTAACTGTAACTTAAGTTGTTTGCTGTCTTTTTAGAATAGAGAGCAGTAGCTTAGGAAAAAGAAATTCCAAATAGAGATATCACAGATTGTTGATTTTTTGCTGAACCACAGTTTCTGGGTTTTTTTGGTTTTTGTTATTTTTTATGTTATATTTATTTATTTATTTATTTATTTTTCAACGTTTATTTATTTTTGGGACAGAGAGAGACAGAGCATGAACGGGGGAGGGGCAGAGAGAGAGGGAGACACAGAATCGGAAACAGGCTCCAGGCTCTGAGCTATCAGCCCAGAGCCTGACGCGGGGCTCGAACTCACGGACCGCGAGATCGTGACCTGGCTGAAGTCGGACGCTTAACCGACTGCGCCACCCAGGCACCCCGTTTATGTTATATTTAGAGAGCAGGATGATGGAAGACATCCAGACTGATTATTATTTTTAAATGAAAAAAAAAAAAAAACTAAGTCATATAAACCAAAGTGAGTCAATCATTTTAGATGAAGTATAATACGTTTAATTTTTTTAAAGTTTATTTATTTTTGAGAGAGAGAGAGAGCACAAGCGAGGAAGGGGCAGAGAAAAAGGGGAGACACAGAATCCAAAACAGACTCCAAGCTTCGAGCTGTCAGCACCGAGCCTGATGTGGGGCTTGAACTCATGAACTGTGAGATCATGACCTGAGCCCAAATCAGACGCTTAATGTACTAAGCCACCCAGGCGCCCCTACTACATTTACTTTTTAAGAACACATGTGATCATTCTTAAAATTTAAAGGGCTGTCTGTAAACTGGTGCACAGAAGATTAAATAATCAGTGTTCCGCAATGGGTACAAGAGAATAGGGAATGGATAATTATTTCTCTTGTGAGGTCAAATTATTCATTATGAGTCATTTTGACATCTGAATAGAAACTATTTCTGAACAAGTAATATTGCCAGGTTTTCTGGTTTGGCAATTTGAGTATGTTAGTTGATTGGGTGCAGGGAATTTTGGAGCTGGAAAATCTCAGCAGGAAAAAAGAGCAGGGCATAGTGAGGATGAAGTAGAAAAGAAGCGGTGACAATGAGGAGAGGGGACAGAATGATAGGAATAGACTGCAGGGAATAGTCCTGGAGCTCATTCATTGAATCAGTATTTGCCCACAGTGTGCCTGGCTCTGCGTCAGGCCCTGAGATGCCGTGGTGAACATTATATAGCCTCTGTTCTCTGTTACAGTCATTTGGGATATAAAGAAGAAAACAGGCCCCTTCATTGTGGCTTATTGAGTGTAAGGTGTTTGAGGACTCACGGGGAGCATCTCTCTCAGACTAGAAAGGGCCAACAGGCCTGAGGTAAGATCCAGCCTAAGCCCCGAAGCAGGATTGAGTCCCATTGCAAGGAGACACTTGTGCACATGCTGAGAGGTCAGAGGCCATGGCACATTCCAAGTGATGGCATGTGGCTCCGTGTAGGCAGAGCTTTTAAAGTGATAACAGAGCAGAGAAACCTGAGCCGTAAAAGCAAGCAGGGACCAAGACAGGAAGAGTCTTGTGTGTTAAATGAAGGAAGAAGGTTGGACTTTTTCCTGAGAACATTAAAGGACTGTTGAAGAGATTCATGCAGAGCCTGAGCAGACATTTGTGATGTGGAGAATTGAAGTCAGCACAGCTATAGTCCGGAAGAGCTGACTGCTGAATCAATGTGGTAGGGCTGAATGAGGAGTAGACCACATACATGAGGCAGAAGGGGCAGAACTTGGTGAGAGGATATCAGGGCAAGAAGGCACTCCAAAGATTTGAATTTATGGTGAGGAAAAAGAGAAATGTCTGTGTGTTCTGGAGGTTTATGTCAAGGGGATGGAATGTCCAGTTCTGTGCACCAGGTTCTGGCATTCTTCCCAGGTGTATATGGTGGAGTCGGAAGCCTGCCCCAGACAAGGTATTTTCTCTGAGAGGCTCAAAATCAAAGGTGTGAGTGCGAATAATAGTGAGGTAGAGAAGCCAGAGCCTGTCTTGAGTTGAAATGAGTTGGAGAGCTTTCTAGGAAATTAATCCTGGGGTTTAGAACCAAGAAGATTAGGAGCCCAGTCAGAAAATAAGGTGCAAGGTCGAGCCAGTGAACAATGTTAGCACCAGTCAAGCCAGTTCTTGGCTGCTAGCTACATGGCCTGGAGTTAGGCAATCTTCCTGGCTTGATGGCTGGAGGCCACTTTGTACAAACTAAAGAGGACTAGCCAAAGGGAGGAGGGGGATTCAAAGAGTGTTTTAGTCTTGAGATTGTGTAGGAGAAGGTATTAACTAGAAGGAACTGTTGACAGTTTATCAATAGTTCATCAAAGAAAGAAACTGAAAGACTAGTGGCCCAGGGTAGCAGGATAAGAGATTAAAAAGCACATAATGAGAATGAGAGAAGTTGACCTTGAATCTCTGCCTTTGAGAGAAAATGGAAGAAGAAAGATGCAAGTTTTGGAATTGGTAGACTGAGAGCTTGTGGAGCTTTGGGAGAGCTCACAGAAAGAAGACCTTCCTGTGAACCAGAAGGCAAAAGCATTTTCTTAGAATGGCTAGCATTGTGGTGGGAAGGACAATAGGGAAAAGTGATGGAATGCTCTGAGGGCAGAAATCCCAGGTTTGAAACCCGGCCCCTCCTCCACGTGCTGACAGAGTGGCTCAAGCATGTTGCTGAAGCTTTGTCATTCTTAATTGCTTCATATATAGTACCTTTCTCTCAGAGATGTATTGAGGATTAAAGAAGTTATTTCATGTAAAGTGTTTATTAGCCTGTAGCAAACATTCAATAAATTTGGTTATTAGAAGGCAATGTTGTATAATGGGCAGGAACGAGAGACTCTGAAGCTAGACCTCCTGAGTTCAAATACTGGCTCTGCCAGTTCTGTGCTAACATTGGGATCTTGGACATCATATAATTTACAAACAATGTATGGCTCATTAGATGATCAGTAAATATGTGGCCAACTGCACTGACAGTAAATGAGACTCCAGGAGTTTGTCCTCTTGTGACTCAACTTCTTGCCAGTGTGATTATGTCCTACCCATGTGACAAATGCATATAATAAAAAAATCTCGTTAATTTGTAAACTAAAGAGGCAAATTATATGTTCTATGTGATTCAGTTTTCTCATCTGTAAAGAGGAGATAATAATAGTACCTACCTCTTAGGCTTGTTGTGAGTTAAGAGAATTAATATAAAGCTCTTAGTTTCTGGTCTGTAGGAAGCAACATATACAGAAGCATTATGTATATAGAAGCATTTTATATATGCATATATATCTCATTATTACTGTTATCTTCACTCATCATTAATAGGGGTTGAGGAAAACCTGAGAATTCATAATGGGAACTGTGGGTTGGTTAAGACTGAATAAGACGAGTGAGAAAGGGTTGCCGACGAGCCTGAAGATCAACTTGGGATTGGAAACTGTGTGGTAGTGTCGGACCAGGGGAGCAGCCAGCAACCTGGGGCAGACCTAGAGAAGAGAAATGGAGGGGCTCAGAGTTGGGGTTTATTAGCATCCAGTTCTGAAAGGAAAAGAGAGCTATTGAGCTGAAGGTACTATGATCTGCTGTTTGAGAGAGTAATGAGTCATTGACAAATAAACAGAGATGGGAATAAGGCTACTTAGAGCGTGTATCTACTACTTAGACTACTACTACTTAGACTAGTATCAACAGCTGTTTGGTAGTGACTTAGGTTTCATTATATTTATTACATCTCCTTGTCAATTTGCCTGTTTCTTCTGGTCTCTCCCTTTCCCTTCTGAACAGCCTTTCCTGGGGTTTTACTTTTCCTTCTCTATTTCCTGTTCGAGTCTTACATAACTCTTCTTTTTTTAGTAAAACAATGTAAAGGCAAGCATAATTAGAAAGCTTAAAAGTATCATTTCTGTGTTTGCTTCTTCATGTATTCTCCGAGCATCTCCCTGTCTAGTATGGGGATGTTTGCTCTGACAGATCCAGAAAAAAAGCATCTGGCATGTTCATTACCTTCAAGGGTCTTTGTGGGAGGAATTCACATGAAATCATTATGCTGTACAGAAAAAATGATAATTGTTGTATAATCAAGTGTCAAAAAATATGGCACAGCCATTAAATGTGGTGGGTCAAAAAGGTGCTTAGGAAAGAAAGAAATAGGAATTGGGGCAAATAAAGACAGCTTTTTAGAAATGGCAGTTCAGAGAGGCTTGTAGAATAGTGAGTCGGGGGTGTCTGGTGTGCAGGTCTGGGAGAGCAGAGGAAGTGCAGTTCAGAAGCACCAGGTGGGTGTGGGGAACAGGACAGATACCTACGGGCAGGAGGGCAGTGGGGGGTGGTGAGCTGAATGGGAGGTAAGGCTAAACACTTAACTCCCACAATGCATAGCTCACCAGGTGATCAATAAATAATGCGTTCAGCTGCACTTAGAATACATGAGGAGGACACTCAAGAACTTGTCATCTTGTGCTTTAGGTTCTTGTCAGTGTGATAATTATGTCCTAACCTTTGTTAATTTAGAAGGAAGGCAAATGTGTTATGCTAGGCCTGTTGAGCAATAGAAATTTGGTGACTTTCTGATTAAGAATGTAAACAACATAAAATTATAGGAAAACAAAGTTAGGCTTCTTGAGGTACATGGTGGGGAGTGTCCTAGCCTGTTGAATTCTGTATGTAAATAGCTTTTTCTCCCTAAGTCACCCCTTTTGATACTTCATCTCTTTTAAGGTAGCTGTCGTCTGTCTCTACAGCCTAGAGCAGTGTGTTAAATTAAGTTCTCCTAAGGATAAATGTCATGGAGGGGAAGTGTAGTAGGGATCTTAAAATACATACTCCTTCATGAAGTCAGGGCACAGGGACCCGAACTACCAGTACAGCTAAGCCCTTTAAATAGTGGGTGCCTTATTAGTATTCATGAAGAGCATATAGATAACATCTTGACAGAGTTAAAGTTTCAACCTGAAGAGCTACTGCTTTTCAATAAGGAGTGCCTTTAAAGATACTCTTTGCATGAATAGAGTAACTGAATTGCTTCTATAATGAGAGTATTACTTTATTGAGTGAGGTATTTTTCATTTAATCTGTCTACAGTTAAGAAGAATTGTCATTAGAATTATAATAAATAGTAAAGATGAGCACTTGTAAGGCTTTTATCTTCAAAGAACTTGAGTTAATCTAATTTGTCACTTAGAGTCATCAGAGATGTGCACTCACTTTTCTGCTGTGAAGCCTGGAAGCGTTCACTTTCCATCCCCTCGGCGCTCCCTTTTGGTATTTCCATGGCCCATTAGCTACTTTGTCCTATGGAAAGTGCCCCGAGAGTCAACAGATGGAAGGCTTTCCGTGGGATCCGTTTCCTGTGTAAGTGTTTGGGCTCTTGAGTTAGGCTTCCTGGTTCTGATGCCATCTTCTCCGTGGCTGACTGTGGGACCCTAGGCAAGTTACTTAGCCCTCAGCTTCTCCAGCTGGGATTCATAGTCGTACCTGCCTCAGGTTTCTTGTGAGGACTAAATGAGATAATGAACATTAAGTACATAGGAACTATAAATAGTAGCTGCGTACTAGTATTGTTTTAAAAATTATTGCTAGGAACACATCGTTCTGGGCAGTTGTTATATGTGGTTAAGTGTTAGGTGAGGAAATGATTAGCAGTACTTTTTCAGGGCCTGCTGTGTACCAGGCTCAGTGCCACTCCCTGGGACGGAAAAGGAAGAAACCATGGCACCTCCCCTCTAGAAGTTTGCATCCTGGGTTTTTTGGGGAGTGGGTGGGAGGTTGGCACAGGTAAAACAAACTGTAAAACACTGGTGTGCTTGACCTAATAAGATCAAGTACAATCAAAGAGCAGAGAGTGATGGATTTTTAAGATTTTTTTATAGAAAGCCTTAGAGAGGAAGGGATATGTGACCTGGGCCTTGGAGGATGAGAAGAACTTTGACAGAAAATGGGAGAATGTTGGGGTGAGCAAGGGCTTCAGAGTTGGTGTGTTTGCCAGCTTCTCTGTCAGCAGGACCCCATGGAAAGACAGAAGCAAGGTGTGTCTTGAAAGCAGCAGGGCTCCCTGTAAGGAAGATTTTAAGCAGGTCAGTCTAATTTGCGTGGAACTCAGCAGCCACCATTTGTCGCTGTCTCTTTGGGTGGTTTTTCCTCTTCTCTGTAGACATGAGAGAATTGTGAGGTTTTGCCGTCCTAGTTGGACCTAGGGGAGGCCTTATTTGTTGCTGGAATGTGTGGTGTCCAACACTGAGATTTTATGGACCTCTTTTACCTTCCCCTGTCTCACTGGGTCTGAATTTCCATTAATATGATTTGGATGGGATTTTACTGGGACATTTAGGAAACAGTTTAAACTCTAAAATGCCCCTGTGACAGCATTCAGTTCACACAGTGTTTTAAAGACTGAAGTGTACTGATTGCCGACGTTGTAAGACAAGATGATAGAAAGACTAAGAGGATCTCATTCACAAAATGTATGACTGTGCCAAGGAACTGTTTCTGACTGTATATCACACAGACAAAGGAAAGGAAACTTTCCATCTTTCTTTTTCAGTTTTGGAGTCTGGGGACTCTATCATCTGGGAAGCACGTGGGCTATGGTTAAATGGAAGACATGTGTTCTCTTTGAACAGTATCTTCGGCTGAGTTTAAGCAAGCCGAGGCTGTCAGTTAAAACCCATACTCCCTCTAAAAAGCTTGTGGGAAAAGGGAGGATTTACTAACACAGAGTGAGAGCTTTCTGGGTGCCAGATTCTGTGCTGGGTATTATACATAAAGTGTTCTCACAGTAGAGCTATTATTCAGTTTCAACATATGAGGAAAGGTTAGCAAGATTAATAACTTTATAACAAGTAGTTAGTGGCAGACGCAGGATTCCAAATGAAACCTGCCAGGCTTCAGTGTCCATTGTTTTCTTTTGTGAAGTGTGGTGTTTGGTTTGTACCGTTTCTTTTGTGACATTTCTTCTTTAAAATCCTCATGAAGGATTTTGACCTCAGTAAAGTCTTCATGAGTGAGCTTACTTTTGAGTAATACAGTTAAGGGGCGCCTTGGTGGCTCAGTTGGTTAAGTGTCCGACTTGGGCTCAGGTCATGATCCCATGGTTTGGGAATTCGAGACCTGCATCAGGTTCTCTGCTATCAGCACAGAGCCTGCTTCAGATCCTCTGTCCTCCTCCCTCTCTGCCCCTCCACTGCTCATGCTTTCTTTCTGTCAAAAGTAAATAAACATTTAAAAATAAATAAAATGAAAACCTGAATAATAGTTAAATTAACTTTTTAAAAATTTATCACCAAGTTGGCTTGTATTTAGTTCAACAGTGATTGTCTAATTAGAGTCACTCATCTTGGCATAGGAAGGCACACACGGATTGGTTTGTTATTACAAGATAAATAATATTCAGGATTTTGGATCAGGACCTTTAGCTTCTGTGATTTGACCATCTCAGGAGCATAATTTGATGGTACTGAGTCTTTCAAGTAGAGTCCACTGATAGTTAAATAATCTGATTTCAGTTATTCTGGAGTTGCAGTGCAGAATGGAAAATGACCCCTTTTAAATAAAGTCTGCCCGTTGCTTCGTTTGTTGTGTATAGAGGGTTAGCTTAATTTGTTCTTGTTCAAGAACAGGAAGCCAAACTTTATAATACATGGGGTTTTTAGTGGCAAAATAATTACAAGTGTAAGCCTCTGTTACTGTCATAAATTAACAGTTTTCTCTTTATTGTTGAAATAAGAAGAGTAATGGGCTTAAGTCTCAAAAGTCTGCCTTCTTTGTCTCTTCTACTTTTTCTTCATCCTTTCTTTTCATTGTCCTTTCTTATTTTCTCATTACTTCTGACTGATCATCAGGAGCATCATTTCCCCCCACTCTTTTGCTTCCTTTCAACCGTTTGAAAACTGATCTGTAAGAAATTAAAAAGTAATCAGATAACTATCAATTATTAAAGTATCCAGTTTATAGTTTGAGGTATTTCATAGTCATTACATCAGTTACACGTTTCCTGACTATTTTGTCCAAAGTATATCATGTCCAGTTCATTTGTTCACGTTTTCATCTGTAACGAATGGTAAAAATATTTCTGTCCCTCTTCCTTTGTTCTTCTTCCACAGCTCAGGTGGCCGATGGTTCTTACACACCACATGCCACCGCAGCTTGCATGTCACAGTTACACGTAGTTTTCAGTCACCTTTTTTTCCCAATCAAGAGAAAATATCTGAATTCAGGGGAATGATTTTTAAGCCATTTGGATGTATGAAAACAATGAATTATTACCATTTAGTGCAGGGATTCATATGGTTGCTTGTAAGAACTCTCACAACTGTCTGAGCCAGGATGCTTCTGAGCACATAAAGGTAAATAGTCTTGGATCATTAATAAAAGGCCTAGTGAGGGAGGTAGGATGTATCCATATAATTGTAATAAAGGGAAAATGTGGTGTCGTTAGCCGTGCAAAGTCTAGTGGATTTCTGGGGAAGGAGAGATTAACTTGCGGATTACCAGAAAAGACATACAGTATCTATAGTGGCATGTCCACTACATGGGAAAGAAATCACATGTGAATGTGATTATTCTGAACCCCAAAGCCACATGTACCGTCCATTAATTTAATTCTTGATATATACTATTTTGTCTTTGAATATTAAAATTATACACACACACACACACACACACACACACACACAGGCACATGTACTTAAACACAGTCACACATAATTAAATAGCATAATTAATTAGTCTCCCATTGATTTATTTTATTATTTAAAAAGTGTGTTACAGGGGCGCCTGGGTGGCTCAGTCGGTTGAGCGTCCAACTTCGGCTCAGGTCATGATCTCACAGTCTGTGAGTTCAAGCCCCGCGTCGGGCTCTGTGCTGATGGCTCAGAGCCTGGAGGCTGCTTCCGATTCTGTGTCTCCCTCTCTCTCTCTCTGCCCCTTCCCTGCTCATGCTCTGTCTCTCTCTGTCTCAAAAATAAATAAAAACATTAAGAAAAAAAATTTTTTTTAATAAAAATAAATAAATAAATAAAAAGTGGGTTACATAAACAAAGATAGGATTAAGATGCAGAGTAGGATGATTCTGAGCTGACCTCCTCCCACAGACCACGTACTCAGACTACAACTATATATGGAACAACTCTCTCTGAAGACTAGCAGAACAGGTCTTCCACAACTAAAGATAAAAAGAAAAAGCCACACCAAGAAGGGTAGGAGGGGCAGAGACACAGTAGGGATATCACCAACACAGAGGTTCTCTCTGAGGAGTAAGGAGGTCCAGCCCCACATCGGGCAGTCCCCTACTCCAGGAAGATGAGCCCCCATAATGTCTGGCTTTGAAAGTCAGCAGGGCTTAACAACAGGTGAGCAGAGGGCTATGGGAAACTAGGACTCTGCTGTTAAAGGACTCATGCACAATCTCACTTGCTCTAAGACCCAGCAGAAAGCAGTTTGAAAAACACCTGGGCCATACATGAAGAATGTTTTTTGACTAATTTTTAGGGTATATGCCAGAGCAGCAGGGATCTGTAGGAAATTTCTCTGGGAATGGAAGCACTCACTGGAAGGCACCATTTTTCTTTCCTTTGACCTAGCTAGCCTGTCGCTTGTGGGAGCCATTTCTGATACTCTCCATCTACCTTGTTAGCACTGCTCATTCCTCCCCCTGCATTCCTCTGCTGACTCACCCCAGAAGGCATCCCTCCAAAGGGGCTCCTGCCCTGGTGGGCAGCCTTCGCTGAGACTGCAGCCCAGCAAAGTGGCTCCCACTCTCCTGCCACTCCCCACCACCAGGCAGCCTCTGTCCCAGCAAGTTACCTTGGCCAGGACTAGCACCCCCAGCCTCCCCCAGAGTGGGTCTACCTCACTACACTCAGCAAGAGCCCTTGGCTGAAACCTCTGTGTGTGGTCCCCCCCCCCCCCCGCAAAAGATCCTGCCCCACTGCACCCAGCATACAGCCTCAGCCTGGATTAGAGTCCCCACAAAGCAGCTGGCATTCAGGGAGGGAGGCAGTCCCATTCACTAGCATGACCACAACAATCATAACCAAGCTTCCCAGCCAGCCACACAAGGGGCCAGCCCTGCTCAGCAATACCACAATAGCCAGGCCTCTCAGCCAGCTACACTGGAGTCCAGGCCCACCCATTAGTGCTACCATAGCATGGCCAGACACTGCAGCCAACCAGGCTGGGGGCCAGCCCTTTGACTAGAGCACCTGCACCTATTCCAATCTAGCCACTACAGGAGGTTGCACACCACCCACTCGGGAGACACCCCTGGAACACTTGGTCCTGGTGACCAGGGGGCATTGCACTTCTAGGCCCCACAGGAAACTTTCTATGTAAGTCCACTCCTTCAAGACCAGGAGACTTAGCTGGCCTACTAATACATACAAACAAACACAGAAACTCAGGCAAAATTATATGTTCCAAATGAAAGACAAAACCTCAGAAAAGGAACTAAATGAAACAAAGTGTGCCTGATAAATAATAGTTCAAAATAATGGTCATAAAGATGCTCACCACACTTGGGAGAAGAATGAATGAGCCCAGTGAGAACTTCAACAAAGAGAAGGAAAATATAAAAAAGAACCAGTCAGAGCTGAATACAATAACCAAAATGAAAAATATACTGAAGAGAATCAACAGCAAAGTAGATGATGCAGAACAGAACAGACATCTAAAAGGCAGGGTAGTGGAAATCCCCCCAGATGAACAGCAAAAAGAAAACAATTAAAAAAAATAAGGATGCACTAAGGAGAGCACTTGCTGGGATGAGCACTGGGTGTTATATGTAAGTGATGAGTCACTACTCCTGAAATCATTTTGTAAAAAATAAGGTTTATGGAACCTTTGGGACAGTAACAGGATGCTAACATTCACATTATAGGGGTGCCAGGAGGAGAAGAGAGAGGGAAAAACTTCTTGAAGAAGTAATAGCTGAAAACTTCACTAACATGGAGAAGAAAACAGACACACAGAGAGCACCTGACCAGATACATTCAAAAGAGATCCACACCAAGACACATCATAATTAAAATGTCAAAAATTAAAGAGAATCTTAAAAGCAGCAAGAGAAAAGCAACTAGTTACATACAAGGGTACCCCTATAAGACCCATCAAATATTTAGCAGCAATATTTGTAGGCCAGAAGGGAATGATACATTCAAATGATTGAAAGGAGGGCAGGGGAACCTACAACTAAGAATAATCTACCTGGCAAGATTATTCTAAATTAAAGGAGAGATAAAGTTTCCCAAACAAACAAAAATTAAAGAAGTTCATAACCACTAAATCAGCCTTATAAGAAATGTTAAAAGGATTTTTTAAGTGGAAAACAAAAGGCCATAAAAATGTCATACCTCCGAAAATATTGGGGCCACCATATGGGTTTACTTGCCACTCAAGCAGCTCATCCTGAAGTGATTAATAAGCCACAAAAATAACGGCTTCCTCTTCTCTCTACATAGCATTGGTATTTTTGGAAATTGGGTTGCCTGTGCCAAATTTTATTTGTAGATAGAATGAGAATTGTTAAATGGTCTATGGTCTATCAGTTCACGAGAAACCTTTGTTGCTTTTTAAGAGCATAGCAGATAACTAATTCCATTTAGAGTTTTCAGTAACTTTTTACACTCTCAAGGCAGCCACATGAATCATATAATTGCTTCAGAGACTCAGCAGAAGTTTCTTGCTAAAAAGGCCATAGGAACATGTTTTTCTTTTCCTCTTCCTCCTTCTTTTGACTAAACATAGCTTTTAATAAATTGAAAATGTTTATAAAGATGGAGATTTAAAAAATTTTATTAAAATAAAGATTTTACTGCAGCACAAGAAATAATCTGATTATCAATACTGGAATGATTGAATAAATTGCAATACATTTTTCTTTTGGAATATTCTGTAGTTATTACAAAATGAGGACGGTAAAGGTGTATTGGCTTAGATGAGCATGATCTGTGCAAATTAAAATTTCTAAATGGCTGTGTTTACTGCTGTATTTGTATATAAAAGAAGATACAGAATGATGTAGTCCCTAAGGTTTTTAAAATTGGTCAAAGGATAGGCAAACAGGTTAGAGGCAAATGATCATTGACAGAAGAGAATCCAGAAATAGATATGTACACATAAAGTAATTTAGTGTAGGATAAAAGGGTCATTTCAAAGGAATGAGAAAGAGCTGGATTAGTTAACAAATGCCTTTGGGAGAGTTGGCTAGTTATTTGGGAAAAAAAGAATAAGATCCTTATTTCCTTTATCAGAATGAATTACAGATTGGTCCAGTATTAAAATTCTTTTTTATAATGAAATCATGCCAGTTCTAGAGAGAAATATTAATGATTTTTTTTTGTTTTGTTTTGAAATGAGGAAGACCTAAGCATGAAACATGAAACAGTGACAGACAGGATAAATTTGCCTATGCCATGTTGTTTCAAAGGCTTCAGAACAGAATGAATCTTGAAACTTTATGAAAATCTAGTTTTAGCAACATGGCATTAGAAGTTTATTGATACCACTTTGCAAGCATTTGGACCAATGCACACTTTTACTGACCAAAAAGGCTATAGTTTTCTGTGATATCAGCAACTGTGTTTGTGTTTGTAATCGTCAGCATGAACCATTTAAGTTGATAGCATTTGGATATTTGAATTTTTGCATGAGTACATATGGACAATAATTTGTATATTGTTACTTAAAATGAATGAATGAGAACTATTGAACTAGGAAAATACTGTGAGAATGCATATAAGAAATTGACATGTGTGATTTACCTCTCAGCTGTGGTGCTGGGTGTGATGGAGAATGCAAACCTCATTTTGTGCTATTTTTAGCACAAATATGAATGTGTGTTGTTTTTATCTTTAAGAAAAAATGTTTTTCAAGTCATCCAAAAGTAACTTAGTTTCTAGGCTTCTGAAAAGATTTTGTCACATCATAGGCTGGTCATTGCTTAGCTATTTCAGCCAATCACCTTTTAGGAGAAGAGCAAGAACAAAAAGCCTAGGGAGCAAAACTTGGTTACTGGTTTCGGGTGCATATGTAATGAAGAGATGCAAAATATTTGATTATGTGTGTCACAGATGGGGACAGAGGGTGCTCATTTGCTAAGTGACCTACAGTGACTTCATGCACTGGGTCCTTGGAGGCTGCACACAGCTACTTTTTAAAAATTGTGTGTCATCTTGTGAAATAGTTTTATTTTAATCCAAATATTTGATTCTTACAGAGTATTTTTTCTGCTTACTAACCCTCCAGGCTCAGATTTATCTTATGGTAGAGTGCAAAACGTAAATTATTACAATACAATGGGAGCCATTGCAGAATGTATGGAGGGCCACCTCTGTGAGCACCTCTTCTCTCCATCTTTTCACAGTCTTCTGATGCACAGCTTTGAGAAACACTACCCTGAGTAAGTGTGAACAGGTGACAGTAACTTGTAGGCATCCTACTGCTGTATTCGGGTTTTGATTTCTGAAGTTATGGAGTGGAAGGAAGTAGATTTCACAAAAGGCAAATTTTATTAGCTCCATTCAGCCAACTAAAATGAATGTTTGATTATGTACTTAGAATTCTTACTGAATCCAGTAAATGCCTGAGCTGGTAGATACTTTAGTCATTAAAACTATAATCCAATTAAAGCTAAGGAAGCTAAATAAACAAATTTTAATCAAATTTACTTTGATTTCTCTCTGTTTCTCTCCTTTTTTTCCTTACCACAGGTCACAGTAATGAAAGGCAGTAATAGAAATAAAGATCACTCAGCAGACGGAGAAGGGGCTGGAAAACGACCAAAACGAAAGTGTCTTCAGTGGCATCCATTGCTAGCAAAGAAACTGCTTGACTTTTCAGAAGAGGAGGAAGAGGAAGACGAAGAGGAGGATATTGATAAGGTAATTCTTCTGTTTAACATAGAAGTTTTGAATATTCATTCCAGAAACTACAGTGATTGGTGAGAAAGATGCATTTCTAAAAGTCTCTATAACTTGAATCCTATTTAACTACTTAATGTATATGTTTATTCCAGATATTGAGGGTTCCTAAAGTATCTGTACTTCCTAATCATTTAGACAGAAACAGATCTTCTTCAGTGGTATTTCTGTCTATTAACTAACGATTTTCAGCTAATATGGTAGCACTCCAATGCAGTGGAGATGGGGGTATTTATAAAATTTGATGCATTTGCCTGGCACCCACCTCGTTGCCCCTCTGGCCTCTCTCTGCTTCAGCCTAGCCCTGCCTCTGTGGACAGACTTGCAGCTGCTCCGGCCCTCATCTCCACTGCCTTCATGACATCTGGCTGTTTTCACCCCCACCAGTCCTCCGTGGTCAGTCAGTCCTCTCCGTCCCCTTCTCTGGTCTCATGTTTAAGCAGCCAGCTCTCATTTAGAAGGTCACACAGCCATGCAGGTGACTTTAGAAAGCCACACATTCCTCCAAGTCTACGCGGAACTGGTTCCTCCTCCTCCTCATTCAGCTCTCAGCACAAGGACTACCTCCCCAAGAGATGGGGCTTCACCATCTCAGGTGACCCTCCCACCCAACTCATTCCATGTCCAAGGATTTCCTTCCTGGCGTCTCTTACCATTTAACTTGCGCTTAGCTGTATACCTGTGTATGTCTGTCTTGCCAGACTAGAATATAAGCTCAGTAAGAGCAGAGGTCTTGCCCCACATATCCTCCTCTTACTCCTTGGAACCTAGAATGATGCCTGGCGCATAGCAAATATTGAATAGATGTATGTTCAATGGAAGAATAAATGAGTACATATTTCGTGTCACTACAACTTTTATAAGCCTGTTTTTAGTATCCTGCAGACCTTTGACATCCATTCAGTCTTTTGTTCTAGGCTTGGGTCAGCTTCCATTTTTTTCTGTTTTTCCTGTTTCTCAGACATCTTATCTGGATCCTCTTTATAGTCTCTCTCACTGTTGATCTTTTTCTCCTCTTTTACAGAGAAAATAGAGGCCGCCAGAAACGATTCCTTCAGCTTCCTCTACTCATCTGTATACTTACTTCACTCACCCATCTTTTCCTTCCCCTTCTCTTTTCAGAGAGACCACTGTTACTCATTCTATTTGAGGACATTGCCAAGTTGATACTGATTTGATCTTTCTGACATATTTGTGCCTGTCGATCACTTGGTCCTGGAGGCTGCCTTCTGTTACTGTTTCTACTCCCAGCCTCACCTTCCTACCTTCATTCTCTTGATGCCCCTCCATTATTCTGCCCTCAAATATTGGTGTTCTCTGGGCTTGTTTTAAGAAAAAATTAATTTTTGTTTCTTTATTTTTTGAGAGAAAGAGAAAGAGCGAGCAGGGGAGGGGCAGAGAGAGAGAGAGAGAGAGAGAGAGAGAGAAAGAGAGAGAGAATCCCAAACAGGCTCCTCACTGTCCACACAGAGCCCAATGTAGGACTCAAACTCATGCACCGTGAGATCACGACCTGATCAGACGCTCAGACGCTTAACCCTACTGAGCCACCCAGGTGGCCCACTGTGGGCTTCTTAATTTCTTTCTCAATCCTTAAATTCTACACTGATATTTTTGACTGTTTTCTTGACATATCCACCTAGATCTCCAATCAGAACCTCCGTCTGAATGTGTTCAAAATGAAACTTTGAACCCCATCATCCTGTATCTTCCCTTTCTCAGTAAATGGGAGCCCCCAACTTTCTGGTTGGTGAGATCAGAAAGCTTATCTGTTTTCTTTTGCTCATGTCTCATATGCATCCATCCATCTATTAGCATATTCTCAAGCCAGACCTACATATGTTCTCAGTTTGACTCCTCCTTAGCAAGGTCACCACAGCCTCCTTTGTCCAAGCCACCACCATTTCTAGTGCAGATTAGCATATATTCTGCTGCTCTGCCTGCCTCTGCTCTTGCTTTTCCAGTCTTTGCTCAACAGAGCAGCCAGAGGAATCTGTTCAGAATGAAAGGCTGGCTGTGCTGTTCTTCTGCTTCATGAAGGCAGGGAATTCATATGCTCATGGATTTATCCACACCACCTAGAACAGTGCCTGGTCCCTATCAGTTGCCCAGTACGCAGTTACTGAGAGAAAGAATGGAATCATTGAATTCCCTTCTCTTTTCAGTCCACACCTGGTGATCTCATCCACTTTTCTAGTCTTGCCTTCTTTGTATTCTTACCTCAGTTCATAATCCCAGCCAAGACTTTTCTGCTGAGAACCACCTGACATTTTGCCTACCCGATACCGATCTTTCTGCTCCCAACCCTATCTAATTTCTCTCATTTGAGAAAAAGCATTCTCTGGTGTGTATGAAGGAATCTTGCCACTAAAGGTAGAAGCACTCTTCCTTTTTTAACCGTTAAATCCAATTGGATACCAACTGTCTTGGCTCTACCTCATAAATAAATACTGTTTGTGTTCTCACTTCTCCATTCTTATCATTACGGCCTTAATTCAGCCCTGTCTCCTTTCTCACCTGGACAGCTGAAACAAACTTTGAAATGGTTTCTCTAGTTTGCATTGCTTCTCGTTTTGATATTATAATTCATGCTTTACACTGCTGATAGGAGTTATCCTAAAATACAAATCTGGTGATGTCTCTTCTATGCTGAAAACCACTCATGGCTCTCTATTGCATCCAGCTGTGGTTTCCATATCCTGGTCTGGTACAAGTGTTGATTTGTTACAAAGTATTACTGGGCACTGGTGAAAGAAAAATTTAAGTCCAGATAGAGAGTTTTTCACTTTTATATAATTTTATCTACTTATTCATTTGTTTATTCGTTTTTGGGGTTAATTTAATGAGATAATTGTGACATTAAATAGTAGTTGCCGACATTTTTTAATATTCATATTTGGCAAAATAAATAATCTGTAGTAAAATATGATAACCTATGTTGTTCCCCCTAAGGTGTTTTTTGTTTTGTTTTGTTTTGTTTGTTTTGTTTTGTTTTGTTTTTTACAGTCTGCAACTACTTATTTATAGGATTAAATGCATGTTATTTTACATGACAGAGCACATTCTTCATGAAGTACATCCGTCCATACCTACTTCTACAACCTCATGTCCTGGGTCCATGTTCTAGTCTTATATCTACCAGTGCTATTGCCAGTGCTATTGAACTGTACATCAGTCAGTCATCGAGCCTTAATCCTTTTTCGGTTTCCGTGTCTCTCCATTGACTACCTGACACATTCTGGTTCATCTTTCAGAATCTAGCTCGGACAACACGGTTTCTAGGGAGACTTTGGTGAGCTTCCACCCTTCCACTAGTGCTTCACTATAACACTGGCTCCTTGTAATAGTCATCATACTGCTTTTTAATTAATTTGCTTTTCTCTCTTTCTCCCCCCCCCCCCCCCCCCACCCTCCACAAACAGTAAGTTCCTTGGTCCAGGATCTTGTCTTATTTATCTTTTTTTCCAGCTCTTGGCTTGAGTTTTATAACTTAGTAACTGAATCAGAAGTTATTCTTTTCTGAAGAGAAAATGTAATTACTTCTTCAACCTACGTAATATACTTTTTATGTCTTGATTTTTCGTAACTTCTTAGTTTTGAAAGCTAACTAAATATCCCTTATTATTTAGCATTCAGAATGCTAAATAAATATTCCTTAAAAATGCAAATCATTGTTAATGATTGTATACATAATGAGGAAGTGAAATCTATAGCCTTCACTCCCAATAATAATCTCTAATATATTTCCAAATCTGATAGCTATGACTTCAAGATTGTTCCATATTATTTTGTTTGAAGATAATTGATGGTTAATTAAATGCATTTGCAATATTTAATTTAAACTTACAAGACTTTAAAAATACCAAATTGGATTAAGCTAGTGATTCATACTAGAGTAGCTGTCGCAGTTTCCCAATAAAACATGATGTAGAAGAACACCGTTGCCTTACAGTAGTGGTTCTTGGAGTGTGATCTTCAGACCAACAGCATCAATATCACCTGTGAACTTTTACAAATATGAATTCTGGAGGCCCACTCCAGACCTACAGAATTGGAAACTCTGGGAATGGGATCCAACAATCTGTGTTTCATTTAACAAGACCTCCAGGGATTCCACTGTCCACTCAAATTGAAGAAGTAATGCTCTACTATATGATGCAGATTAACAACTACCTTAGTCATTCTTGATTTTAACTATGAAACAAGAAATTAAAGACATAGCTTTAGTAAGCCTTCTGGACTTCTGTTTGTGGTTGTACTGTTTTCAAGAAATCTCATAGAATCATATTTTAGCCTTAGAAGATATTTAACAGTCCTAATATATTCTGAGATTCTGTGATCAGAGGTATCTGCAGCCATGTGCAAAAAGTACCGAAAGAGATTAGAAGCAGAAAGACTAGGCCTGGGGCACTTGCATGGCTCAGTCTGTTGAGTGTCCAACTTCGGCTCAGGTCACAAACTCATGGTTCATGAGTTTGAGCCCCAAATCAGTCTGGCTGCTGTCAGTGCAGAGCCTGCTTTGGATCCCCTGCCCCCCCCCCCCTTCTCTCTTCCCCTACCCAACTTGTTCTCTCTCTCTGTCTCTCTCTCAAAAATAATAAGCATTTTTAAAAATTAAAAAAAAAAAAGGAAGCAGAGAGACTAGGCCATAGGCTCAGGCAGTGGGAATGACAGTTACACAGATGGGATGGGTGGGATCAGAGCTTTGTGGAAGTCCTTGAAGACCGGGAATTGAATGAAATGCTGAGGAAAAGGGGGGATTCAGAATCTATTTTGAAGGTTTAAGCCCAAGTGAATTTACTCCTGTCATCATAGCATTTCACTAAATGATATTTACAGGCTTGAAAATTTACTACATGGTTCCTCCTTCAAATAATGTTAAATGTCTATTTTGATTTTTACAATAGGAGGCTCCACTTGTGATGTGCATACATTACATTTTTTTACCTACTTTTATGTTAAACACTTTCATATTATTAGCTGTAGAAAAGCAGTTTCCAAACAGGAGAAACAACTAATATTCATATATTTTTGTGTGTGTGTAAATGTTGTTAATCTTGAGACGCATATATCACAGCATGAGTTTATTTATTTATTGAGCAGTTAGTTAGGTACTGATGTTGTACCAGCCATTGAACTAAATGCCGTGGTTGTAAAGGTAAATAACTTTTGTCCTCAAAGAGTTCACTGTTTAGTGAGGGGGAAAATGTTAGCAATTATAACATGATATATTCTGTAATAGAGACATGCACAGGTTGCTATAGAAACTAAGCAGAAGGCATTGTAAGTTGGTTATCAACCACTAATAGTGGCTGATGATTAATTTTTTTCCAATTTGTAAGTTGTTTAAATGAAGGTAAAAAAATACAATTTGAAAGCCAAACTGATTGTTAAAGCAAAATTGTCCAGGATGTGTTAAACATCTGGCTTTTGTTTTGGTTGGTAATAGGTTCAACTTCTTGGGGCCGATGGCCTAGAGCAAGATGTTGGTGAGACTGATGATGAATCACCAGAACAGCGAGCCCGGAGACCAATGAATGCATTTCTCTTATTTTGCAAACGTCATCGCTCCCTTGTACGACAGGAACACCCCCGGCTTGATAACCGAGGTGCTACCAAGATACTGGCTGATTGGTGGGCTGTTCTAGATCCAAAGGAAAAGCAGAAATACACAGACATGGCCAAGGAGGTAGGTTACAATGACAAGGTTTAATGGTGGCTGTGAGCAACCAATCCCATACCCCTGTCAGCAAATGTGGAGTCTCTGCCGAAGGTCTAGCAGCACAAAGGTGAATCCTGAAGCAAGTGTTCAGTGAAAACATAAGAGCTTTGTTCCTATTCCTGAATTCCAAGTCCACCTTGCAAATGCTGGTGGAGGTGCCAAGAACAATTAATTACCAAGTTTTTTCATTGCATATACTTCACGGATTGATGTAGAGGATTGATTTTTATGAATGGAAATTTATTTATTATGAATGATGGGTTTAAAAATTTTTTTCTAGGAACCCAGCTTGCGCTCTCAGAATGCCCATGGTAAAGATAATAATCTTAGGTTACTCTAGTTGTGTCATGCGAAAAAGTCTTGATCTAGTCCTAATGCTAAATAACCTTGTGACAGTATCTAAGTCAATTTCTGGGTCTCAGCCCCCTTTTTTTTTTTAATGTTCTTAGAATGAGGAAATTGGACACCAATTTATATCCTTTCCACCTCCTTTTTTTGTAATAAGCACCATTATTGTGCCTTTGACTTATTTCTGTTCTGTAGGTATTGCAGCATGCATATTTAAAACCAGTAAAGGAATGCACGGCAGTGAACATGATAAATTGTGGTGTGTGCAGGCATGTAAACACTGTATACACAGAAACACTTCCATGCAGGAAGGCTGTTTCGAGAGGTGGGACATTAATCAATTCTGAAACCCTATCAGTGACTAAATTCCTTCAAAAACTGTATACCAGTCTGTTGTTAAATTGCTCGGAAATTAATGTGAATTCATCATGCTTTTTAAATGTATTATGTAATGGATTTAGCAAGTGAAGGAAAAGCAAAGCAATGTGGTTGTTAGGTTAAACTTGAAAGGAGTAATTCTCACATTGTTCCTTCAGCCTTGTAGCTTGCTAACAATCTTGATTCATGAAAACCCCTGCCACCCAAACATTTGGTTAAGTTCTATGAAAAGTTGAACCAGCAGGGGACAAAAATACAGAGTTTCAAGTGACACATTTTATTAGACATCTCAGTATGTGGGAAAATAATTCTTCCAATTGCTGTGGTTTTATTGAGTTGTTTATCAGGCTAACATGTAACATAAATATTTCTTATGCAATGTTAAAGGATATTTGAATCCAGAGTATATGATTAGCATAGTTGTTATGTAATTAATGATGGCACAGACTTTGTCAATTGGCTGTTGTTAAAGGCAGGATTTCAACTATGTGGGGCACCTGGAAAATTAAAATCAATTCCAGTAGCCCACATGATTTTAAATGTTTCAGTAGATTTCAGCTAGTATAACAGTAATTAACAGTAGCACTTTCCCAGTAAATGGCCTTAGATTTTTTTATAGTCATGTTTATATGGTAAAATAAACAATTATCTAAAACCTCATAGGGAACCGCATTAGCTTCCTATAATTAAACACTTGAGTTTGTTTTTGGATTGCTGTTTTTTGATAACATGCAGCCTATCCTAAGTATATTGTTTGCCTTTTCTTAAATACCGCTAATTTACAAACCCAATAGGTGGCCACTTTTAAGAGGAGGAAGTATTATTTTCATACAGGAAATCTCTTGCTAATTACTTACTTAGGTTCACAATATTTGTCCTGGTGGCACTGTAATGAAATCTGTTAGGGTGGCCTCCTGCAATCTACTACAGGTGGGGGTGGATCTTCCACCTTGCAATTTGCCTCGTTTCCAGTTGCTCTTACGAACTGCTCTCATTTGTAGTTAAAAGTGTGGAAGGTTCAGCTACTTTCCAAATTATTATATAATTGGTTTCTAGCCATAAGTGATACTGACTTGTTTCAATTTATTTACTAAATGGTTTTGAAATTACATTAAAGTGCACGTAATTGTGCTGATGCTTTTTTGTGTGTTAATATTGCAGCCTTAACTGCAATGTCAGCTTTAAGCAACAAAAGCTTATCGAGTGACTTGAGTATACCAGGTCTTGTGGTGGTTGCTAGTGACGAATAAGGTCTCCGTTCCTCAAGGCCCTCACGCCCAGGCAGGCATTTTTAAAAGTTTCATATGTGTAACCTCTTCATTTTAAACACCAAATTTTAAATGTGTTCTCTAAAGAAAGAAGACATATTCTATCAGTATAGTTTTTGTGTGAATGTTACTTAAAAAGGGATATATTTTTAAAACAGAAGTGATTAGTAAGTAATACAGCTTTGGAGAGTTTATTTTTTTTATCTGTTAAAACTTTCTCTGACGCTTTTCTTGCTCCTGATTATCTTCTATTTTAGTGCATCTGGTGAGAGGAAACACCCATTGTGGGATTTGTTTTCAGTTTCTTGAATTACTGCCCGGTACTAGTTTGCGTTGAAAAAAAAAAGGGCGGGGGGAGGGTTGAATGAGGGTTTCATGTTCTCTGATGAATCTCATTAGAGCAATAACTGGTTATAAGTAATTTTAAAAAATACTATCTTAAGGATATAACCTGGGTTGTTTTCTTCAATTCAGCAGTGTGCATGATGGTACAGTGTTGTGGATGCTCCCAAGCTCTAACTTCTAACTGTGTGACTGACTGCTTGTTGGGGACGCAGAAACAGCCTTCCTTTTCCTTTTCACATCTTTATGTCCATACTCTTACAAATACAGAACTACAAGTCTGCATTTTTGCCCAAAGAATTGCTGGAACCTTCCACTTGTCACTTAAACTAATGATCATAATTAATTAATTTACATTCATTTTAGAAGATTGCATACTAGACTTTCAGGAAGAGCAGAGTCAGTGCAAAGAAGAGGAGAGGATCTGGAAAGTTAAAAATAGTCTTGAGAAAAAAAAAATAGTTTTGAGTGACTTTGTAATACCTCCTCCCTTCTTTTTTGTAGGATCAGGGGCATGAGGCAAAATGCATGCATTTATTGATTAATTGGTTCATTCCAAGCTTGATGTTTTACATAAGCACAAGCCTGTTAAGTCAGTAGTGATTTTCCCCATTCTTCAGAGCAGGGATCTAAGGCTCTTGGGAGTTAATATCTTCATCAGTCATGCACTGTGAAGCTGGGATACTCTTCACTGTTTGACTCCCATACTCTTCATATATCTTGCTCACTTAGATGCCTATGAGATAAGAGGTTTGAGTAATTATGGCAAAAAATGGTAACAATAGAGTGCATGGGCTCAGTTGGTTAAGCATCTGACTCTTGGTTTCATCTTAGGTCATGGTCTTGTGGTTTGTGTGTTCGAGCCCTGCTGATAGCACAGAGCCTGCTTGGAATTCTCTCTCTCTCTTTCTGTCTGCCCCTTCTCCATTCGTGCTATCTCTGTCTCTCTCAAAATAAATACATAAACTTAAAACAATGGGAGTAATAAAATGTCACAGTTGTAATGGGAAAAGTCTGCTTGTGCTGGGGGCAGTAGGGATATTTCAGAAAAGCCTTTATGGAATTGATGGAATCTGTCGTAGGATTTAGTATAGAATTCAGAGAGAAAGGCAGGGATAAAAGCAGATGTGGGATAGTAAGAACAGTTTCGGGAACAAGAAAGGTTGTTTTACCCCTGAGCTTAGAATATGTGTAACTAACAGGAAATGATGATGTAAAGACATAAAGCATGAGACCAGGCTGACAAGTTTGAAGTTTCAGTTGTATGTCAATAAAACAGTGATGGAATTAAATGCAATAAAATGCAACGTGAAGGTAAACTATAATAGCCTTTTGTAAATGTTGGTATCCGTTGCCATCGTTACTCTAGCAAAGATTCTCGTCACTATAAAACTCCATGGAGTTTTTAGCAATTAGTTCTTGCTTCATATTTAAGATAAAACTAACCTACTTATTCCCTTGCTTGGCTTTATTAGAAATGGATTCTTCTCCAAAGAAGGTAGACTCTCATTTTCTCATACATTATAACTGTGGAGAGAATTTTTGTTTACTATCACACGTCATGTACTGCACAGTGTCTGAATTCTTAGAAGCATGCTGTGGCACCTTGCATACTACTAAACTAGAGTGGAACCTCATTTTTCCAGCATCCTTGAGAAACTGGTGTTACACATAAGTGATTTCCAGGGGGATGAAACTTTGCTGTTCCCTTAAACACTTTATCTTATATATTTATCCTGGGAACTTTATTTAAAATTTTGTTTATATGTGTCCTTACTTAAAGCATTCAGAATGCCTTTTGAATTTTTTTGAAAATTCAACACATTTATCCCAAACAACAATTACTTTATAATTTGTAATTAGGTGAGACCTATGTGAACAGTTAAGTTACAGTCACATTTTTCTCCATCTGTTAAATGATTCTTTTTTTTTAGCTTATTTATTTATATTGAGAGAGAGAGAGAGAGAGCGTGTGGCGAGAGGGAGAGAGAGAATCCCAAGCGGGCTTCTCACTGTCAGCATGGAGCCCACCTTAGGGCTCAATCTCAGGAACTGTGAGATCATGACCTGACCTGAGATCAAGAGTCCAGACACTTAACTGACTAAGCCTCCCCGGTGTCCATGTGTATTAAATAATTCTTAACTCTTCTTTTGAATTTCCTCTTTGCTTTTCCATGAGAAAGCTTTTGGGTCCACCCTCAGCGGCCAATTGACATTTCTCTCCTCTGCCAGTCACTTTTGGCTATGTCTAATGAAATGACTTATTTTATAGGGGATTTTCTGAGTAATTAGGGTCCCCACTACTTTTGGGGGATGTGGGTAATTAAACCAAAGACATGGGACTCCATGCTTCACAGTAGGCCTTGTTTCTGAGACCTTTGCCATTCCTATGTTCCAGATATCAGGACTTTCTCACTGCATTAGAAAAAAATATTTGTTTATTTTTGAGATGATAATAATCAACTTTTGAATATTGCTTTATTCTTCCCAGAGTTCTTTTATAAATATTTAACTTAGAATAATCCCAGAAGGTAGGTGTTTTTTGGGGAGGGGGGGGGGAAGGTTGTTTGCAAAAGCTAAAGATGACACTGAGATCCAGAACAGTTATGTGATTTATCCAAGGATGCAAGTTAGTAGTAATAGAGCTTGAGCTCTCATACTTGGCTTTCTCCCTTCTCAGACCTTTCTGAGTTTCCAGCTCTGTAAAAGGTCAATAAAGATGCCTGCCCTCATAGGGTTGAGTAAAATGCAAATAAAGCATGTACATACAAGCATTCTGTTGTAGAGCTTAAAATGCTATAAATGGTAGTTTTTTGTTTTAAGTTTATTTATTTTGAGAGAGAGAGAGAAAATGCACAACTGAGGGAGGAGCAGAGAGAGAGAGAGAGAGAGAGAGAGAGAGAGAATCCCAAGCAGGCTCCATACTGTCAGCATAGAGCCCAATGTGGGGGTTCACCCACAAACTGTGAGATTGTGACCTGAGCCAAAACCAAGAGTCAGATGCTTAACCCACTGAGCCATCCGGGCACCTCTAAAATGGTAGTATAGTTTTATTCCTGATAAGAAAACTTAAGTTTGTCTGTATTTGATACTTCTTTACAAAGTAATTATTTACTATTTTTATCAGGGCATGTTAACACAATGAAAGCCTACTAAAACACAAAGCTAAAACACAAGAACCAACAAAACTAATTATATCATTTGCTCAACTTGCAGATACTATTCAGTGTGATTGATAGCCTCTAACCAGATAGATAAGTTAAGATAGTTAAGTGAGCTAACTACTTGATTTTGGAAATATCAGTCCTTTTAGTTAGTAAACACTAACAGTTAAATATTCAAATCAAATCAAATTATAAAAACTTTATAAGGAACCCATGACTAGTGACAAAAAATAGATCCCACAGCAAGTGATATACTGAGAATTTAAACTGAGTCTCTTACAACTCATTTTGGTATTGGTTTCAGATATTAATTTTTAGATTGATGGAGGGACCTCATACTCCAATATCCTGTAAGATGTTACTATAGTAACTCTTGATTACTTTGAAATTGATGATCATTCAAGGGATGTAGATAAAAATTAATTTTTGTACTGTTTGAAAAATTACAAATTCATGCTGCAAATTGTTTTGTAAAGAGAAAATCTAAATTAGTATGCCTTAGTGAGCACATATTTTAGAAGAAAACTCACATTTTACAATTCAAATTAGTTAATGTATGAATTGAGTAATACATTTTCAGAAATCAAATAATGTTTTCTTTACCCAGATCCCTATCTACTTTTTAAAAATTAGCAAAATTACACTTCATTTAATTCATTTATTTTAAAAGTTTATGTATTTATTTCCAGAGGTGGGGAGGAACATAAGCAGGGGAAGGGCAGAGACTGAGAGGGAGAGAGACAGAATCCCAAGCAGGCCTGACGCAGGGCTCAATCTCACGAACCAGGAGATCATGACCTGAGCCAAGGTCAACAGTCAGACACTTAACCTACTGAGCCACCCAGCTGTCCCTAAAAAAATTATATTTTAAAAGAAATTCTGAAATTTGTGCTAATTAAATTTACTTTTCCCCTGATTTACCTACATTGGAGTAAAGTAGTCCTTTTAAAATTTTATATATGAAAATGAACTAATCTTGCCATGATAATCTTTACAGCCAATTTAGGTAACCATATCCACAGCCAACTCAGTTTTTCCTTTATAACTTTCCTATAGTAGAACCAAACAATTCCCTGGTCACTTATTCAAGTCACTTTTTGACGTATATAATTTTTATTGGAGTGGCTTTATCATGAAAGTCTTACAGGTTAATGTATGACTTAAAATAATTTTATTCTGTCAAAACCATAAACTTAATTCAGTGTTCTGTCACATAATATAGTCTGGTTTTCTCCCTATTAAAAATACCTAGTAAAAATAATTCAGGTCACATAGTGCTGTTGAGTTTTATTATCTAAGTGAACAATTTTGTAATTTTTTTTTTTTAACGTTTATTGATTTTTGAGACAGAGAGAGACAGAGCATGAACGGGGGAGGGTCAGAGAGAGGGAGACACAGAATCTGAAACAGGCTTCAGGCTCTGAGCTGTCAGCACAGAGCCCGACGCGGGGCTCGAACTCACGGACCGCGAGATCATGACCTGAGCCGAAGTCGGCCGCTTAACCGACTGAGCCACCCAGGCGCCCCTAAGTGAACAATTTTAGAGTTAGAACTCCTGGAACTAAGACCGTACAGATTGGTGCCACTTCCCAAGTATCTCCCTTCCCTCTTCCACCCTTGTGTAATGTGATTTCTGCTGCCCCCTTGAAGAGATACAACTGTTTCAAAATTTATTATGCTGGGGGTCACTTAGACCCCTGCAGTGTTATAAAATAAAAAAATATGTTCTATCTCTTTTTTAAAAAATCAGATAATTTTTATCTCCACGGTTCTGGTAGGTTTGTTTTTGTTTGTTTGTTGTTTTTGTTTGTTTGTTTTTTGTTTTGTTTTGTTTTTTTATCATAGTGGTATTTCTCATATTTGCACCAGAATCAGCTGTCTTTGTTATTTGTTTGTTTGTTTATTTGGGGGGGGGGGGTAGAGGAGCAGAGAGAGAGGGAGAATCCCAAGTAGGTTCAGCACTGTCAGCCCTGAGCCTCAAGTGGGGTTCAATCCCATGAACTGTGAGATCATGACCTGAGCCAAAATCAAGAGTCAGACCCTCAAACCACTGAGCCACCCAGGTGCCTCTCAGCTGTCTTTATTTGTATAGACATTTACAGGATTCTTTATTCCTGGACCTCACCAAGGTTGCCGTTCTCTTTTCACTGTGCTGAAGAAAATCTAGACTGCAATAATAGCTAGAAATATTACTGGATTTTAGATGGCACCTCCCCCAACCACCATTAAAAACAAATAATTGGAGAACAGTTAGTACAGTTTTCATTAACATTGAGGTGCTTTTTAGGGTCAAATTTCCTTTCTTATAAATGATCCAGAAAAATACTTAATGTTGTGACCCAATTTTTAAAATATTAACATAGAGTATTGTTTTTTGGTATATGAAAATGTCATTGTCATATATGAAGTTGGCAAAATACCATGACAAAGGGTATGTATTTAATACCACTCTGAATAACAGTGATTTGTTATTACTGCTAATACAGTGTTGTGGTGGTTGGGGTCAGAGAGAAGAGAGCCCGCATTTGCTGAGGATCATGTATAAATAATAAACTGTGTCTGTAAAGTAGATGCACTTAGGTTATCTAATCAATTGGAAATTAAAGAAAAAAATTGGAAGCCATGATGTGAATTTTTATTTTAATGGGAAAATTTTGAAAATCGGTATTTTAGCAAGAGGTTAGTTATCTGCGAGATTAGACCAATAGCCTGTGTGATTGATGTTCTTGGATGAAAACAGGTCTCCCTCTCATGCCCAGCATGAAGAACCCTGTCCCAAAGATCCAGATGGATGGGGCGTATCTCTTTGACCCTTTAAATCCTGTAATGATGGATTTTTGTCACAGAGTTGACCAGAATGCGAAGTTTCACTCAGCTGTTTGCTTCATACTGTATACATTCTTCCTTCATTTTGCCATTACTCAACCTTCTCTGTAATCCCTTTCTTGATAACCTCACCACAACAAATGATTAAGCCTTTCTGTTGTTTCTTATAGTTGAATCAGGGCAAGTGATTGATGAGGTGCCCAGTTCCAAGGACAGAGAGACATCCTCATACCCCAAGGCTCTTTCCGCCTCTGCCTTTATTTGGTGTTCAAGTGTGTCTTTACATGAATTTATGACATCTCCATGTAAGCTTTAAATTCCTAAAGACAAGGAATGTGTGTTCTTTTCTCTGTCCCCCACATTCTTAATGCTTTTGCTCAGTATATTTCTGATTGAGCTAATGAATGTTGTCTTGTTACTGCTCATTTACATCAAGTATCTGCAAGCTTAATATGGTGTTACCAGAGTATTGACCCTCCTAGTAAATTCTCAGTTACCATTTTCCATAAAACCCCACATGCTCCATGCCTTTCTCTTGCCTTCTGTTCTTCAACCCATAGGCCACTTCCCCTTTTACAGATCCTTTGAAGAATCATTTTTCATGCTTGAACCAGGGGAATGCTTACAAACCACGTGTAAAAAGAAATAGTATGTTTGTGTGACTAATTGTGGATTGTAAACAGTTTGAAGGCAGAGACTTTAATTCATGCTTTTAACCAGTGTCTGTCATCTAGTCCAGCATTTTTCACAACTGGGACTTTCTTCTTTAAAAACTACATTTTTTTTTTCCCCTCATGGCAAATGTGTTAATTTGTTTGAAAGTCTTTTGTCATTTTATAGAGTGGTGACCTTTGTCCAGATGACTGTTCATCTGACAAACCCAGCCCATGTGCCTTTTACTTGGACACAGTAATGATGCATGTGTCTGCTACTTCCATTTGCACCTCACCCTACCATTTGTCACTTTCCACCTTCAGACGGGAGGCAAGGCTATTTGTCTGCCTCAGCCTAAAATGTGAATCCCCCATGCAGGTGAGTGCAGTAGAGTAGGGTGTCTCTCAGATCACATTTGATTCCTCCAAATCTATTCTGCTGTTGGTGGTCAATTCTAGTTTCGTTCGCCTTGCATCCTATTTTAATTATTTTTGTAAGAAACGTGGAACTGTATTTTTCCATTATTTTGTGTCTGCCTTCCTTCTGCATGTACCCGTGTATCAATGTGCAAATGTACAGCTTTTAAGTTTAAAAAAAGAAAGTTTATTCAGAAAACTTGACTTAAGGTAATTTGGGGATAACTCTAAACCATTGATTATTAACATACGAACACTTACATTGTATTACCTACAGTACAGTTTTTGTTCATATGATTTAAAGTGAAAAGATAGAAAAAGGTTATTTGGATTATATACGCTTTCTTATACCAAGGATAAAAGAACCGTTTTTCCTGTTGGGTTAAATAAAAAGCTGTTGGGAGTGCATACTAAATTAGTTTACTTTACACATGGTGTGACCATTTCAAAAGGCAAGCTTATGGGATTGTAGCAGTTGTATTGATTTAGTAAAGTTTCCAGCAGTTAGTCACATATAATTGAATACATGTAAAATACATTTTTATTAGTTGATATGACTTTTAGCACTATATAATGAATAGCAATGAATGTATTTCATTTAGTTCTATGGTCACAGAAGGGGAAAGAAGCATCAGAGTTGGGAGAGTTATAGGAGGCAGTCACAGAAAAGTAAAGGGGAAGGGAGGAAGGGAGGATATTGTCAGTGAAGGTTGAAACCTCCAAGACATAGAGTCTGATGGATTAACTGCAACACCACACATCGCAGCTCTTAGCCTGCTCACACTTGCAGTCGAAATCCTACTATGCTGATACTTCACACATATTTCATTTCTTACCAAATGACGTTTTATGGCATTGCTCTTTACAGCAAGACTGTCGGCACCTTTTTTTCCAACAGCATTTGCTCACTTCATGTCTCTGCCACCTTTTGGTAATTCTTGCAATATTTCAAACTTCTTCATTATTATGTTTGTTGTGGTGATCTGTGATCAGTGATTGATTACAGCTTGCTGAAAGCTCAGATGATGGTTAGCATTTCTTAGCAACAAAGTACTTTTAATTAAGATATTTCATTGTTGAAGAGCCTGGGTAGCTCTGTCAGTTGAGCTTCTGACTCCTGATTTCAGCTCGGGTCATGATCCAGGGTTGTGGGATCAAGTCCCAAATTGGGCTCCATGCTGAGCATTGAGCCTCCATAACACACACTCACTCTTTCGCTCTCTGTCTCTGTCTCTCTGTCTCTCTCCCTCTCTCCCTCTGCCCCTCTCCCCTGCTTGCTCTTTCTCTATCTATTAAAAGAAAGGGGGGGGGCACCTGGGCAGCTCAGTTGGTTAAGCGTCCAGCTTGGACTCAGGTCATGATCTCACAGTTTGTGAATTCAAGCCCACCTCAGGCTCTCTCCTGTAAGCTCAGAGCCCACTTCAGATCCTGTCTCCCTCTCTCTCTGCCCCTCCCCTGCTCTCTCTCTCTCAAAAATAATAAACGTGAAAAAATATACATTATTTTTTAAAATAATGCTACTGTACACCTAATAGACTGTAGTATAGTGTAAACATAACCTTTATACACATTGGGAAACCAAAAAATCCATTCGACTGGCTCTATTGGGACACTCCCTTTATTGTGGTAGTCTGGAAGCAAACCCACAGTATCTTTGAGGTATGCTTGTGCTCTTTCCTCTACATGGCCCAGCGTCTTCAAATAATTAAAAAGTTATACATCAGTTTTCCCTACCTTGTTCCCCTTCTCCCACTCTTGATCTCAGCTTGTTTATCCCCAAACTGGTCACTTTGCTCTGTTAAGTGTGCCTGTATTTACCTTACCTGTATGTCAAAGCACAGATTTAATTTTTGCCATACTTAGCAAATTAAGCAGTGAACAGAATCTGGTTTCTGGCTCTGGTATTGACTAACAGTTTGTAATGTGTACCTGATACCCACTTTGAAGTTGGTGCCATGCTGTACACCCTTGTTTACAATGACCCTACATATTGGTGATATTATTCTCAATTTATGGAAACTTAAGGGTGAGACCCAGAGAGGTATGTTCTGCTTCTTTGGTCACATAGTGCTAGGGTTTGAACTCTGATGTTTCAGTCTTTACCTTACAAATAACTCCCTCTTAATCATGGTAAGACATCTTTTTGGATGCTTAAAAAAAATGTGGGTCGAAAGAAACAAATGTGCTGCCTCTGTACCCTTCTTCCACAAATGAACTTTCCAGTAGTTAAATGCATGCTGAGATTGCCATTCAATAAGTAAAACCACAGAAGTTATTGAAAGTAATTTTTCCTTCATTTTGTAATGGGGGAGGGGGGATGAGATATGAAGTCTGTTAAAACTTTCAATCTATATATTAATTAAAATCTTATCTGTTCTTTATTTATAGTATAAAGATGCATTTATGAAAGCGAATCCTGGCTATAAATGGTGTCCTACCACAAACAAGCCTGTGAAATCCCCAACACCCACTGTTAATCCACGAAAGAAACTGTGGGCCTTCCCATCTGAGTCTTCAAGAGATTTGCCAAGCCCCAAGAAAGCAAAGACCGAAGAAATGCCTCAGCTAAACTTTGGAATGGCTGGTGAGTTTAGACATTATTTCTATCTTCTACCTGTTCTTTTTTTTTTTTTTTTCCTTTCTTTCTTTTTTAGGGAGAGAGCTCAAGCAAGGGAGAAGGGCAGAGGGAGAGAGAGACAGAATCCCAGCAGTCTCTGTGCTGTCAGCATAGAGCCCACCATAGGGCCCAATCCCACAAACTGTGGGATCGTGACCTCAGCTGTAATCAAGAGTCAGACACCCAACTGACGGAGCCACCCAGGTGCTCCTCTACCTGTTTTTTGTTTTTGTTTTTTTTTTAAGGATAAGGCAATACATTTAGGTAGTACTTTTAATAAATAGTCTATAGAGAGAAAGAGAGAGAAGGAAGTAAAATTTATAACCAGTGTGCAGCATTGCAAATATAGCTTATCTGAAAGCTTTGGAACATGATATACATAGAATGTGTATGTATAACTAAAGGAAGTGTGAACCAAGTAGTAGAGTCATACATATATGTGAATTTCTGGCATTGACATTATGGAAAGGCAGACCGCAAGGTGGAGATTAAGAGCTCAGGGCATTTTATAATGTAACAAAGTAGCTTAAACATACATACACACTATTAGCTATCCTAGTAAGTATCTTAGTTATCATGGGTTCTTATAAAGCCATAATTAATGTTGATCATTTGAGGATCTGAAACCTCAAGGGCAAGAATATGAACAGTTCCATCATAAGTCTGAGATGAATCTGACAGCTGTTTCTTAGAGGGAATTCCCATTCTACCCGCCATCCCCCTTCTGCCCCCATTCCTGTATGACCCAGGCAAATGAAAACTTCCAGATGGCCCCATTTGTTATGGGGCCTTTAATACTCTTTGGGTGGTAAGGAATGCTAGAGCATTTATTACCATGAAATAAAGTACTTACATTCATTCTGCACATGGCTCTGTCTTCCCTGGCTGTTGCAGTGCAGTAATCAAGAGAGAAATTTTCCAGAATGAAGTTGGGAGATTGAGCAGGGTGGAAACTATGAAGTTGGTATAGAGCTATATGGTTCCTATTTCATTATTCATTATAAACAAATTTTCTTCAAAATGAGAGCATGAACCATTTACTGTATGGGGAACCTGGGAAAGCAGGATGAACAATATTGGGATTAACACCTTTTTAATCCAGTTTTTTAATCCAGTTTTATTGAGCAATAATTGACCTACATTAATGTATAAGTTTAAGACCTACAGACTGATGGTTTGATTTACATATATTGTGAAATGATTACAATAGGTTCAGCTAACATCTATCTCCTCCTATAGATAGAATAAAAAAAGAAAAGGGAAAAGAGGGAAAAAATTTCTCCTTGTGATTAGAACTCTTAGAATTAACTCTCTTAACAACTTTCCTGTATGTCATATAGCAGTGTCAGCTGTACATATAATGTTGTACATTATATCCATAGTACTTTCTTATCTTGTAATTGGAAACCTGTGACCACCTTTCCTCCAATTCTTCCTTCCTCCACGCTGTTTCTCTGCCAATCACAAGTCTGATTTCTTTCTGTGATTTTTTTTTTAAGATTCCACATATAACTAGGATCATATAGCATTTATCTTTCTTTGACTTATGTCACTTAGCATAATGCCTTCAGTGTGCATCCATTTCTTCACAAATGGTAGGATTCCCTCATTTTTTATGGCAGAATAATATATCATTGTGTATATATGTGTATATTAAATCGCATCTTCTTTATTCATTCATCATCAGTGGACACGTAGGTTGTTTCTATGTAAACATGGAACATTTTCTACAATAGATCATGTGTTGCCACAGAACAAGTCATAGCGAATTCAAGAAAATTAAAACCATACCAAATGTCTTCTGACCACAATGGCATGAAACTAGAAATCAAAAGCAAGAGGAAAGCTGGAAAATTGAAAAACTCATGAAAATTAAACAACAGTCTATAGAACAATCGATGGATCAAAGAAGAAATTAAAGGAGAAATAAAAAAGTTTCTTGAGACGAACAAAAAATGGAGACCTAACACTGCAGACTTTGCAGTTCTAAGTGACAAGTTTATAGCAACAAATGCCCACATTAAGAGGCAAGAAAGATCCCCAGAACAACCTAACTCTGTGCCTTAAGAAACTAGAGAAAGAAAAACAGAGCTCAGGCTAGTGGAAAAAGGGAAATAAGACAGATTTGATCATAAATAAATGAAATAGAGAACAGAAAAACAAGAGAAAAAGTTAATGAGACTTAAGAGTTCGTTCTTTGAAAAAATAAACCTATAGCCAGACTAACCACAGAAAAAATATAAAGGACTCAAATTTAAAAAATTATAAATGAAAAAGACATTGCAACTGATACCACAGAAATACAAAGGATCAGTAGAGGCTACTATGAACAACTATATGCCAACAAACTGGACAACCTAGGAGAAATGGAGAAATGTTTAGAAACCTACAACGTACCAGCACTGAATTAGGAAAAAATAGAAAATCTTAATAGACCAATTATGAGTAAGGAGATTGAGTTAGTAATAAAAAATTTCCCAATGAAGGAAAGCCCAGGATCAGATGGCTTACCTGGTAAATTTTACCAAACATTTAAAGAATTAACAGTAGTTCTTCTCAAACTCTCCCAAAAATATCAAAGAGGAGGGACAATTCCCAAACTCATTTTATGATAGCCAGCATTATTCTGATACCAAAATCAGAAAGGGACACTACTAGGAAAGAAAACTACAAACCAATATTCCTGACAAATAATAGATTCAAAAATTCTCAAAATACTAGCAAACTGAATCCAGCAGCACATTAAAAAGATCATTCACTATGATCAAGTGGGATTTATCCTGGGGATGCAGGGATAGTTCAACACCTATGTGACCATCTCAATAAATACAGAAAAGCACTTGACGAAATCCAACATCCATTCATGATAAACACTCTTAACAAATTAGTCACAGAAGAAAGGTATCTTAACATGATAAAGGCCATATAGAGAAAGCCCACAGGTGCCTCATAATAGTGAAAGGCTGGAAGCTTTTCCTTTAAGGTCAGGAATAAGACAACTGTGTCTACTCATCACTCTTATTCATCATCATACTAGAAGTGCTAGCTAGAGCAATAGGCAAGAAGAAGAAATAAAGAAAAAAAAGTTTTGAAAAAAAAGTAAAATTTTCTGTTTGCAAATGACATGACTTAATATTTGGAAAATCCTAAAGACTTAACCAAGAAACTATTGGATCTAATCAACGAATTCAGTAAAGTTGCAGGATACGAGGTTAACATATAAAAATAAGTAGTGTTTCTATACACTAACAACAGATATTCTGAAAAAGGACTAAATCGATCCTATTTACAATAGCATTAAAACAATAAAATAGTAATAAATTTAAGTAGGTAAAAGATCTTCAAAAACTACAAGAAACGGATGAAAGAAATTGAAGAAGACACAAATAAATGGAAAGGTTTTCTGTGTTTATGGATTGAAAGAATTAATATTGTTAAAACAATACAGCCAAAAGCCATCTATAAAGAAATCCCTACCAAGATTCCAATGGCAGTTTTTACAGAAATAGAAAGGACACCCCTACAATTTATATGGAGCCACAAAAGACCCTGAATAGCCGAAGAAATCCTGAGAAATGAGAACAAAGGAGGAGGCCTCATACTTTCTGATTTCAAGCTATAAACCCATAGTCATTAAGACATAAAAACAGACATATAGACCAATGGAAGAGAATCAGGATCCCATAAGTAAACCCAAACTTACACAGTCAACCAATATCTGACAAGGGAACCAAGAATACTAAATGGAAAAAAGATCGTCTTTTCAATAAATGGTGCTGGAGTAATTGGATATTCACATGTAAAAATAACTGAAACTGGACCCATATCTTAAACCATAAAAAATTAACTTGACATGGCTTAAGGACTTAAATACGAAATTTGAGACTATGGAAATCCTAGAAGAAAACATAGGAATAAAGCTCCTTGACATAGGTCTTGGTAATGGTCTCTTTTGGATGTGGCACCTAAAGCACAAGCAACAAAATAAAAAATCCAAATATCCAAAAATCTGTAAGTAATTCCTACAAGTCAGTAGTAAAAAACAGAAACAAAACCCAAGTAAAAAGTGGGCAGAGGACCTGAATAGACATTGATCCAAAGAAGATGTACAAATGACCAACTAGGTACTTCAAAAGACACTCAACATCACTAATCAATAGGAACATGCAAATTAAAAAGCCACAATGAGATACCACCTCAGCTTCTGATAATGAACATCATCAGAAAGACCAGCAAGAACAAGTGCTGGTGAACAGGTAGAGAAAAGGGAACCCTTGTGCACTGTTGTAAATTGGTGCACCCACTAAGGGAAAAGTGTATGCAGGATCCTTAAATAAAAGAAAGAACTTAGTGATTCAGTGTGTGATTCATAGTATAACAAAGTATGTGGTGTTGTCATATATGAACACTAAAAAATGCAGTCTGACGGGCACCTGGGTGGCTCAGTTGGTTAAGCATCCAACTTTGGCTCAGGTCATGATCTCAGGGTTCGTGGGTTCGAGCCCTGTATCGGGCTCTGTGCTGACAGCTCAAAGCCTGGAGCCTGCTTCAGATTCTGTGTCTCCCTCTCTCTCTGCCCCTCCCATGGTCATGTTCTGTCTCTCGCTCTCAAAAATAAACAAACATTAAAAAAAGGGGGGGGGGGAAGAAATGCAGTCTGACATAATAGCATCCTGAGGAAACAAAATCTTCAGGTAGTCGTCATGTAGGTGTCTATGGTATAATTCTAGGTAAACCACCAAAATGATCCTGCTATGTATCCCAGAAGAATCAAAATGCAGGGCTCTTACTTTTAGCTGTCATTGTACAACTGTAGTTTCGTTCTCCTTCCAGCAGTCTTGGTGAGCCCTGTGGACTTTCCAGATTGTATCAGTTGCAGTGTTTCATAATAAAACATTTTATCATAAAAGGATCATAAAAGACTATATGGATGATTGGCTGGCAACGGAATTCCTTTCATTATCGTTTGTCTTCCACAGCTTTTGCTCCCAGTTCTAAATCAACAACATTAGGTGTTTTTCATACAATGGCTCTTCACAAACCAATAATAATTGTAGATAAAGCTATGAAACCTTCGAAAACTATGAAAGATGTCTGTTTTTTATACCATTTTTGACAGTTTATTTATCTGCCTTTCATACCTACAAATCGAACTGTCTGAGACCTAGACATCAACCAAGATTTTTACAGGTCAGCTTTACAAAAACAATGTTCTTTTAAAGTAAAATAAGGAAAGAAAACACCTTCTTGAGTTTGTGTCATTCTGTGAGGGTCTGTGACATATGTTGGTAATCCATTGTCATGGCCTTGTTGAGATGGTGTATGTATAGTGGATAACACTGTTGTGATATTTCCAGTGGTATCTCTCACAACACAATGAAAGCAAATAGATTTGCCTTTAATTAAAACATGGTGCCTAGGGCTGCCTGGGTGGCTCAGTCGGTTAAGTGTCCGACTTTGGCTCAGGTCATGATCTCAACGGTTTGTGGGTTCAGGCCCCACGTCGGGCTCTGTGCTGACAGCTCAGAGCCTGGACCCTGCTTTGAATTCTGTGTCTCCCTCTCTCTCTGCTTTTCTCTCTCTCTCTCTCTCTCTCTCTCTCTCTCAAAAATAAATAAACATTAAAAAAATTTTTTTTTAAACATGGTGCCTAGCTGTTTGAATCTGAGGGATCCTTACAGGGCCTTTAAAGGACAATTTTAGCTTTTCCTCAACATGGAGCCTCTTCTGTTTTTCCATTAGTCCTTGTCACATGAGATTTTGCTATTTTCAATAATCCCAAAGCAGCTAAATGTATGATTTCCAAGAAGGGAAAGTGCTATAGAATTTAATTGAGTACAGGCCTTGTTGGTAAAGGGAAAGCATGCTATCTGTATATTTTTGATGTTCTAGAGAACATTATGTAAGTGTAAATTAATGTAAAGGATGATGGCAATTTTTTGGTCTGTGTTTTATTATCTGTACAGCAAACTTCTTGCAAAGTTACATTGGTACATAACTGAAATAAATCGCCAGGTGAGCATGTTCCTATTTTACTTTATATTTGAACTAAAACATTTTTATTTCTATTAGAAAGCAATCATCCAGTCCTCCTGATCCCTAGAATGACAGCTGTAAAAGTATTTAGCTGCCCTGAAGAACCAAATTAAAATTTTACTTTCTGCTAAATTTATTTCCCCTCCTTATTTTAATTTTAAACAGATTTAAGTGTCTATTTTAACAAAGCACAGTTCTTAAATTCAACATTTAATTAAAGGTGGAATCTTAAAACAACAGCAAAGTGCCTTGTTTCATCATAAAAGCTAGAGTTCCTGTGTTTTCTGTATGTGTATCTTCCTGTGTGGCTACTTTCCAACACTGAGCTATTTCTAGACCACCTGATCATTTGGTGGCCTGTTTTCCCCTATGATAACCTTTTTCTTTTTTTTTTTTTTTAATAACCTCAGATTATTTTTTCAATTTTTAAAAAAATTTGTAGACAAGATGTGGTCAGAGTTGCTTCATGAGTAAGACAGATTGTATACAAGGATATACTTAAGGTCATATCTTTAAACAGAAAAGAAAAACACCTCAGTGTCTTCACGCAAGAGTATGCCTGATTCTCTTTAAAAAAAAATTGTTTGTTTATATTTTAGGGAGAGGGGCAAAGAGAAATAATCTCAAGGAGGCTCCATGCTTAGCATGAAGCCCAGTGTGGGACTTGATCTCACAACTCTGAGGTCATGACCTGAGCCGAAATCAAGAGTTGGAGGCTTAACCAACTGAGCCACCCAGGCGCCTCTGATTCTCATTTTTAATTTAGGAGAGATTCCTAAAAATAAAAACATATTTATTTAGGGACCTATATGCACTAGGACAGGCACTGAGTTAGGCACTGTCATATATGTTATTTCATTGCAGATCTAAAACTTAATTCATTTAAGATAATCTTTTTTTTTTTTTTTAATTTTTTAATGTTTATTTATTTTTGAGACAGAGAGAGACAGAGCATGAACTGGGGAGGGGCAGAGAGAGAGGGAGACACAGAATCGGAAACAGGCTCCAGGCTCTGAGCCATCAGCCCAGAGCCCGACGCGGGGCTCGAACTCACGGACCGCGAGATCGTGACCTGAGCCGAAGTCGGCCGCTTAACCGACTGAGCCACCCAGGCGCCCCTCATTTAAGATAATCTTAAAGGATATAGGTTTGTTACTGTTTTTAATCCTTTACTTGTTTAGGGGCGCCTGGGTGGCTCTGTCCGTTGGGCATCTGATTCTTGATCACAGCTCAGGTCTTGAGTTTAAGCCCCACGTTGGGCTTTGCACGGGGCATGAGGTCTACTTAAAAAAAAAAAAAAAAAAAAAAAAACTTGTTTAATTATATCTCTGGATTGTAGATCTACCACATTGCTGTTTTTATTTTGTCCTTTTGTTTCCGTTGGTTATTGAAGGAAGAGAATAAAGACCTTCACTAATATAAAAAGGATTCATTTAAAATCTTAAAAATATTTCAAAGAAGGGCCTGACTATACTCCTAAGATTTAAAATATCAAAAATACATCATTATCTAGTGTAAATTTGTTTTTGAAAGTTTTAGAGAAAGATTATTTCAACGAAGCCCACTAGTAGATCTTGGAAGGCCCATTTATAAAATTTGTCTCTGTTCTGTAGTTTCTCATATAGTCTGGTTTTTGTATCAGCCCTAATTTTACATGGTAGAAATAACAGTTTGAGAATGACAACATCAAACTTCTTAGACATTAAGTATAAGTACTCTTTTGGTTTGTTTTTTTTAATCCATCTAAATTCCCCATTCAGTAAGGCACGAAGCATCACATGAGAAGATAATTCATATTCTAAACAGCTATGGAACTGAAGAACAGGTTATGTTGGAATGGTGGGACAATAGTTGAATTTAAAAGGCTCACAAAAGTATGAGTACATACTTAAGCACATATATGCTAGGTTATTGCTATATAAAGAGTTTTGAAAGTTTTCTATAAAAAGTTATATATGGTTCTGTTGGATTCTGAGTCTTTGTTAGTATTCCCTTTCGACTCTGTGGATTGTATGTACCTCATGCTTGTGGATTGATGATTTATTTCTTGTTGACTTTTTTAGATCCTACTCAGATGGGAGGCCTGAGCATGCTACTTTTAGCTGGAGAACATGCTCTTGGAACATCAGAGGTAAGGTGGTCCTCATCCCTGACCGCTCTGCTCACGCTGGGGCTTGAAAACACAGATATCTGTATTCTGTTCACAATGTTTTGTAGTTTCACTGTTTATAGCTCATAAGCAAACTTTACTTCTCTTTTTCTTTTCTTTTTGTCAAGATCTATTTGTGCTTTGTATTGTGCCTTGAGTATAACAGTAGGGGTATAAATAAGTCCAAGAGGACACAAACAAGAAGTCAGGTGCAGATTTTTGAGGTTCTGTGAACCTGAGAGAAAGAAACGGAATATACCGAATGTTAGCATCTGCCATGATTGTGTCATGGTCTGTAGGGCAGGTCCTAGGACTCATTCCATCTACTCATAACATACCCTGGTTTTTGTGATGTTCTCATGTAGACTTGCTAGTGAAAAAATGAGAGTTTAATTGTCAATCTCTCTGGTACCTGAATAAATCCAGACTCCTGTGTATTAAACATGGCACTCCAAGATTGTTTTATTCTTTAAAATGGAAAACAAAAAGGACCCAGGCCCTCATGACCTTGGTTTTATGATCTCTTATTTTCTTGCAGTTTCTGGACTGCTTTTACAAACATTTTTAGGTATGATTTTGATGGGCAGGTAGTAGCAGTTAAGCATGCATAGTTTGCATTTGTGAAATTTCTTGCTTTTCCAGGGCCATTTAACAGAGGCCAGACAAATTAACCTGCAGGTCATATTGTTTTACCAACGTCAGCTACTTGAGATGGAGATTTTTCAAGCCCAACCAGAATCGCTATTTACAGCAACATAGCAGTCATCTCATTCTACTGCAGATACATGTATTTCCTACTTTTTAAAAAAGTTACCAGTATGCCATACAGTGGACTCATTCAGATAGTGGTTTTAGAAGATACCATGTAAGATACTTATATCACAAAGGCCATTATTATTTTTTTTTTTTTAATTTTTTTTCAATGTTTATTTATTTTTGGGACAGAGAGAGACAGAGCATGAATGGGGGAGGGGCAGAGAGAGAGGGAGACACAGAATCGGAAACAGGCTCCAGGCTCTGAGCCATCAGCCCAGAGCCTGACGCGGGGCTCGAACTCACGGACCGCGAGATCGTGACCTGGCTGAAGTCGGACGCTTAACCGACTGCGCCACCCAGGCGCCCCACAAAGGCCATTATTATGTGTTGTTTACATTTGTGATCCATAGTTGGTGACCGTATATTCAGTTTAACATAATTATTTTGATTCCATTCAATTCAGTGTAGCAAAAGAATATGTAAATTGGTATTCTGGTAGTTACTTACGTGGTACTAATCTCTAGCTGAAAAAAATAGACATGTTACTTTGTGCCTTTACATACTTGTTATTCAGCATGTTTTTACTTCCTGACACACTAGAATTCTCAGGAAGTCATTTCCCTTTCTGACACATGGCTGCTACCTAATAGGAACCAGACTGACTCTCACTTAGGTGTAGACTATCCCAAGCATGAATCCCAAGCTGAATTTTGGAATACTAATGCACACTTGACCTTTCAAGACAGTATGACTCATGATTCCCAAGAATGTGCTGTATTGTTAAAGTTGGCATCACCTTTTCTAACAGACTATACTATAATGATGTTTTCTTCCCAACTTCTGTTACCATTCTTTCTAACTCTCAGGAACACGTTTAAATAAATAAACATCCATCCATAGAACTTACAGATAGATAAAAATAGTAAAGACTTGCTTCCTCCCTCCCCCCCCCACTTTTGATTAAAGTTTACCTCTTGGGCTCTTCTCAGTGAGAAGTTCTCCTCCCTTTTAAGAAGAGCAGGCTTTTGACACAAGTAATTTAAATAGTACATTGGTCAACCTTTTATTTCTGAGGAATGGGAGCTATTTTGAGAATTCTCAAGCTAAAGAAATTTAAAAAGGTAAATTACTTGAAGAAGTGAACCATGTAGGAGAAGGGAATCTGTGCTCCTTGGGAGGAAGTTGCCAGCAGTTAGGTCTTTAAGAACCACTTCTAAGAATACAGCTCCTTCTTCATATTTCCTACTTCTCATCTCAGAGATATATTTAGGTCATTTTTGAAACTAGTCTTGAGATACTGAAACAATTAAGCATTGAGTATTGTACAAAATTAACCTATGTCTAAATATGATTCATTCTGAGAGTTCCTATCCTATATATCAGTGTACTCCATTTAGCACCCATTTTCTGTGCAAAGACTAGTCTTATTCCAGATATACAAATGTGGTTGTACAACTTTAGGGGCTCTATGTATATACAACTCTATGTACATAGACAGATGATGACCGTAAGACAAATATAGTAAATATGTACTTACATTTTCCTAAGAAAATTATCAGGATAATGAGATAAGGAGAGAGTTCCAGAAATTTCATACTGCTGCAATTTGGAACAATTACTGTGATGTCTGTTTACACTATGAGGTAAGACCAGTCAAATAAAGTGACATTTTACAAAAATTCTGCCACAGGAAAAGTCTAATCATAATGGCTTTTTAAAATGCCATGACAGAATTCTTATTCTGAAATATTATTCTTAGAGGGAGGAGAGTTTCCTTTGTTCATTATCCTGAATTCTAACTACATAGAAAAAATCCTCAAAAGTCTATATATTTTTTTTTAATTTTTTTAACGTTTATTTATTTTTGAGACAGAGAGAGACAGAGCATGAACGGGGGAGGGTCAGAGAGAGGGAGACACAGAATTTGAAACAGGCTCCAGGCTCTGAGCTGTCAGCACAGAGCCCGACACGGGGCTCGAACTCACGGACCGCGAGATCATGACCTGAGCCGAAGTCGGCCACTCAACCGACTGAGCCACCCAGGCTCCCCAAAAGTCTATATTTTTAAATGTGGAAATTTTAATATACTAATAGTCGTTTTTAAAAAAATAATTTTAGAAGGTATCGAGGCTTCTTGTAAATAATAATTTTTCAGATGTAAATGATATATCTGAATATCTTCCAATATCTGAAGTAATAAAATTCCAGATTAAAAGCTTCTTTGGCCTATAATATTTTCTACATCTATCTGAAGTAGTCTTAGAGTTTTAGAGAGAAATTATAGGTTCTTGAGATATCAGTGAGGAAATAATGACAAAGAAAATGTTTGAATTTTCTCTTTTTCCTGAATCTCCTGATTAACTGTAAATTTGCCAGAATAAGTTTGTTGCATTCTGAGGTATACATTTTTACATGCTGCTGTGATTGAGGCAGGCTTTCTTCTGCAGTTTCAATTGTGGTAACTTTTCTGACAAGTAAAAGGGATGAAATTTGTATTTACAGTTATTTTTCACATAAATGATTAGCTCTCTACTTCCTTTATATCCAGAGCACATTGAAATGCATTAAGTAACTTTTTTAAGTATTTGTCATTAATTTATGGATGAGGAAAGAAAATAGATATATTAACAGGAAAGACACTAAGGAGTGACCCGTGGCTCAGAATGCCGGACTAAGCTTGTCTGTGTTGAGATCCACTGAAATGTAAGCATAGAAGTCTCATTAGGAAATAATCCTGTAAGAGGGAAGGAAACGGAAAAGGATGGTACCAGTGAATATGAGATTTAAGCAAACATATTTAAATCAGAAACCAAACCCAAGTTATTTTATCAATAAAACACAATATAATGATCAGCTGAAAATAGGCCTACAAAGGGCTGCAGAGGAGCCCATCTGTTCAACATCAAAGTAACATTCACATTAGGAGCACCTGGGTGGCTCAGTCAGTTAAGCATCTGACTTCCACTCAGGTCATGATCTCGGGTTCTTGTGTTCGAACTTCACATCAGGCTCTGGAGCCTTCTTCGGATACTGTGTGTTCCTCTCTCTCTCTCAAAATAAAATTAACATTTAAAAAAAAGTAACATTCACATCAGACTCTGGGAAGAGCTAAAGAAAAGGCAGTTACATAAAGAGAGTTAAACCCTTACATTTTATATCAGGGAGTTATTATCTAAAGATGAAAATGCAATAAATAAAGTTTATAATGATTATTTGATCTAGAGTTTGTAGAAGTGATCTCCAGGACTAAAAATCTTCTATACTTTTTTATATTTGTTACTTTAATAAAAATGCAAAGCTGAATTAAATTACAAAATAAAGGCAGAGAGTGCTGCATTTCAGAGAGTGTGAAAGGGACTGTTAGTCAACACATTATATATAGAACAGCTTGGATTAGTATTGGAAAAGACAACACTCAGTATTGGACCTAAGTCAGCGCCAAAAAGTCAGAAAGTCATCTTAACTAGAACAGAAGGGATAGTTTGGGGAGTAATGGAAAATTTTAAAAGTGAGGTACGATAATCATAGCTGATAAAAAGGTTTGAAGGCATCATTATCTTTTTAGTTGTAACTGAAGGCAGACTTTTTTTTTTTAACATTTATTCATTTTTGAGAGACAAAGGGTGAGTGGGGGAGGGGCAGAGAGAGAAGGAGACAGAATCTGAAGCAGGCTCCAGGCTCTGAGCTGTCAGCACAGAGCCGGACTGGGACTCCAACCTACAATTGGTAAGATCATGACCTGAGCCGAAGTCAGACACTTAACCCCAGGCAGACTTTCAAATGTGTGGGAAATGTATTAGATTTTAGGTCTGTGATTTTATTTTATTTTAAAAAAATGTTTATTTATTTTGAGAGAGAGTGGGTGCGTGAACTAGGAAGGGGCAGAGAGAGAGAGAGAGGGAGAGAGAGAATCCCAAGCAGGCTCCAGGCTGCCAGCACAGAGATCTATGCGGGGCTCAGTCCTAAGAACCGTGAAATCATGACCTGAAATCAAGAGTCGGAGCCTCAGCCGACTGAGCCACCCAGGCTCCCCTAGCTCTGTGATTTTAGAAAGCCTAGTTCTTTTGTTAGAAGTGTAAAGTTCTGATCAAGCCACTTTTTTCTTTGCCTTCCATCCTGTAAAATGGAACTAATAATAATACCCACTTACCTCTAACCCTCAAGACATCTATGAAGATTAATGAAATAAAACCTGTAAGGTAGTTTTAACTCTGAAAACTCCTGAAAAGCATTACTGCAGGCACCTAATATTATCACCCTATGTTATTCCAGGCCTTTCATACTTAACTTGAAAGTTTAAGTTATGTCGTGCATCGCTCCTACAGGATGTTGTGTGCGTTACCAACAGCGCATGCATATGCGCATGCACACATGCAGGTGTGTGCGCACACACGCAGTTCTTTGTCCATTGAAAACTTGTAGGAAAGTGCAGTTGTGATACTCTCTATCACTAGGTGCTCAAGAAGGAGACAACTTTTTAATACCTGGGAAGAAATCACTGTGTAGGAAGTATGACTTCAGCAGAGTAGCTGAGTTAGCCTGGAAGTTAGTGGAGAAGATGCTAGCAAATGATGATACACCTCCATTATGTAGGAACTGTGTGCCATCTTTGCACACGTTCAGTCCTATGACAGTTATTTGCCTATGCTTACTTTGTGCCAGTCACGTCAGGAAACAAACCCAGACACAAGTCTCTGCCCTCGTGGAACTAATGATATAAAAAGATACAGGGGCTTATTCTTCACATGGTATTTCTGGCTTCAGAGGAAATCTGAGTGATTTTTTTGATCACCATCTGCCTGTTCAAAAGTAAAACAGTTTATCCAAATTTCTATATGATTGAACTTTGAAAATATTCAATAGATTTTGCTTCATGTTTGTAATATCAATCTCTCACTTCCTCCAAGGAGCCCTTCCTGATTTGTTGAGCCAGATTTGATTCCTCTCGTTCCTGATAATTGCTCTGTCAGTGTTAAAGCATTATAGCTCTTGATTATATTTAGTTATATTCTTTATTATAAGCTATAATAAAATTCTTAAAAAAAATTTTTTTTCTCATTGTATTCTATGTTTAAGTCTTGATTCATCAGAAGACTTCAAACAACTGAGATAGGAGCAAAGATAGGATTTAAACTGCAGGACTCCTCACTTGCAGAGTAGTTACAAAACTATCACTTACTGAGCACTTCCTTCATTCCCGGTACTGTTCTTAAATGCATTACTTAAGAGTAACTCTTGATCTTCACAACAATCCTGTGAGTTAAGTCTTGCTTCACAAGTAAATATTAAACCATTAAATGAGGAAGTGGAAGCAGAAGGGCTAAATAACCTGCTCAGAGTTGTGCAACTTGAAGTGCAGAACTGAGATCTGAACCCAGGAGGACTGGCTTCATGCAGGATACGGGGCCTTCAGCCCCCCACCCACCTGACCTCCGCTCAGGCCACTTCTGCTGTGGTGTCCTGTGCTGGACCTTTACAGGGGTATTTCAGGAATGCTTTCTGGCCCAGGCACTATGCTAAGCACTTAGGCTGATTATCTCATTTCACTCCCAACAAGCCCTTTGAGGTTGGTGTATTATTCTTATCCCCATTTCATAAATGAGGAAACTAGGCTAGAGAGGTTAAATAGCCTCTCCAAGATCGTAGAGCCAGGAAGTCACAGTGCTAGGATTTACATTATGTGTAAGGTTTCTGGTCAACAGTAGGCTATTAGTAATTAAGGTTTTGTGGAGTCAGAAGTTACACATGGATTTTTGACTCCTGTTGGCCCCCTAACCCTCGTGTTATTCAAGGATCAAGTGTATTTGTTAAGTGAATGAAAGATTATGTCCATGTTTTAAACACTGTGAGTTTTAAGTTTTTAAAACCTATAGATTTCGATAAAATTGAAAGTTCTCACCTGTCTTTATTATAATTTCTGACATCAGTGAAGTAGGCGAAATTATTTTCATACCTGTTGGTACATTTGAGCTCGTTTGATATGTGCCTTCCTTAGGCTGCTAATTAGACTATTCCACTATACTTAGATGCATTGAATTCCACAACCCCCTCTAACTCTTACCCCTTCCCATCAAAGCTTTTATTCCCTTCTCACAGTTTCATAGCTTCTAAACCTAACTGATGAGGAAATACACTATATTTAAATTTTACATTAAATAGCAAATGGGCTTTTTGAGCTTGCTTTCTCTTTCTTTCTTTCTTTCTTTCTTTCTTTCTTTCTTTCTTTCTTTCTTTCTTTCTTGGTTAAGTCACTGTTCACTGCCCATTTTGGCTGGAACTGTTGTCCGGTCTCTCTTTCCTTCCTTCTTTCTCTTTCTTTCTTTCTTTCTCTCTCTCTTTTTCTTTCTTTCTTTCTTTCTTTCTTTCTTTCTTTCTTTCTTTCTTTCTTTCTTTCTTTCTGTGTTTCTTTCTGTCTTTCCTCCCTTCCTTCCTTCCTTCCTTCCTTCCTTCCTTCCTTCCTTCCTTCCTTCCTTCCTTCCTTCCTTCCTTCCTTCCTTCCTTCCTTCCTTCCTTCCTTCCTGGTTAAGTCACTGTTCACTGCCCATTTTGCCCAGCCTCTTCCATATGTCAGCAGTGTGGGCTTGAGGCCCAAAGAAGCATCTACCCTTGCTGAGTTCCCAGGCCACACTGCTCAAGACAGTGATGAAACTGCATGTGCTCTTTAGTCTCCCAGAGGTGGTAGGAAGGGGTGGTGGGGAAGGTGGGCCGCAAGTGAGCTGGGATAGAAAGAGGAGGATGCAGAACACGAGGATAAAAGGGAAGGGCGGTTGTGGGCACTGTGCTGTTGAGAGCATGTTTTTATACACTGCTGCATTCTGGTTTCACATTGTCCATGGAAGAAGGCAGAGTAGTACTTTTAACTACGTTATCATGTGAAGAAACTGAGGCAGGAGAGATGCTGCTGTCTCAGTTGCTATGGCAGTGATTTGTAGAAGTGGCCCAGAGTCTGTTCCGGACTCCATAGTAGTGCTCTGCCACATGGCTTATAATGATAGGAGAACTTCACTCAATGGTGCTGGATGAATACTCCGGTAGCCCTGGTGCCCTGAGTGAAACCACAGACTTATTCTTCCTTTCAGCCACATGACGTGTACTCTCAATTTTGGGAGCGTGCAGGTCTATGCGTTGTTATCTGGTTATGCTCCCCGGGGTAACCCAGTGTTCTTCTCAGCTGTGGCTCATTCCTGGGATCAGCTCGCCAGGTGCAGTGCTTCACTACTCAGGTTCTCTTTAACCTAATTTAGGTTTAATTAAGAGTGGCTTTATTTTAATCCTCAAAAACGTTTTGAAGAGACTAACTTGGATGTAATATGCTTACATTTAATTCACCTGTGTTTAAGCTCAAGTCCATTTCAGAGCTTCATTTAACATCTCATATTAAATGCAAATTAAATGATCACTCAGGTACTCTGTTATAGAATACTTGGCCAAAGAAAGCCTCCAATTGTAGGAAAGACTGGGTCATGCTGAATGAGGGCGAGAATCAGATCACTGGCCCTTGGCATCACAAGGGATCTTTATACTTAAACTCTGAAATGGAATCCTCTACTCCCAAACCCTCTCCCGTAGAAGACAACCCTCTACACCCCACCCCCAAACCTTTCTTCTTCAAATTCCCTCTTTCAGTGAAAGGCTTTGTCCGACCCCTTTCCCTCAGCCCTGACATCTTTCCAGGCAATTACTGGGGCCTGGCAAATACCATCTCTGATTTAATTGGAACCCCACATCTCAGCTAGTTTATTTTTTTAACCTTCTAATTGGTCTCCTGCCTCCAGTCACTTCCCAGCCAAGGTCATCCTGCACTCCACTGACAGAATTATCTAACTATGTATCTCTCATCATGCTGCTCCACTGAGTGAAAACTTTGGCTGGTTCCCCAATGCCTTCAGCCTAATTTTCAAACTTTGTAACATGGAATTCAAATTTCTCTCAGTTCGATTCATCTCCCACTACACTCCCAGGCTTCTACTCTTCATCCATACTGAGAAAGCCATTGTTTCGCAAACACACAGGGCAACTGCCTCCATACTTTTCCTTCTGCTGTTGTCACATCATTTCCGCAATTCTGGTGCTTCTTCTTGGGATATCTCAGACATTACTATCTTGACTTCTCCCTGTCCCAGAAGGAGTGAAGGCTGCTTCTCTGTGGCAGTTCACCAGTGTGCACATACCTCTTAACTGTGTAGCTGCCGCCTGTACTTGGATCACAAGCCACATTCCCTTAGTTACCATTTTATTCCCTATCATGTAATGTGTACTAGTGGAATGTAAGCTTCTTAAAAGCAGTCAGCAGTCTTTGTGGCTGGCACATCGTAGGTTTTTATTGTGTATTTGTTGAAGGAGTGACTATCAACAAATGTTTGGATTAGCAAGGGAAGAAATGTATGGTTCAAATAGAGCCGGTGCACTTACCCCTTTTGTTGACCATATGTGTGCATCAGAATCCCACTGTGTGTAGCTGTGGTCTTGTGCCTTGTGAAGTGGGAACAGGCTCTTGCTAATATCTAGCTTTCCAAAGCACTTACAATGCATCTAACTGGTGTGATCTTGTTTTATATCGGGAGGCTGGATCACATTTCTGTATCTACTGGTTTCACAATATGAAGTATACTTATGGAAGAAGATACTACTTTGTTGTAATTCTTCATTTGCTAATAAGTCCCCTTAGTTATTAAGAATTATAGCTAAATCATAGAGAAGATTGAATTTAAGAGAAGTTAACAAAATTTTGCTTTTAAAAAATCCCATTAGCTGTTTCTTTCTTGGGCAGATAGCTACACCTAGTGGCTTTGTGGATTATTTTAGAGACTCTAGGAACAACTTTTTGGGTATTTTTTTCTCCCTTTATTTAACCTCTGCTTATTTGGTATCTTTTATTTCCTTTTAATTGGTGAAAAGATATTTTTAACTCTCTTTTATTCTGTTATTTTTAGAAGGTAAGCTGATTCTAGCATAGGAATGGAGATAGAGGAATTGATGTTTGTCCATAAAAAGCATGTCCCATGTCATAAGTAGAGTACTGTAAATACAAATAGCAAGGCAGTTAGGCCCAGGACCCTCTGATACTTAAATAGGAGCCTTTTGTGCAAAGTACTCTCTTTCTGTTATGTGGATATTTCCCAGATTTCTTTGCCAGATGTGTATATTAATCAGTATATGCACAAATATACACTCTTGCATTGGATGCCGTATTTATCAAGCACACAAGAATAAATTCTACCCACATACATTTTCCGTGTCATTGTACCATATTTATATTTTGAGATTTTTGATGGAAATATGCCTAGCATGTATCACACACATTTCTGCCTTTTAATAAAGGCTATGTTTTATAATTATCCTTATCTTGACAACTTAGAACCATAGTTAATAAATATTAATTGCTGCAGTGAACTGAAGCCTTCAGGAGACACTTAGAAACTCTTTGCTCTAATTTCTTTTAGATAGACTACAGTGCTTTACAAAACATTTGTGTCTATTCTTTACAGTTTTTCTGTCTTCTTCTTGTGTCTCTTTGCTACTGGTATTGTTTCTTTTGCAACTCTCCTTTTGCAATTCTATTTCTATTTCTCCTACTCCTGTCCCCTTCTGAATTGTGTCTTCTAATTCTGCTGTGGACTAGAGAGGCAACTAACCACATAGCTTAGTAGTAACTCAATTCTCGTGGCTTCTACTTTTGTGCCCTTACACTAGCCTGAAAATATATACTAAATCCACAGTGCTTTAAAGTCAAGAGTAACTAATGCCTTAAACTCGTGAGTAAAATTAAGAGTAACTAGATTTTGAGATATTGTCCACTAGAGTAAGTTGCATAGCCTTAGAGATTCTGTTACTACTATTTTAACCATTGGTCAGTCTTTGTTGTGTGATTCCTGACCAGGTCACTGAGTTGTTTGTATCCATACACACACAGAATTAAGTCAGAGTATTCGTTGTACATTTAGTATGCATCAGGTACATGGTGGGCACAAACTTGCATCTGTAGACTTCTTTGATAGCATAGCACAATTGATACAACATTCAGGATTACAGTGCCTTGATAATTATTTACATTTGAATTCTCTATTCAAATTTGTTTAAGACTGTCCATAATAATGATTTGCAGAGGTTCTCACTTAACTTTAAAACTTTGTGACTTATGTAATTATGGCCAGATAATTTATAAACAGAACTTGAAGAGAAAGTTGACTTTTCTTTTTACAGTTCATATGATCTCTAAACCACAGGGTATCTAATCTCCTCACGAATGGTACCTGCATGCAGTGTAGCTACTCTAAATCTATTAGATTCCAAATATCTTTCGAAAATTCTGTCACCTGTGTAACCTATATTATTACATTTTAAGACTCTTTATAATCTTAATTTAGTCCTAGGGTTGATTTTAAATAAAATTTTGATTATTTACCAAGATATCTAGGAGCTAGACTTAAAGGATTTCTTTATAAACCAAGAGAGTATTGACTTTTTTTCATCATTCCTAAATAAAACTATTTTTTGTCCAAGTATTCTTTTCAATGAAGAAATTCTTTGTGGCCAGTAATTTTGGGATTCATTGGCTTTCTTTTTGATGCATTTTTTGTCTCCTTGACTTCAAATTCTTGGGGAGTAGGACTGGGCCATTTGGCATACAATTTGTCAAATAGTCAAGTGGCAGTGAGAGAGCCAGGCTTTGGCATCCAGACCACAGGTGGAAAATTAACAAAAGGTTTTGCACTCTTCTCTGGAGTTTAATATCATTAGAAGAAGGTGACCATTACTCTTTTAAATCCAAAGGTGACAAATAAAATTTCAAATGCTGGTTCCTGCCCGGTGACCTGTGACACTATTCGAGAAACACTTCTTCAGTGTCTAATGAAGAGCTTCATTGAGAGACTCCATTTTTAGAAACGTAATCTGGGTGAATGTCAGGTGTTTCCACAGGATTCAACCACCTAACATAATCGCATGCCGCTATTAAAATACATTGGAAAAGGTTTGATAACACAGGAAAAATAATGTATTGTTTAAAAAAGAGCATTCTTTAACTGTATTACAGTACCTCATTTTAGTTGAAAAATTATACAATTAGAAGAATATATATGAGTATTAATAGTGCTTATCTTTTGTAGATAGCATTGCAGATGATTTTTCTTCTGTATTTTTTTTTCAGATTTGCAACAATGAACTTGGATTATTTTATTGTCCGCAACATGTTATTAAAAACTATTTTTAACTTGTTTTGCCTCTATAGTGAAAGAAACTTTTCCCCTAAGGCTTCCTAACATTGTCATTTAGAAAAGGGGGAGAGGGTACACTGATTTAGAATTTAGAAGACGTGTCAACTTTTATTTAATTTATTCAAAAAATACTTGTTGACATTGTGAGCAGGCAGTGTTGAGGATTCTTTATTAAACTAGGGCCCCAGGAGAAGATGGACAATAAACAAATATTTATGTCTTGTGGCAAGTGCTAAAGATAGAGAATAAAGGGACTACTGAATGTTGCGGAGGGGAGGTGTCTTTTATTTTTCTGGTCCTAAGTTTCTTAATCTGTAAAAAGGGTCAGATCAGAAGAATAACAATATCCTTCTCTCAACATTCTGTGACTTTCCTGACTTTTGAATTACACTTGGCTTCCTAAGCAATTATATCACCCAAATGCAGAAATAGGTCCTTTTTAGCAATGCGATAAAAGAGGAAGTGTGTGTCTGGACAAGAGTACTGAATAAATAGCAAAAAAAATTTTTTTAATCCAGTGGTATTTCTATAACTTATTAATTAATAATAAAGATGGCAAGTGAAGATTGCAGAACATTAAATGTGTATGTAGTGAGTAGTGCAAAAGAAAACATGTTTTAAAAGAAATTACTCTTAGGTAAGTAGTAACTTTTCTGTGATTAACATTTGTGTATAGACACACAAACACCTAGAAAACAATTTGACTTTAGTTTTGCTTTCCCAGAAGGTTTATATCATCAAATCTCATTTGCATTTTCATGCAGTTAGGTGATATAAAATATTGGGGAAACAAACAACATGAAAGAAGTAGAGTTTTTTTGGAGTTGGTGGCAGAAAGCCAAAAGATGAAATGGGCATCATTGGAGAAATTCTCTTTGATGAATATGAACTTTTCTAAAATGCATTGTCTTGTCCATCTCCTGTTTTACTGCATTTAGCTGTTGGATGGCACCTTGTATAAAACTTTGCAGACTAGAACTACTTTTTTGTCATTGTTCGCCTCAAATTAGGGGAATGAAAACTTCTTTCCTCAAATAGGAATGATATAGGTGGCACTTGTCATCTCTTGTCTTCCAGAAATTATTCCTGTGATGCCTCACACCATCTTTTCTTTGTTTCAGATATCCTCTGGCAGTTGTAGGCAGGATGTTTCAGAATCCCCTGAATTGCGTCAGAAATCACCATTATTTCAGTTTGCTGAGGTAATATGTTACAGTTTATACTTAATGAGATTATATTGTGAGCTTAAATTTAGGTTGATGGCAGTAACTTAAAGCAATGAAGAATTCTCCTTAGCTCAATTAACCATAGATAGGAAAATAGAATCAAATTTTGGAACTCCACAGTCTGTCAATTAAGGAATAACTTTATGTTTATAGAAGCTTCTCATTAAGTCGTAGTAAATATTACATTTAAACCGCATCACTAATTTTTATTCATGGATAATAAAGTTAAGAATACAATTAAACTATTGTTAGAACTTAGTCATTTATTAGCTGTTAATTTATCAGTTGTTAAATCAGAAGATGGAATCAACTCATGGTTATTGGCTATGCATTACTTTCTTTTAAAAAAAAGAAAGTGCACTTTGCTCTTAATTGAAACTTTAGCATGCTGTTGGCATTTTTCAAGGTCTTATGTCTTGTGTCAAACTTGTTTGATTCCATATGTTTCCAATGTTGCTTCAGAGATGATGTAGAAAAGCACATTGTCCTTATGATCAAATGTATAAAGTTAAGACAACTTCCCCAAATATCTTCATTTGCCCTAGAACTCAGTACGGAGCCATCATTGATTAATTTTTTCTAAACATTAAAGTGGTTTTCCCTTGATCGTTTGAATTGTCTTTTACTAGACCTTCTCTTGCACTGTCATCCTTCCTAACATATGCCATTGTGTTAGGTGTTGTCCAAAGAGAACATATTTTTAGTTTCAGATTCTTTTCTTCTCTAGTGCCTTTTCCTGGTGGATCTCAACATTTCCTTGGCAAAACTACAATTCACAAAGGCAGAGGCCATTCCTTTTGAGACATTGTTTATAATATACATAAATGCCTTGCTAATACACCAGAATGTTATTGTACATATTTGCTCACATGATATTCCTTACCTATCACTTTCCTTTCTATATGTTTGAGATACGCTGTGTGAATTCCAATTGTTTTATATATTATTTCCTCAAGAATTTAAGGTTACAGAGGATTCACTCTGCACTCAACTTTTAAACAGTAGTTATAGACATGTTAAATAATGTTGGTCCCAATTTTGAAAGCATAGATGCATGGCCAGTGATCCCTGAATCTAAAGATCTAATGAAAACCCTAAAATTTCACATGAAATTTTGTATTGACATATGCGCATTTTTGTGGGCTCTATAGCATACCTAAGAGATCCCTGACTCTGTTGATTTATAGAAAGGGTCCCTATTCCTAATCTGATATTTCTTCAGGAACTCCCTATTCATGTCATTGACTGAGTGTCTCTATCCCAATAATAATTTATAAAGAAATTCCCTTGTTTAGAAACTTGTGAAATGCCTTTCAAAAATCTAAGGGGTTGATGTCAGTGGTTTCTCCATTTCCTTCATTGTCTTATTTAATTTTCAAAGAAATATAGGCTAGGCAATTTCCCTTACATAAACTGACTATTTTCTTTAACTTTTATAGAGGGTTGATAGGAATGAAAAGTGCTCTCTGAAGTTAGACCTACTCAATTCATAATTCCCAGGACTTCAGGAAAGTCCTTGTGGACTCATACACGCAGTCTGTCACACTTGTACATGTTGTTCGTTTGAAATGATAACATTTCATGATTTGACCAAGAAGCATACAATTTTTCCTTCAAATGTCTTTAAAACACTTGGTTAAATTTTATTCACTCACAATGATGGTTTTATATCTACTTTATTAAATAGGATCTGGATCTTTTTTTCTTTTTACTGATGTTTATTCTAAAGATGCTTCTATGTCTGATTATAGTGGCATTAAAATTTTCTTAATGGCCTCAGCAGTGAATAAAGTCAATAATTCCATCAGTCACTTTACTAATTCTTTCTCATCCCTAAACATTACTTTGATACTGTATCACCAACTGCCTCCATGGTTTTTCTAACCACCTTAATTTAATTAAGATGAAAAAAATTGACTTCTCTGGTTGAAGGATTATAATTAAGGTGCATTTTATTGCTTAGTAAGTACCCTTTGATGGAGTTCATGAGCACAGTTAATTGAAGAACAATACTTTTATGGGACTGGGAATGGGCTGAATTCATAATGCCTAAGCTTTTTGCTCTTGTGAGTCACTTTCACCCTATTTTGTAGCTGGATGGAAGTATTGTTCACTTTGGAACCAAAATTAGTAACTGACATTGTTCTCAAAAGATCTTTGAGAAGTACTTCCAAGGGCCATCAGAGCAAACTTAATAAGGCTACCATATACTAAGTGGAAAAGAAAGGTCTCCTAGTTGAATCAAGTATAGTATGGCAGAGTCCTCCATCCACTGTCCGATGCCTGTAGAGTGAGAGGAAGAGGGAGAAAGAGAGGTGTGTGTGTGTGTGTGTGTGCGCGTGTGTGTGCGCGCGCACGCATGCACATCCATGGTGTTACAAAAGAAATGCTGTTCCTCTTCAGTGAATAATTTATTGGGTGCTGGTACTATGCCAGGCAGTGTATTCTGTAGCTTGTTTTCTTTTCACTGTAATCCTGTAAAATGGGGATTATTCTCTTCATCATCATTGTCAGTTTACAGTTGGGAAAAATAAGTCTTAGAAGGATTAGCTGAACTGCCCAAGGTCATGTAGCTAGCGAGCAGCAAGCTAAGATTCAGTCCCAGATACCCTGAGCCACATCCATATGCTTCTCAAACACTGTTTCCCAGCTGCCTCTAAGCAGAGAACAGCTTGGGGGGAGTGGTGTAGGAAAGAGAGTGACTGACTTTCCTGCAGCTTCCAGCTTTTAATAATATTTTAAAAAATATATTGAAATAAAGCAGTTCATCTCAACGCTCCTCAACTGCTGTTTGCAACATACCTGATACCCTACAAGAGACATGGCAAATGAGCCAGTCGTGGTCTTTTGTTCTTCCAAACATCTGTTTTTAGACACATGGCCTTTGTCTTCCTTTATCATTTATACTGTTCTTCTAAAAGGCATTAAGGGTGATGATTCATGTCTTAATCTTTATCAGTGTGTACAGTGGAAATACATGGCTGAATCTATTAGTCTGATATGGGAAAATGTCCTTGTGTGTTAAAGATTACTTGTTTCCTTTCAGATATCTTCAAGTACGTCTCACCCTGATGCTTCTTCAAAGCAGTGTCAGGCCTCAGCCTTGTTTCAGTTTGCAGAGGTATGACCTCTTTTTGTCATTGTTGTTGTTAATGATTATTGGGCTCAGAAACTTACTGAGCTCAGGAAATATTAGAATAGAGTTTTAATAACATATAGCGAACTTTAGGCATGCCTTTCGCCATTACGAACATAATGCACGTAAGGGAATACTTCATGCTTTTTGCTGCCTTTGCTATAATCATAGATCAGCTCCATATTTTGTATTCATTTTATAAACATTCATTAAGGAGTTCATTTAGAATAGACCCTTTCCACTAATTCATTTATTTAATTTTACCTTGTTTTTATTTTAAAAGCTTGAAAAAAACTGATGTCCACGTGAAGGCCTTAGGATTCCAATTTATTAAATTTTTCCAATAGTGACATTAGATGCTGTAATTTATGAATAACTCACAGTGGATGCAGTGGTGAATACAACCTGTTAAATCATCAGCACTTAGCTTTCTATGTGATGTAGCTTTAGCCAGCGTTTTTATTAGTGTTTAATCCCAGGCTTAGATCAGGTCAGCTCTTACAGGATCTCAGATTTCTTTGGTTTGTCAGCCAGAGAGAGAGCACACACTAGAGAGTGCTTACTTAGTGTGAAGAGGCACATCAGATATGCTTGATTTTACCACAAAAGCCCTGGCCTCAACCATATGCTGCTCATTCCTAATGAGCCTGTATGACAAATAATAAAATGCAGATTGATCGTGAAAATAATATGGTGTCTGCTTTCGGTCTTTCCCCTCTTTCCTCTTTTATTAATTCCAACCAAAAATACATATCCTAAACTAAGCAGTTTTTTAAAGGGTTGAGAGAAAATGACAAGCAGGACTGTTCTGTTTAATATTGATGTATTGAATCACTTTGATTCATTTGAATAAAGAGTGCTGCATAAATGAAATGTAAAATGATATCCTTTTGGCAAGAGAAAACTCAGCATCTTACTTTGAAAATGAGGAAAAATTACTTTCAGCTTTTACATTAAAAAAAGAAATCCTGCTTCCTCTTGGGACACTTATCTCAACCACTGTGACTTTATACCACCAGTTGGCCTGCTTATCTGTTAGGCTTCTCTGACACAGTATTTGCTTTAGTTGTTGAGGGCTATTCTATCGACTGGTAACGAAAATATCATATGATGCTACTACCATTTATGAAGAACAATTTGCTTGATGAATCTGAATAAATTAGGATTTTATTATAATTTTTCATTATGATAAGCAGACTGTTATTTCCAGTCTGGGGAAATCGTTTTGTTTACTTTCTTGCTTTCCTTTAGTTGTTGGCATCCATTTATTTGATACGAATACTTTTTTTAAGAGTTAAAAAAAAATTGTGGTAGTGACTAAATTTGTTTTTAATTTTGATGCCCGAGCCAGTCCCATGCAACTTTTTAGAAATATTTTCCTCAAAACAGAATGTATTTGCCATATATTCTGTTTGATTAAATTTTACACTCTCTAGCAGGAATATAGTGGCTCATCTTTGACACACCTGACAATGCATTAACTACCAACAGTATTCAGCTTCATTTAAAATGTCAGTATGGGATATCACAGCTGGTGTTTCCAACAGTTATCTTCACTCAGAACGTGATTGTTATTTAAGTGAAACTATTATCATATTTATGAGGAGTTCCCTGAAGCCCTGGGCAGCTTTGAGGAACCAGTTTGCTGATGTAACAGGGCTGTCCTGTGCTTCTGGAGAATGAGATCCCAGCCTCTCTTAAAATAGTCCTTGCTACTCAGTATGCTCACTCCTTAAAGCATGAGAAGTTTTTTTCTTTTTTAATATTTTTTTTAATGTTTATTTTTGAGAGAGATAGAGCACGAGCAGAGGAGGACCTGAGAGAGAGGGAGACACAGAATCAGAAGCAAGCTCCAGACTCACAGGAGCTCTAACTCACAAGCCCTGAGTTCATGACCTGAGCGGAAGTCAGAGGCTTAACCGACTGAGCCACCCAGGTGCCCCAAGAAGGGTTTGTTTGTTTGTTTTCCAAGAAAGAAAAGAAACTTTTCTCTCTTGGGAGTTGTGCAGGGATATGTTTGCAGATTTCACTCCTCTGCTCAGTAGCATCAGGAGACATAAAAAGTGTTAATTTGAAAATGATTAGAGTTACTGCAAGACCTCATAAGAGAGGAAGGCATGCATGGTGGCAAAATCAAAATATTTTGCCCTAGAATCAAATGCAATTCCCTCTGTCAATCAGTATATTATTTTTGCTAGTTATATTTTGCTTAGATTGGTAATATTAACACTTTTCATTCCTAAGTAAATTAAATTATTGCGTGGTTGTTTATTAATTGTAACTGTTAGATATGATTATACAAGAGAAGCACACGGTTCCCTAAGGATATGTAACTTCTCTGGTCAGTTGCCTCAGCTGGCCCAAGAGAACCCTAAGTTTCAATCTCTGACATCTTATGATCTGACCACATGGTTGGCCTCATTTGAGGCTGGTTTAATTCAAAGCTAAACAAGATCTAACTACATAAACTAATAAAATTATCTACTAAAATCTGCTATGAGCACAGGTATTGCAGAAGAAATAGAATAGGTTATAATTACTAACTGTAATCGTATCCCTAAAACTTTTATAATTATTTTGTATAACACTCATCACCTTTGAGAAAACATAAAGACTCTTGAATTCTTGTTTTAATTAGTCTACAGCAGAGGTTCTCAAACTTTAAAATGCATCAGAGTTCCCTCAGAGGCTTGTTCAAACAGATTGCTGGGCTCCACTCCCAGGGCTCTGATTTATTAAGTCTGGGGGCGGGGGTGGGGAAAGGTGCCTGGCAATTTGCATTTCTAACAAATTTCCTGTTAGAAAACCGCAGTTCAAGGTCACTGCTCTGTAGTTTGTAATTGTTACCATGAGTTATTGAATCGTCATTGTTGAGGCACTTCCTAGTATGTCTGGGACCTCATGGGGAAAGGGCGAATTGAAAAGGGGATGGACATGTAATGGAAATCTACTCAATGGCCCACTTACAGCCCCACCTCTTTTCAGAGAGATTTCCATCCTATTATGTGCACTTAGAGAAAAATGGGGGTTTATGTGATTTAGGAAACAATTTACTCCTTAAAACTGTTTAGCTTTGTGATGTTATTTTAAGGTCAGGCAGGCAAAATGCTTAGAGACCATTCCTGTAATTTGATTTACAAACATTCATAACTTTGAGAAGAGATTAGTTAGATCTTCTCTTGGCAGTGGGTCATTTATTGTGTCAAATAATTATCCTAGGAACACATTGTTTAAGAAACCGTAAGCCCTGGGCAGTTCTTTAAGTTGAAGTTGTTTTTTCTTTCACACTAAGTCCTGGGTTTCTGCCTTGCAGGCTTAGAAGGATGTTTTTCTTTCTTAATCAAGTCTGATAATTTCAAAACTCGTTGAAGTGAACCTGCATGGAGTCATGAAACTGAATAAAGAACATTTTGTTTGTAGATTCCCCATGAAAGCTTACGTTTAAAGAAAAAATACCTGCTTTGCAAGATCTAGGAAGAAATACAGAGTGTAAAGCCTGTTCACCGCCACCCCCCTCCATTTCAGCCTGTCTCCATTCCTTGCTGATACCCCTAATTCATCTGTGTTCACCTTGGCCCATCTGAAGAGCCATCACTCTGTTTCCTGGCTCTGATCCATTACATTGGTCAGAATGAGTTTCCTATCTGCATCTTCTGTTGTTTACAGGTAGAGTGACACATCCATCACATTTTAGATCTCATTTACTGAAGACTAATGACCACATGTAATGCCAGAAGGGAGCTATTGTCTTCTATCATTTAACAGGTCTGGAAGCCATGACCAGTTCACATACTCTCTTTTCCATTGTGTCGCTGACTCTTACACCTACAATATATCTTTGCATTGAAATATATTTACTTTGAAGACAGAGAACTAATCTAGATGATTTAGACCAATAAATTTGGACATTAAAACTTCCCTTAGAAGGTATTTACTTTGCCATTATAAATACAGCCATAATCTCCTCAAATTTAAAGCAATGCCACAATTGGATAGATGCAATAGGTGCAAATTTAAAGCATTCATTTTCATGATGGACTGTTCAATATGTTACAGAATATTACACTTGACAAAAACTGCATACTCACACTGCAGCTAATCAGTGTGAAAGTATCACGTGTTTTTATTGGAAGCATTAATATTTCTTTTAAGGTAAGAAAGACCAATCATCCCATGTTGTTCATTTGGGTTTTTAATTTTTTTTTATTCATTCAATAATTATCAGTCATTTCCTCCCAGACTACAGTGTTTTATGATACCCCTCATAACTCCAGAACACTTCCTCCATTACCTATTTTACTTTTAATCTTTACTACCTGTTTCCGTGGTATGCTTCCCTACCTCAGGCAGCTATAAAATTAACAGTTTAACATCCAGGGTGATCATTTTTCTTAGCACATTTGCTCTGCGTCTTGTGCTATTACACGCACTCTGTTTATCAGAACAGTACATGCTGCCAAAGGAGAGACTATGGAGTTAACAGATTGGCAAGCACCATCTAATTTGAGGAAAATAAAAAGCAAAGCCAGGAATGTACTATGCAGTATGGCCCACTAGGGTCCCCTACCCATAAGTATAACATAACCTGCCCTTCCTCCACTAGCCGACCAGACTTTGAAGAACATATTACTGTGTTGTTCATACTTGAAAGGATGCGTAAGTCTCTTAAATAGGAAAACAATGGGGGAAATGAACAGTGGTATAAACAGTGGTATAACAAATCAGCATTGTACAAGCTCTAACAAAGCTATCAGAAGAGATCAGATTAGATTACTGAAAGAAATGTATAAATAAAAAGAGAGAAGGCCCTAAGACAAAACCCTGAAGAAAAGCATTTAAGGGGTCACCAGAGAAAGGAGAGCCAGCAGAGGAGAACAACAAGGAGTGGCTTGGGGGATAAGAGGGAAATAAGACAGACCCTCGAGTAATGGAAGTCCAGAGAAGAGTTTCCCCAAAAAAAGGTTAGCCATATCAAACGTTGCCAAGAAATCAAGATAAAGACCAGCCACAGATGTTAACATATGTCTAAAAATTAAGAAGCCCAAAGATGCTTTTAGAAAGCATATCTCCCTGGGAATGCAAGCTGGTGCAGCCACTCTGGAAAACTGTATGGAGGCTCCTCAAAAAACTAAAAATAGAACTACCCTGCGACCCAGCAATTGCACTACTAGGCATTTATCCACGGGATACAAGTGTGCTGTTTCGAAGGGACACATGTACCCCTGTGTTTATAGCAGCACTATCAACAATAGCCAAAATATGGAAAGAGCCCAAATGTCCACTGATGGATGAATGGATAAAGAAGATGTGGCATATATATATATATATATATATATATATATATATATATATATATAATGGAGTATTACTCGGCAGTCAAAAAGAATGAAATCTTGCCATTTGCAACTATGTGGATGGAACCGGAGGGTATTATGCTAAGTGAAATTAGCCAGAGAAAGCAAAAATTATATTACTTCATTTATATGAGGACTTTAAGAGACAAAACAGATGAACATAAGGGAAGGGAAACAAAAAGAATATAAAAACAGGGAGGGGGACAAAACAGAAGAGACTCATAAATATGGGGAACAAACTGAGGGTTACTGGAGGGGTTGTGGGAAGGAGGATGAGCTAAATGGGTAAGGGACACTAAGGAATCTACCGAAATCATTGTTGTACTGTATGCTAACTAATTTGGATGTAAATTTTAAAAAATAAAAAAATTTAAAGAATAAAATAAAAAGAAAGCATATCTCCCCACAGTCATTCCAGGAAAACCATACTGGTTGGTAATTATAGAAATGTTGGGCTACTGGGGCGCCTGGGTGGCTCAGTCAGTTGGGCTTCTGGCTTCAGCTCAGGTCATGATCTCATGGTTGGGGAGTTCGAGCCCCATGTTGGGCTCTGTGCTGACAGCTCAGAGCCTGGAGCCTGCTTTGGATTCTGTGTCTCCTTCTCTCTCTCTCTGTGCCCCTCCCTCACTCACTCTCTGTCTCTCACAAATGAATAAACATTAAAAAAAAATTAACAAAAAAAAGAAATGTTGGGCTGCTAAAGTACATTGACCCTCCCCCCACACAAGCTCCTTTGGAAATCTTTCTTATACCTACAGATAGGTCAAAGTCCTCCCATGGGTGATGAGGGAACTAGTTCTTACTAGACATAAGTAGTAGTTCCTTTTAAAAGGTAAAGAACCATTCTCAGTTCTCTACTTAGACAACTGTGCATTATCTCAAATGGCAGATAATGCATCCACACAGTCCGAAGTTCTTCGTTGAGCCCCTCAGTCTTCCGTGCACAGGGTGTGTGGTAGTGAACAAATACTTAGTGTCGAGGAGCATAAACCTACAACAAAAGGAACAGCAGAGGGAGTCAGTGTAAGAACTAGAACCACTCCGCATTGTGGCTGTGTGGTGTGGGATTACCCAGCCTGTCCTCTAGTGATTCTTAAGAGTGTCATGTGAGGGGCGCCTGGGTGGCGCAGTCGGTTGAGCGTCCGACTTCAGCCAGGTCACGATCTCGCGGTCCGTGAGTTCGAGCCCCGCGTCAGGCTCTGGGCTGATGGCTCAGAGCCTGGAGCCTGTTTCCGATTCTGTGTCTCCCTCTCTCTCTCTGCCCCTCCCCCGTTCATGCTCTGTCTCTCTCTGTCCCAAAAATAAATAAACGTTGAAAAAAAAAAATTAAAAAAAAAAAGTGTCATGTGATTATGTGATAAATTTAATATTCTACGAATTACTAAGTTTCATGATTATCCTTTAACATTGCAATTTTAGTGTGTAACGAATTTTTGGACTATACTAAGAGAGCTTTATGTTTATTCAAGTTACTGTGGATAAATTCTTGTTGATAATCATTGTACCACTTACTGAGAACACAATATGGGCTCAGCACTGTGCCAGACTCTTCACTGGCATAACATCTAATCTTGACAACAATAATATGGGGCAGGTATTATTGTTTCTGTTTTGAAGATGAGGTAGATGAGACTCAATTTGCTTAAGTTGACAGAGCAAAAAGTAATGAAGGTGTGTCTGACACAAAAGTCATGTTCTTTCTTTTATACAGCCTGGGTTCGAGATGCTGGCAATTCTGTATGTTTGGTACTTCATTCCCTCAAGTAATTGGGAGGTGGTGATTATGTGTCCATTTCTCATAGTTCAGTGATAAGGTGATTTATTAAATTTATCTTGTCTAGAAAAAGTAGAAGTGGCGTATATCAGAGAAAAATTAGGTAGAAGAAAATATTCCAGACTTAGAAAGATTGAGCCCCATTTAGTTAATTTTCTTTAAAAAGAAAAGTGGTTTGGCGGTGCCTGGGTAGCTCAGTCAGTTTGTTGAGGTCATGATCTCACAGTTTTGGTTTGTGAGTTCGAGCCTCACATCAGGCTTTCTGCTGTCAGTGCAGAGCCCACTTCGGATCCTCTGTCCCCCTCTGTCCCCCTCTCCAACACTTGTGTGTGCTCTCTCAAAAATAAATAAAACATAAAAATTTAGTTGGGATAAATTGGAAAGAACTGTTAAAAATGATAGTACCTAGGAAGAAAAAGTGCCTAAAATTTCCATAAACTAAATTCTTCTAAATGGCCCAGGTAGCTTGTTAAACATTTTCCTCGACAAAAGCCTCTCGTTCAGCCGGTATTCTAGGAAGAATTCCATTCAGCAGCAAGCTCCCAGTCTCTCCCAGAGCTGATGGCTCCACAGAATCCCCTGTGGGACTTGGGGTCACCTGTGAGGATACACTCGGCAGGCAGGAGTGCCTGCTAAACTGAACTGAGAAATACTTCTATCTTAAACTGAGAAAGAATTCAGAATCATGAGGAATATGAAATGTTTAAGCCATAGCTAGCTGCTGTAATGACAGAACTTCTCCAGGATGAAGAATATTTGTAAAGATCCTTAAGAATGTATGTTCTCAGCTTTTTTTTTTTTTTTTTACTGAGTTAGGCTAGAAGTTGAAAATGAAGTTTTCATATAAAAATGAGAAAGGACATTGCAGTTCATTGTTACCAGTGCCTGGCCACTGTTTGGCCAAATTTGCAGAAGAACATGCAGTTGATATAATGTTGGGTATGTTGTGCCTCAGCATAGGCCTTAACTGCATAACTTATTTAGATTTGTGGTCTTGATTTTCAATCTTTGTGTGTACTTTAGAGTATCCTCTCAAAGCCAGGGCTAGTGTTTTCTGTAAAATTCTTGGCTTCCCCAGTTCCTATCATATTGCCTACGACATTTATATTGGATTCTTAAAAAAATATTTGTTGAGGGACGCCTGGGTGGCTCAGGTTAGGTATCCGACTCCGGCTCAGGTCATGATCTCGCCATTCCCGAGTTCGAGCCCCGCGTCAGGTTCTGTGCTGGCAGCTCAGAGCCTGGAACCTGTTTCAGATTCTGTGTTTCCCTCTCTGTTTCTGCTCCTCCCCCACTCTGCGCGCGCTCTGTCTCTCTCTCTCTCTCTCAAAAATAAATAAATATTAAAAATAATTATATAAAAAAATATTTGTTGACTAATGATGCTATCTTTCCCAAATAATTTTAGAGATCCTAAATATATTCCTTAAAAAAATTAGTCACTTCGGTGCATACAAAATGACTCTAAATCCCTCATATTTGGTCAGTTGATGAGTTGGTGTTTATATGGAAATGAAAATGTAAATCTTGTTTTAAGTGGTAGAGTTTAAAGCCTGGAGTGTACAAGACAATACTTCTGTCATTAAACAGCTGTCCAAGCCACACCTGGTTTTTGTTACTGTTTTTGAGGTTGTTCACCAAAGTTGGTTTCAAAATTATAATCCCAAGTATGACATCTTTAAAGTTACTTGGTACTTGAGAACAATGATATTCTCGTAAACTAAAGAAAGTTCCTGAATGTGTATGAATGAGAAGCAAAGATTCTGATGACACAATTAATATCCTTTATGTGAATTATTTTGAATACAGATTTCTTCAAACACTTCGCAGCTGGGTGGTGCAGAACCTGTGAAACGCTATGGAAAATCTGCACTCTTTCAACTGGCAGAGGCAAGTTTCTAAGAGTATATGGAGATAAGATCTGCAGAGGTGGAAAAAGTTCATAATAACAATGTTCTTTAAACTGTACCCTATCCCCTGTGACCATAAAGTGTGTTGTTATATCTCATTTTCAACCATGAGAGGGTAAAAAAGGAGTTTTGCTACTAAAAGTCATTAAGCATTGGAAAAGGGTACTCAAGAAAATGATACAATCTTTTTCCACAGGTTAGTATTGTCAAATAAGGTCAGTTTTTGTCTCAGACTGGTGATGTAAGTCTAGCCTAAACCCAGAAGAATGGCCTGGGTCATTTTTCTCTTCTCTGATTCTCTTATAGTGTCTATAAATTCCTAGAAGACACTACTTTTAAACTAGGTGATTGATGTTTTAATTTGGGGGTGTTTTTTTAGTGAAGAACTCAAATGACTCCAAATCTGGTTTTGTAACACCTATCGGCTGTACATTTGTTGTGACATGGATATAAAATGCTGCTGTTCCTTTGATAAATGTGCTTTCGTAAATCTGTGAGGACCAGAACCCTCGCTTGGTGGGGGATGGGTTGGCAAGAAAGGTGCCAGAAGCAGTTGTTGCTGGGGTGGGCACCTACCAGGCTTGCCTCCGCCTACCTGTGACCGCTCTGCCTTTCTTTTGTGAAAGAAATGCCGTCAGTGCTGGGACACTGCAGTAGCCGTTTTCTCTTTTGGTGAGACAAATTAGGAGGTACAAGATGGGTGACCAGAAATCTCTTACATTAAACTTTTTCTTTCCTCTCATTTTTCTGGCTTCCTTCCAATGAGTTCCTTCTGAGTTGGTTTTTTTTTTTTTTTTTTCATTTTATGTGAGTGATACCTTCTTTTTATAAATCCTTTGTAGTTTGTTAAATTTAATGGGGCAGACTATCTTCTAAATTTTATGGTAGCTTATATCATTAAAATCTAGGAGTTCTAAACATGTTTAAATTAAGCTTTTAATGTCTACCCATCTCCACATTAGAAATAGAAAAACACAAAGGCCAAAGGCCTAAGACAGTAAAGAAGTATATTAACAGTGGGACACATGAACCCTTTGTTGTCTGACATTAAGCTGACATGCTTCTTATAGGACAAAATCAGATGCAGATAGAGGTCTCCAAATGACTAGAAAACTTCCAGAGACCACAGGGAATAGTTTAAAAAGAACTGAGTGAGTCAGTGGCAAGTACTACTTCAGATAGAACTGAAATGATAATGACCTGGCAACACGTATGCCTTTGGAGTTAGAGCAAACAAATCTTAGTAAACAGAGGCACTACAAGGTATGAATTTATCTGGTATTTTTAAGACCCTATAGATTGGCAAGACAATGTTTTTGAAAGAAGTGATTATTTTTCTTGAATAATAAGAATGTGTGGCCCTCTCTGCATTTCCTGGTGTGTGTATGTGTGTGCACACGCATGTGTACTTTCATATGCATATATCTTCATGAAACAGTTTTATATTTGAAATGTATGGACCTTTGAGGTACTTTAGTATGGAGGATGCAAGAGATGATTTTTGTCTTCTCATTTTCTTTCTTTCACATAACAGTTATATAAAAAAAAGGATTCCCTATTAAATCAGAGCTCATTAAAAAGAACATTCTTCTAATTTGTAGGGATGCATCCCAAATATGAAACAGATGCTATGGTTTAACAGATGTTTGAATGCTGGTATCATAATTTTAAAGGGGTAAAATGACTGCAATAAGCCTATTCCAATTATAGCAAATCAGCTTATACTCAGACTTAGTTTCTTATAACATCCGAGTAAAAATATATGCTTTTGATAAAACAGGGTCGCTAAAAAATAGTTTACCAAGAAAATCCTCTCACATTATTATTTGCACCACATGAATATGATGCCATAATGCTAATAGACTGTGTTTTAGAATAACATTCTAAATCCTACCCAGTTTCTAATTAAACATAAATATATGCACAATGGATTAATCAGCATCTCCAAATAATCACCAATAGAAATATGCTTCCTCAATTTTTTTATTCCATGTATATTTGATATTCATTTTTCTTAAACTGCATATAATATTTAATTATTTCGGGTGCCTCTTCAAATAAGTATAACAGGATACAGAGGAAGATTTTTCCTCTTGCCCAGAATTGGTGCTGCTGTCTGAACTATGAAAGAACAGCTTTAAATTTATGCATTTCAAAAGGAAATCTACCAGGAAGCCATCTTCAATTTGGGCCAGATCCTTCTCTTGGGATTTCTAAAGAGATGGTCCAATCCAGCTACTATCCCATGTACCCCTCCAGGGGTTCTCTCATTCCTATCCCAGCCCATAAGTCGTCAGTGCGCAGGTGGCTATCAAAAACTATCCAGTCATCTGGAATATTTTGATTTTCCTCCCTGTCCTGAAGAGAGAAGGAAGGAATTGCTTTTCACTCTTCATTCCTGCTCCCTGTCAAACAAAGTGAAGGCAGCTCTAAGAGAAAATTTGTTCCCAATTGGGGTGTATCTGTAAGAGGTGTCTTCTCATTCTTTGGTGAGAAGCTAGAAGTGTTTTAGACATAGACTTATTGCTGTGCCCTTCACCTGTCTGACCAGGTGAGAAAAGAGCTGGAGGAAGTTGGCAGCAAGGAGAGGTTTGGAATACCCTGCTGTACTCTCTGTTTTGGCATTGTAAAAATGCATGAGTTTCCACAGGTCATGTGACCAAATAGAAAATAGTTCAGTGTGATCAGGCAAGAGGCCGTGGGACAGTCATGCGGGGGGAGGGGTTGCAGAGAGCAGGCCTGGGGCAGCCTCTCTCATTAGGAAATACACACTTAGAGACAGCTTCGCTCAGGACACTGAAGAGCTCCCACAGGTAGGAATGATGTTCAGTCAGTTTCCACCAGTACAGCTGTCCTGGTACTAACATTACCAAGCACTTCCCATCGTTAGTAAAAGGACCCAAACCCCCTAGCACCCTTGCTGCAATTTCCCCAGCATCCCTGGTCTCCCCTGATCCTTCCAGCAACTGGAGGACACTGCAAGGGGTCTGTAGGACCTGTTCCAGGCCCTGAACCACATCCCTTCTGATCAGTTTGCATCCCTGCCTCTTAAATAATTTGTATATCATCCCTGCCCTTGGCATCCCCTGACAAAGTCATTCAGTCTTTTGTAGTGTTAGCAGGAACAGATAGAAAAAGACAGGCATAACCATGGGCAGTGAGTTTTGCCTCCACTATTGCTTCTCCTGTTTTTTACAGAAGCTTTAGAACTCGTGAAGGGAAGGGCCAGCAACCAGCCCAGGAACTAACCTCTCCCCCTACCCCACCTCTATTCCTACAAGCTGACACAAGGGGAGAGCTGAATAGTAGACCTCCCAAAAGTATAGGGACTGTTGCTTGCAAGAAGTGTCTTCTTGGTGAGAAGCAAGAAATATTTTAGGCATGTTCTTATTGCTGTGTCCTACACCCACGTGAGCAGGCAAAAAGAAAATTGGAGGAAGTTGGCAACAGACACAAAGAGACTTGGGTTGGCCTGCACTCTTGGTTTTGGCATTGTTTTATTTCTTTGGACCCTGTAGCCAGGAGATGCCCTGGGGAAGGCCCTGCTTCAGGCATTTGATTGGCATTTTTTTTTTTTAATTTTTTTTTTCAACGTTTATTTATTTTTGGGACAGAGAGAGACAGAGCATGAACGGGGGAGGGGCAGAGAGAGAGGGAGACACAGAATCGGAAACAGGCTCCAGGCTCTGAGCCATCAGCCCAGAGCCTGACGCGGGGCTCGAACTCACGGACCGCGAGATCGTGACCCGGCTGAAGTCGGATGCTTAACCGACTGCGCCACCCAGGCGCCCCTTGATTGGCATTTTAAGCTGGGTGGATTTTTAATAGCTGAGAGGGACCTGACAATTCTGGGATCTGTTTCAAGTATTTTTCAGGAATCCACTCCAGCTAAGAACGGAGTTGGTATAGTGCTGCTGAGGTCAGGGGATTGAGAAAAAAATAGTCCTCTATGTTTGAACCTCCATGAGGTTCGTACTGTTCAGTTAATCAGTTGTTTAATTGGTGCAGGTACTATAATGTGTTTCCTTTCATTTTGAAATTAATTAGGTCAGATCATACAAAGAGTTGCAAAGTATCTCCCTGGAGATGATTGTGTATTATAGCTGCTATACAGTTGGAGGACACACAGACACATCTTTCCCTGTATATTTTAGGAAAGAAAATTCTACACTTAAAAGATCTCTGGTATCAAAATTGCCTACTATAATCAAATACACAGTTGATGCATTTATTCCAATAAGCGGTAATTATTAAGGGTCCATTCCACGTCCATAACCGTGAGGCTGCTAAAGTTACCTGCATATGGATGTACGAATACTGTTTCTTGTGATAGGGTAAGCTGTGAACCTGCTTGTGAACCTCCTAAGGTCAGTGGTATGAGCACACTCTGCCTCCGGGTGCGGTTTTGGTGTTGGAGAGTTGCCATGAGATGCCGAAGCATATGCCTAAAAATATTATTCTTTGGTTTTACTTTTCTTTTTCTGAAATAATTTTATGTGTTCTTTAAAATAGAGTCTAAATTTTAATAGCAGAAAATCAGTTGTATTACCTAACTTAAGATAATAATGACTTTAATTCTCTGCTATGTGGTAGGCACTTTCCTAAATATTTTATATGTACTCATTGAATTTTCACACACATCCTCTGAGATAGGTATTATCACCGTTCCTCTTGTATACATTAGGAAACAAGGGCAGAGAGGTTTTGTGACTTGCCTAAGGTCATGTGGACAGGAAGTTGGAGCCTCAGTAGAAACCCAGGCAATCTGTCTCCACACCCAGGCTCTTCTACACTGGGCTGTTCTGTCTCCTTGTTTTAGATGAATGTAAAAGACTCTGCAAGTTGCTTGTTATAGGACTTTGCGTATTATAGAAGGCTCTATGGAAGACAGCTTACTCCTACACATATATGTGTATGGCTGAATAAGATGACAGATTTTTCAAGACTGCTGTCAAAGAAATGGAGCTGATATTTCCTTTTTAAAAAGTGTCTGTACTTTTGAAACTGCCAAGATACATCTTACACCCTTAAATAAGTAAGTGCCTGTTTGTGAATATACTTTGGAAGATATTGAGAGGAAATTATGGAGTAGGACTCCTGTTCTCCAAGAACTTCTTCTCCAGTTGCAGAGAGATAAGATACAAAAAGTTAAGGGATGAGAAATAAGTGTGCAAATGGTTTCACAGGGAACCATGCAGTGAAATGACAAGGCTCTACTTGTGACGAATGATATACAAAGTGAATTTGTGAAGACAAGAAAGGGAGAATTAATACTAGCAGGAGGGGACCCAGCACAGAGAGCACGAAGACGGTTCTTGATGAAAGACTTGTTTAGAAACTGGGGTTGAAACTAGCAGCCTCTGGGCCACATTTAACTTGCAGAGATGCTTTTTCAGGGGCACCCAATTTGTTGACCTGTATTATATTCTACATTTCAATTAGTGGCTAATATTTTAAAAGTGGAGATTTCAAATAAATGTCTGACTTCTCATGAAAATGTAGAGAATCTAGAGACACTGATCCAACCTTCCCACATGAGAACGATTGGTCAGAGCTGATAGTGCCTTCCCCCTTAAAGACACCATCACTGTGCTCTCCTTTCCCTCCGGAGCCCTGGCTCTGAGGCCAGCAGCCCCTGCCAGCATCCACCTACCCTCGTGCACCTCCCCCTTTTATACTCGCACACAGTGCAGATTGTGACCTGCATAATCAAATGGAGAGATGAGAGAGATACAGCAAAGGGATAAAGGGGTAGAGGCAGGAGGCATGAGGTAGGCGGATGATGAGATCAGACGGGCAGGAGTAGTGGGCTGTGCTAGGAGACTTGTGGAAGGTGGAGTGTGGCTGCAGTCAGAACTGGGAGAGTGTTTAGTGTAAAGCAGAGAAACTTGTGCTTGAAGACCATGAGGAGCAAGTAAAGATTTAAGGCAGGGGCACACAGTGGGAAAGCACACTCCCTTGGCAGCTATGTGTAGAGTGGAGTGGAAAACTTCTGGGGACATCCAGGTGTGAGACGATAAGAGCCAGGATTGGGGAGGGGTGGTTTGGCAGTGGGAATGGGCTATAGAAACAGACACCAGGGATGCTACAGAGGATTTAGTTGGATTCCATGATTGGGTCCATGTGAAAGGCAAAGCGAAAGGGGAGCTGGAGATGGCCCCAGCTCTGAACCTGAATGCACCGGAGAAGAATGGAAGATCGGAGCCCTACTTCAGGAAGCCCGGATGTTTGTGAACAAAGAGGAAGCCCCACCAGCAGAAAAGAAGAGATGAAAGATGCCGAGGGGTGGGGACAACTGAAGAAATCCAATACTGAAAGAGTCAAAAAGAGAGGGGTTTGTTAAGGTAAATGGTCGACTTTGGAAAGCTAGAGGCCCATATTCTCTGAGCACAAAAGGAGGAAAGGTAGAGAACAGTCACCACAGGGTTGCTGAATTTGGTCTGTGGTACCCATTTTCTGAGTTCTACTTCTTTACTTCAGTTTATGAAACTAGTAATGTGTTAAGGTTAAGATGAAGGAAGGGTGCTGGATTTCTCCACATATACTCCTACTTCTCATGTATGAAAAAGCAAGATTGCAGATCTGGTACTTCCAAGGGAACTGGAAACATTATTTAACCCTATTTATTAAAAAAAGATGATGACATTTTCAGACACCTTGACTGCCTAGTTTTCCTTACATTCTAACTTGTAAAAAACACTTATAATTAAAACCAAATAGGTAGATAAAGACAAATTTATTCTGGTGTCTATAAAAATTAAGTCCTAGGAAGGATGTTGGCTCATTTTAAGAAAAGCTGAATTATGATAGAATTATAGAGATTACATACCACATTGAAAACTGTAGGAAATGCCATCCCTCCAATCACATTAGCATTCCCGACTACCAGGTATGGGTGGTGTTTGACCAAGGTGACTCCATTTCAGTTTTCTGTGTGTCCTCACATACTATTGACGGCGCAGAATCCCCACCTCCTCCTCATAGCCCCCTGAAACCTGGAATCTCGGCACACAGCTCTCAGCTCAGCCCCTCCTACGCTACTGTCATATAACTGAATCCCAATACCTATGATATATTTGAGGGGGTCTTTTTTTTTAAGTGGTGTATTTCTTTCCATAGCTTTTTAGGCAGAGTTGTGAGTCATTTTTAGAAAACTCCCATCCTAAAACTTTTCATTTCATTCCCAATTGCATCAACTTATTTTTGGAGGAACTGAAATAATAGGAATTCTCCTAATGACTTCCTTTAACACTTCTGGGGGAGACTTTAATAGATGGCCTATGGAACAAAGGCCACCCCACCCCATCTAGAGTCTTCAGAATGGGTATAATTTCTGAAGAAATAGTAAAGAGAAACATTTAAGCCACCTTTTCACCTGGTCGTGTTTCTGCAAAGCAAATAGAAAACTACTTAATATGCTCAGATTTCAGTGTTGAGAGATGCTTAGACCACTGTTCTGTGACCAGTTATCTTTTATAATAAAGAAAATTGAATTTTCTTAGCAGCAGTGCTATTCTTTATTCTCTGAGACCATCAGACAGTGTATGTTTATGGCAATAACATTCTGATTTTATTTAATTATGGGAGAAGTGCACATCTTGGAAAACACTGCTAAATGCCATCCTAGGGTTATGTCTACACTGTTTTGGCAGATAATAAGCCAGTACAAAATGATTGTAAACATACCTTGGCTGCAGAACATTTATTTTGTACTAAAAGGCAAAGATTTTGAAATTGAAACTTCTTGATTAGTGTCAGTGGCTCTGTTTTCACACTGCCTTGTTTTTAATCGAGCTGGATCCTTTACAATAGACAGTGAAAGACAAAAGATAATTAAGAGTGTAATAGTATGGTACATTTTGGAGCAACTTACCCATTCCTTTGTACCAGTTAAAGAACATCTGTTTCTGTGGTATTATTCTTATCTAGTACACATGATTAATTATTTTTTGCTGGTCATTTCACTGTCTTTTATAGCAGAACACATTAAAGAAATGAATCAATATCTTAACATTTGTAGAAAGGAACACATTTTAAAATGTCTTTTGATTCAAAGAGGTAAAAGCTTGTCACAACTCAGATTTATTATGTCTCTGTAGTCCCCCATAGCAACCCCGAGCCTATGGCACAATCTTACCTGAACTGAAAACGGCAATCTTCTTGAACCCAGGAACATAAAAAATAATCCCTCCACTGCACATTTTATCTCACCTCTTCAATATTCCTACTGAAATTTTTCTTTGTAATAATTTTGAAGAGGGTGATTTTTATATGTCTGTCCAATATGTGCATCCTTTAGAATCTCCAGTTTCAACATACTCATTTTCATTTTTCTTTTGGGGGTAAGACACATTTCTTCCAGCTCATCACTGACAGGCCATTCTGACTACAAAAAACAGTGAGAAACTTCAGTGAGGTTTCAGTTATCAAAGTAAAACTACAATATTAGTGATTAATTCTCACTGGTGCTCTTGGGAAGCATAAGTAAGGACAGCGTGAATGGTCTAGGCCAAGCAATAGCGTGGTCCTAATTAGCATTGTTTTTTATAGACTTGTAAGGTAACTTTCTTGGTATGAATCAGATTGCATTTTAGACTCAGAACTAATGAACCATTCAATTCAACACAATTATCTACGAAATGCCTTCTTTTTGAAAGGTACTAGGATATATTCTTGGAGGAGAGTACAGAGGTGAACAGGATCCATTTTGTGCCCCCTGAGTTACAGTTATAAAAAATATGGTGCCTGAGGGAATAGACTGTAGATATCAAATATTTATGCCAGGCATTTGATTTAAAACATTAGCATTCTGACTTCTTGGAATACAGCCATGGGAATTCGATCTAGAAGGTGTCCTGAAGACATTTTACATCCTCACTCTTCAAGAAGTTTATTGTTCAATTTAAAATAATAATAAAAGAATAAATTGTCATTTACTAAGGCATATTCTATTTCGAGGCTTGATTAACAACCAACCCTCTATTAAGGGCAACTTGACTAATTGATAACAGACATTAATTCTGTGCGTCCCACGGTGCAGTTTTATTCACCTGAGTTCACACTGATTTATGCTCCTCTGTGTCCACCGTGTGCTTATCTGTATGCATGTCCATGCATGTGAACAGAATGTAGTTTGTATGCAGTTTCGTAAGCCCCACTAAAGTTAGTTGATAAATGCACTCAAGTAGATGAAAGTAGATGTTTGTACCCAGTAGTAGAACTGAGCCTAACTATATGTTTAATGAGACTAACTTCTTGAAAGGTAACTGATTTAAGATCTCCTGCATCTAATTTTGTTGTTTATGTTTTTTTCCCCAATTACAGAATCGTTCAACCGTAGAATGAAAAAATCAAAGCAAAGTACTTAGTGTACCAGGGCCGTGACGTGCCACCAATGATATCCATAGACTAATTCTACTACTGTCAGAAGCTAAGATTTATTCTATATGGCACAAGGCTACAGAGGGATGGTTGTCAGAATACATTTATTCTTGCTGTGAACTAGGCACTATTTTAAGTGCTGTACATGTCCAACTCATTGAACCTCACAGTATTCCTAAGAGAAATACTATTAACATCCGTGTTTTATAGATGGGGAAACTAAGGCACAGAAACGTTTATAGAAAATTAGCAAATCAGAGGCAGAGCCAGTCTCAGTCCTAGACAGTCTGGCTCCAGCATCCCTCCCTTTTGGAATAGCTTCTCGATAGAGAATTTGCTCACATCTAAGAGTGATGGCATCTTCTAAGACTTACTACATCCATAGCTGTTCCCAAGCTGTTTATGTGGAAATATAGACTGTTAATTCCTAGAGGCTTTTGAGAATTATTTCTAATAAAATGTTTGATCTCACAGAAAAGAAGGTAAAAACTGGGTGCTCTCCCAGAGTCTGTTTGCCCTGCATGACAGTTCATATCCCTGGTGGCTGTAGACTGCCTTTTCTGGGTGCCTATGTCCCCTGATACCCAGCTGGGTCCAGCCAGTGGGAGACTCTGGTGGGAAAATACGGAATTGGGGGGGAAGAGAATGGCCAGGATGTGCAGGGAAGGGGTGAGGAGGGGTGGGGGCAAAGCAAAGGTAACATCTCTTCTACGTGTTGAGCTCCTCCAGTTAGGCCCACCATGGTTCTGTCTTCCTCTGGAGGCCTTCCCCCATTTGTTCCTGTTGTTGCTAATCTCTGGATTGCCTCACCAACCTCCTATTTGGGTGTCTCAGTTCTTTATGACCTGGGTAACCAACCTGTTCCCTGCATTAAATTCCTCCTGCTGGATAAGCTTTAAGTTGTTTCTGTTTGCCTAGTTAGACTCTGACTGGAATACAAGCCATTTTCATTTTATATTTAGTATGGTTATAAAATTGGCTGAGAATGCTGTTGGCATACTGTGTCCAGATTTCAGCAAGACTTTTGACAGATAATCTTACCATGTCCTTGTGAACAAAACAGGGGTAATTTAGATTGGATTATAAAACATTCTTAGATTGCTGAAGTTTATTAATGTTCAGATCAACCTGATGAAAGGGCTCTAAAAGTCTGCCAGAAGGCTCTGTCCTTAACCATGTTCTAGTCAACTTACCAAAGATTTGGATGAAGACATAAAATGCAACTTAATCAAATGTGTCCATAACAGAGCTGGAAGGTAATGTAATTCAGGGTTGGAAAGGATAAACTTTATAAGGAAAAACGGAAAATCTCACAACTATATACAAGAAATAAATTATAAAAACATAGAATGGGAGAGACCAAGCTTCCCAGCTAATTAGGTGGGTAAAGAAATCCAAGATTGTTATTGACCACAAGCCCAATACAAGCCAGAAGTATGACTTGGTTTTTGTTTTGTTTTGTTTTTAAAGTGGCTGGGGGGAGATCCATCTTTGGGCCCCATTAGAAGACAAGTATGTCCCTATCAGCTGACAAGTATGCAGCTCTACTTCTCATGTAGAGCATTATGGGAAAGCTAGGAACTTACTCTAAGGAAGATACTGCTAAATCCATGTTCCCTGACCATTGTAAAGCTTTATGTGTAAAGTGTTGTGTCTGCACACATTTATTCACTTTTGTATCACAACAACCCAGTGGAGCATGTCCTGTTACCTCATTTCTCAGCCTTTATTTCCTCATATGGATTCAAGTCAAAGTTACATAGCCCACAGTGCTCTAGCCTTAGGCAAGCACTGTGGTACTTCGTCCTGAACCCAACTTACTTCCCAAAAGCCCAGTTCCTGGTTCAGGACACCATACTGCATTTAGGTAAGAGGGGCCCAACTTTTGAAAGGTTGGAAAGCCTTACGTGTTAAGGGAACTGGGACATTATACCAGGAGAAGAGACTTGCATCTGTCTCCTAGGATTTGAGAGTCTGTCATATGAGAGAAAGCAGAATTCTTTATGTGACTTCAGAGAACAACTAGTATGATGGAGTGGTAGTTTTTTCCTCAAATTTTAAATATTTCAGAGAGAAACACCCTCTAATACGGTCAGTGTCTTTGTGCAGAAAGTTGGATAATTAAGTCTCAAGAATATTGTAGTAAAGTGAATTTCTACATGGGGAAGAATGTTAAATTAGATTACCTAATATGACACCCAGCTCTGAGTCTGATTTGTGTTTATTTGGGTTTTTGGTTAGTGAGATTTATGACTCGTAGTTTTTGACTCGGAGTTATTTGTTTTATTTTTATAGTTTCGCTTCTAGCAATATAATTGTTTTTCTTATAATTTAGGATTAACATACTCTATTTGTGGGAAAAAAAAACTTTTAAGAGCCCGAAACAAGGAAGTAAAGCATGACTAGTGCCTGGTGTAATTACCTCCACAAGAAATATTATGCTATTTCCTGGAATATGTCCCCAGAGTGAATGTCTGCATTTGTTCCATTTCATTCCTAGCTGTGGAATCCTATCAGGGGTGATGAGGAGAATCATTTTGAAATATATTGAAGCAGAGAATGGAGTTTGCAAAGTATTATTAGGTTTGCTCAGATGAACCTATGCAAATACAAACTGTTGGCATGCCACTATAAAACCCAGTGCCTCTATGGGACATGGCTCCTGCAGGGACTTATTAAAGGTCGCCAGAGTGACAGTGGCTGAAAAACCGTAAAATTTACCTTGAGGATGCCTTTCCAGTCTTCTTTCCAGAACTAGTATTGTCTCTGCCCCCATGTAAGATAGTTCTTCATGAAGGGCTAGGATAATCGAGAAAGGAAAATAAAATCATTTCAAAATCAATGAAAAAACAGCACATTGTCCAACGAGAATAAAATATGCAGGGAGAATTAAATGTGTCAGTGTGTCAGAATTAAAATAACATTTTTGCTTTGAACTTACTTCTGGTAAGTTTTCACTAAAGGGGAGTTCTCAGTCTTCGTAACTACTTGCTAAGGTCTAAAAGTTAACTTACGTGATTTCCCAAAAAAGATAGTTCCATTGTGAATCCATACTATTTCAGATCTTCCCTGTAAAAAAGTCTGAAGATTGTCATGTTCATTTTTTTTTAACGTGCGTGATCTGCCTCCTCTCACCCTTCTGCAATTTCTTCTCAGGCTTATCAATTATAATTCTCACAGAAAGATTTGAGATGCGTTGAAAATACTAAGGGGAAAAATGAAGTAAAAGAGGATCTCCTATTTAACTGAATGGCTTATCTATTTAAAAAATGAGTTTTAGGGGCGCCTCGGTGACTCTGTCAGTTTGGCGTCTGACTCTTCCGGCTCAGATCTGTTCCCAGGGTTGTGGGGTCAAGCCTCATGTCAAGCTCCACACTGAGCATGGAGCCTGCTTAAGATTCTCAATCCCTCTGTCTCTCCCTCTCTCTTTGCCCCTTTCCCCTGCTCACACTCTCTCTCTCTCTCAAATTTAATTTAAAACAATTTTTTAAATGAGTTTTATATACATTAACATTTCTGACAATTTTCCATTTGACACAATGGTAAAATTTTTTTAAAGAATCAGTTTCCTAACTCTTATGCTTGATTTGGGGGCTCAGCAAAACCCAGTACTCTTTTTCCTCTAAGCTGCTAATACAAAATTGGTAAAATGAATAATGGAGAAGAACTCCTGTTCTGCCCTTGGCCTAATCAGCATCGTCAGCCTCATGATGAATCCTCAGAGGCAGAGAGGGGGACTTATTGATCTTTGTATTCTTTTGTTTTTTGGTTACATAAATCAAGGCATTTATTATAGGCCGGCAGTGTTTCACATGGTGGAGCTTCCGCTGCTGGTCTTTCATCTCCTTCAGGCATCTGGTGGTAGACCTTCCTGTGGTGGCAGAAGGGGTGCTGTAGGTCCAGGCACATCAACTGCTGTTTTCATGCCTGAACCACAGTGCCAGATCTCCACAGCTCCTCTTTTCATCTTGATTTTGCCACAGAAGGAGCAAGTGTACTCAGCATGCTGGCTAATTTCAATGTTCTTTACCATTTTCCTGAGAGAAGCAACAATAACAGGTCCCATATTGACCGATCCATTCCAGCCTTCTTGATGCATTTAACCAGGTCCTCCCAAATTAAGTCTGAGCCCAGAGAATGGTCTTTGTATCTTTAGGGTCCTCCCATGGGGCCTGGCGCTTGGGAGCATTTCAGGGAATGTTTATGAATGAAAGTCCATGTATTGAAAATGAATTTTACAAAAGCTGCAATTTCCCCTTTCAGAAAATAGCTTTAGATTGAATTTTCGAGGTACCTGGGAACTGGAGAGGAAGATGGCAAGTGTTTCCTGTAAGGTCCTATGTGTGAAATTTGGGGAGTTTTAAAACATAACCGGATTGCTGCCAGATGTGTTTTAGTATTCAGAATTTTTCAGATTTTAGAAAAATGATATAGTGTATGCATCTTATGCTATGCAGTTAATTCCCACAGGGCATAATGCAAATGCATGAAGATGCTGATAGCGAAAGCATATGAATAGTCACGTTAAATGTGAATTAAGATGTTAAGTAATTTCACATTAGTTCTGGTCAGAATTTTTAGGCGTGTAAGTTCAGATTAGATCAAGTCTGCTATCAAATGAGTTTAAAACAAAAAACACCATCACTTAGTTTTCACCACTTTTATGATCTTCAGGTTATCTGTCAGCATCTGAGGCCTGTAACGTTTTTGTTTTTGTTTTTGTTTTCATTAACCAGAATCCTCTGTAGTTATTTAATGCATCATCTTCTCATTTCTAACTTCAACTGGGTAGGTACAAAATGTTGCTCTTTTTCTCGTTTCCCCAAGAAAAAAGAAAAGGTAAACATCTAAACATTTTGGGGATTATTTAGTCAGTATTGGCATCAGTATATCATCTCACTTAAACCTCACAGAATCCTCTGAGACAATCATTCTTGCCATCCTTTTTATTTTACAAAGACAGCTGAGGAGTGAACAGTGAAATGTCTCATTTTAGGCCACAGAGTTAGCAAGTAGCAAAACTAAGACTCAAGCTCAGGTCTTTCAACTCTAGAACCCATCTTCTTTCTACCAAATCATGTTTTCATAGAAAAAGCTTCGGATGAAGCTCGAAAATGAGAATTTGAGTACATGCTTATCTAAAATGTAATGAATGTATCATAATGCCTACAGCCTTTTTAAAATTTGAGTTATTGAAACTAGTTTGGCAGAAGTGGGCTGATTATTGTAAAGTTTGCTTTGATTACTTTAAAGAGGGATAGACTTTTAAAGTTTAAGCTAATTTCAAGTGTATTTCAAAAAAAATATTATTTTGTCATTCTCCCATTTTTGTTTGAACCGTTTAGATGTGTCTGGCATCAGAGGGGGTTAAAATGGAGGAATCAAAGCTAATGAAGGCAAAAGAATCAGATGGTGGAAGAATTAAAGAATTGGAGAAGGGAAAGGAACAAAGAGAAATAAAAATGGAGAAAACAGATGAAGCCAGGTCACAGAAGGAAGCAGAATTTGAAAAATCAGCTAAGGAAAATGTAAGAGATTCTAAGGAACTAAGAAATTTTGAGGAGCTACGAATGGATGATACAATGGATATAAAAATGGAAGATCCCAAAGAAATTAAAAAGGAAGAGCTAGAAGAACATCAAACATGTAGTCACTTCCCTGATTTTTCTTATTCTGCCAGTAGCAAGATAATAATAAGCGATGTTCCCAGTAGAAAGGATCATATGTGCCATCCTCATGGAATTATGATCATCGAGGATCCCACAGCATTAAACAAACCAGAGAAACTAAAAAAGAAAAAGAAGAAAAGCAAAATGGATCGACATGGAAATGATAAATCCACACCCAAGAAGACTTGCAAAAAGAGGCAGTCTTCAGAGTCTGACATTGAGAGTGTTATATACACCATTGAAGCCGTTGCAAAGGGAGACTGGGGCATCGAAAAACTTGGAGAAACCCCTCGCAAGAAGGTCCGCACATCTTCAAGTGGCAAGGGAAGCATTTTGGATGCCAAGCCACCAAAGAAAAAAGTGAAATCAAGAGAGAAGAAAATGTCAAAGGAGAAATCCTCAGACACCACCAAAGAGTCAAGACCTCCAGATTTCATTAATATTTCTGCCAGCAAGAACATTTCTGGTGAGGTGCCAGAGGGTATAAAAGCAGAACCATTGACCCCCACGGAGGATGCATTACCACCGAGCCTATCTGGACAGGCCAAGCCTGAGGAAAGTGACTGTCACAGAAAAATAGAGACTTGTGGCTCCCGGAAATCTGAGAGGTCTTGCAAAGGTGCTCTTTATAAAACCCTGGTGTCTGAAGGCATGCTCACCTCTCTGCGAGCTAATGTTGACAGAGGTAAGTAACTCCCACAAAAGTGAAAAGAATATGGAAACGTAGCGAATGCCTCCTTTAGACTCATTGAGAAGAGCCACCATAAAGAACAATGTGGCATCAGAACAATATATTTGTACAGTTCTTTATGGTTTATAGACACATGTGTCATTTTACCTACATGTTTTCTAGCACCATAGAGCAGATCTTGTATTCATTTTGTAGGTAGTTCTCAGGATATGTGTTCAAATAATTCAAACTTTTTTTTTTTTTAACCTAGTATGGGCTGGCTTCTTGTTTTGAAAGATAAGCACTACATGTTTAAAGTTCTTACGGCTTTTAAAACTGAAGGAAAGAATTTCCTGAATCAAGCAAATCTGTTGGGCAGAATGTTGATCTGTAGGCTCCAAAAGCAAATAATCTGTCTAGCCCTCTCCGTAGGTATTCAAAACTATAGTTGAAGGGAAGGCCTCTTTAAAACATAAAACCAGTTAATGTGTATACCTTTATTTCACAGAGTGTTTTATATAAATTCATCTGTTTTAAAATACAGCATCTGGCTAGGGGACTACCTCTTGCCAAGCTAAATTCCAATTTAGAGATGTCTGAGAAAATGGGTCTAACAAGCCCTGAATGAAGATCCTTGGGAGTACAGGGATATCATTCCAGTAAATCTGAGGGAAATTCACATTAATAGTGCCCACCAGCAAAGGCTTCTACACCTTAGTCTGATTCTCTAATGGGAAAGGTGATAGTAGTTAGTCTGTCTCTTGAGTCACACAGTATGCACAGTACCTGTTGAGTTGTGATAGGAAGACCTATCCCATAGCTGTATACTTTTTTTTGCATGTTGTATTATTAAGGGTGGTCCATCACGAATCGCTTAGAGGACACCAAAACTGAAATAGTTACAAATAGCATCATGCAGACGATACCTAAGGGGTCAACAATTCACTTGTGAAGTAACCTCATCCCAATATACCAAGCACATTCTGTCTCTCAAATTCCCTTAGGGAAACGAAGCTCAGGAAAAGGAAACTCCTCTGACCATGAAGGGTGTTGGAATGAAGAAAGCTGGACGTTTAATCAGAGTGGGACCAGTGGGAGCAAGAAGTTCAAGAAGACCAAGCCAAAGGAAGATTCTCTCCTTGGGTAAGTGTCTGTGAGCACAGTCAGCACACTGCATAGACACCTAGTGTGGTAGGTTTTCCAAGGTAAACCTAATTCACTAACTGCTTCTTCTGGAGTATTCATTCATTCTGCACTTATTACAGTCTTAGCAAACGAGAGCACAGAATCTCCGCATACCACAGGGTTCCTGCTGTTAACGCGGTTGTGTGAGTGACCGTGCCATCTGCATTTCAGGTATAGTACATAGTATGTAGATTTGAGATGTAGGCTTCAGTTTGAATTGAGGCCCACCATGTATTAGTGCTGTGACATCGTAAATCCTTTAATATTGCCAGGACGCATTTTTCCATCTAAGGTTTACAATGGATATTATGTAAGCATGTTTAAGCATAAACATGTTTATGTAAGCATTTTGCCATTTTGCTTGCCAGATATACTTTATTTAATATTTCTAAAGGTTATGCACATGTATTTATAAAATAATAATGACAGCTCAAAAGGGTAAGGTAAATAAAATTTTCCTTCGACCTCTATCTAACCATTTGTGTCGAAACCATGTTCTGTTGCTCTAAGATAAAAATGTTAGATTGACTCTGCTGCAGAGAATACTCAGTTATTAATTATGTGTTGAAATGCAATATCAAGCAATAGCATGTACATCGAGATAAAATCATTAAGAATTACTTCATTTTTAGTGTTATTCCAAAGACTCTTAATGCCAATCTTAATATACAGGAAGGTATCTGCATATTCAGTTAAACTGTTAAAAATCCTTTGAGATTTCTTATTAGCCCAATTTGAAAAGAATATATTGAATGGAAATAAGTACATTTTTACATTTTCCATATTTTTTCATAAGTGTGTTTAAAGGTATGCAGATTTCATGGATCGGAAGTATTTGGTTTATTCATAAGTATTTGCATTTCTGTTAGTGGAACAATATGTTTTTTCCTTAGAAGTTACAATGCTTTAAAATCTGGTAATTCTCAGGCTCCAGGTCATCAGAAATGGGAGATTGGAAATTATTTCTCTTGTTAAATTCCTCAAGATGATTTACTCAGATGATATTTTTTTAAATTTTATGTATTTCTTTTCTAATACTTTATAAGTCCAAAGTAGTTCAAATTAGTTTTGCTTACAGATTCAACTTATAAATAATAACATAAAAATTCTCATATTCATCATCGTCAAATGATATTTTCAAATGCAGAATCTCCTTAAAAAGTGACCACTGAGTGTCAGGACCAATGCTCTGTATCTTCTAGAACTACTAGTGCCCTGTGGGTCTGCTCACTGAGAGAGGAGCAGGTCTCGCGCAGACAGTATGGGATCCTGGGGAAATAAAGCGGAAATTAAGACTCAGCAGAGAGGTCTCTGATGCTTCCATTAGAAACTGCTGAGAGCCGTGAGAGAGGTGTTTTTACCAATCTTCTTTAGGAACAAGAAAAGTGAAACAATATTTTGAAAGTCTATCTCTGAAAAGAGATTGGTGTATGGGTTGTTTTTGTTTTAATAATTTCTAAGGAAGGCACATGTATGTAACTGGGAGTGTGGTTTTCCTATAGGCTTAAATATCTGGTCTTGAACCTCTGGTCTTTCCTGTCCCCCACCGACCCCCCACTCCCACCCCCGCCGACATACATAGGCCTTTCAGAATTAGACTATCTGGGTCTGCTTTGTTTGGAATATACCAACACAGTGGATGAGCAGTATGAGATGCCAGTTCCTATCAGTCTTCTCTGAGATTTCTAAATAGGCATTTTAACCCCTTTTATCACAGACAATATGCTATTTGTTGCCAAGAAAAATTCACTTAGTATTGGCAGTTCTAATCTTACAGATCTCCCCCACAAAAAAAACATGGATGCTTATTATAGTTGAAAAAAGACAAGGAAGAAAAAGTCCCAAGGGACCTTACGAGTTATAACTCGCATTTTCATGATTTTCTTTTGATTTTTTCAGATTATCTGAAAAAGCTATATTATAGGTAGCTTTCTGATAGTATCTGATTACTATCTGATTTTTCCATTAGTTACAAATGTTTTTTAACTGGATAGAAAAGGTGATTTTATTAATGAAGCAGTATCACCCCCAACGCCCTCCCTGCTTTTTATTTTTTTAATATTTATTTATTTTTGATAGAGAGAAGGTGAAGAGGGGCAGAGAGAGGGAAACAGGATCTAAAGCAGGCTCTGTACTGTCAGCACGGAGACTGACACGGAGCTCAAACCCATGAACTGCGAGATCACAACCTGAGCCGAAATCGGCGCTTAGCTTCCTGAGCCACCCAGGCGCCCACCTTCCCTGCTTTGATAGAACTAATTAATGGCCTTTTTCCTATTGACCATTCTTTGGTTATCGGACTGTCTTATCTCTGTTCCCCAACTTGTGTATATTCCTCCAAACAGAATAGTTTTAGGTGGACACACCTCAAGTACATCCTGTAGGTAGCAGCCTAACACATTAGCTGTTAGCTTCTTGTGAGTTGACTCAAAGCTGCCCTCTCCCCAGAAGGCTTTCCATTCTCCATCCGGCACGCGCCACCATTCTGCTGCAGCTTCTCCCATCTGTTTGGGTTTCATCTTAGTTAATAAGTCTCAGTAAGTGGAAGTCAGAAGCCAGCCAGTGATCCAGCAGGCATGCTGCCATTGCTGCGTGGGGGCCTTCGAGACCATCAGAAGCAGCCCAAGGATTTCCCAACTTTGCTGGTGCCATTTCTGCAGTCGTTCCTGGTTTGCGTGAAAGTGGTGCTGCCTGTCTACCAGTGTGTTCATTGAAAACTGGCTTTCCTTGTCGTTGAGTGGTTTAACGCCATCCTGGTCAACTCTCCAGAATTTGTTTTTATGATCCTCAGAATTTTTGTTTTCTTTGTGTGTAGAGATGTTTTAAGCAAGTACTAGTCAGTAAATATGTTTTTAAAAAATAAATCTTATAAAATTGCTGATGGTGATACCCCATCACCAATAAACTTGCCTACACACACACACAAATCTTTACAATGAGAAACTTGTGTGGATGGAATATGCTTTGTGTTGAACTTAGTGGAAAATGTCCATGCCAATGGAGAGAACTTCAAAAATATTCTTGTATTTTAAATAATATCTCTGCTTTTCTAAGGTAACAAACAAGGCAACCTTTCTTGTGAGTTGACTGAAAAAACTGTGCTGGTAAATCTTTTCAAGCATTTCTGAAAAGATGTTTTTTTTGTCCTACCACAGAGTTTATCAACAGTGCCCTAATTATCAGGGACCCTGTTTTTAAAATGGAGTATCTTAAAATAGGTCTCATATAATTTTCTGTTTAAATATTTATGTCACGTGCTGATTGATTCCATCCCCCCTCTCTTATTAGCTCAGCAAAGCTGGATGAAGAATTTGAAAAGAAATTCAACAGCCTCCCTCAATACAGTCCTGTTACATTTGACCGGAAATGTGTACCTGTCCCAAGAAAAAAGAAGAAGACTGGAAACATGGCCTCGGAACCGACTAAAACCAGCAAAGGTTAGATGTGTGCTCTACAGTGCTCTACAGATGTGTCCTCCTACAGTGTGGTCAGCATCTCAGCCCTCTTCTAAGCTTCTGCAACTCCCTTTAGATACGTAACTGGATTTAGACTGAGGCAGTGAGGCAGCAGCCATTAGAATTTTAGCTTGCTTTCCAGGGTTGTTTTGGCTCCCATCTCACTTCTCTCTCCCTTCTTTCTCTCCTTATCCTCCTCAGCCTCTCTTCTTTGACACCCCAGCCTGAGCATTTGCCCTGAAATATGTCATTTTTTTGAAAATGTTACACATGGTCTTTGACTTTCTGCTCTTCAGAATTCTAACCTGGAGATGTTAAGCTTTTCTTGAGCAGAAACTGTTGGCCGAGCCTCACCCTTCTATTCACTCTATCTGACAAGTTGAACTCTGGGACTATGAAATTGTTCTATTTGCCTAGTAAGAAGACTGCATTCTTTACTGGCAGTATGAACCAAATGAAAATAATGCTCTGGCAATACCTTTAAATTGGTTTTATTAAGTTTAGAAAAATGCTATTTAGCATATTCGTTTTGAAGAATATCACCATCTTCCCTTGTACATAAGGGGAGCTTTTATATTATCAGCATGACTTGGGTGGATCTCAGCATTCATCAAGGGCAACACTGTAGTTCAAAGAATGGTGGTAAAGAGTGTGAAGACCACCTTTACATGTGGGGCAGGGACTGGGATTCTAAACATAGTAACCTGCTCAGGACATTTCAAGCACAATAAAGGACTATCCTACCCAAAATGACAGCATTGCTTTTATTGAGAAACTTGTCTTCTGATTTTACTCCAGTCTAAAAACTGGTGGGAAAAATGTATCTCTAGTTTTCCATACAGATGTGAAAGACGTCATCCCATTTAGTCACTTCCTGTAAGGACAGTGAATGGAGAAATGAAGAACTGGTGTGGCTGAGTTTTTGTTGCTTGTAGGATCTGATGGAAGAGTTGATGTAATTTACCCTGTACAAGTGGCTGCCTCCTGCCTGTTCCATGTCAGATCAGATACTTTCCCTTTTTGTGTGCATTTTAGATGGATGGACGGATAGATACAAGATGATATATATCTTCACATGAATCTTGCTAAATTCTAGCATTCGTGGATAATCAGCGATAAATATTAATGAGCAGATATAATTGCATGGATTTAGAGGGACGATATAAGGTCTAGGAAAAATTATGGTTTCTTTGAAGAAATTTAAATTTTCTCCCTCTAGACCTAAAACCTTCTTTGGACACCACAGTTGACACAGAACTGAGGACAGTCACTTTGTGATCTGTATCTCAAGATAGATCTGTATGGCTGAAGAAAATTCTCCCTTCGTGATTAAAGGTGGAGAGGAACATAAAAGTGATTTCAGAATTAGCTTGGTTTTCCTCTGTGGTCAATAAAAACAAGTCTAGTGAATAAAGAACTAAAAAAGAAATGTTGCTTCACCAAGTTTGCTCATCTGGGAAAAGAAAGTAGGGTTATATCGAGATCTTCCAAGATAAGTAGGAAAGAAATAAAATAGCCTTGTTGACAGGTAGGTAGCTGAACACTGTAATGGATTACCAATGAAATGACAATCTTTGTGCCCTAGGGATATCTAGGAATAGGCAAAGTAGTCCATGAGCCCAAAGATGCCAGGTATCATGAGCTCCCATAATTCTTGGATTTAAAGTTACTGATAAATACCTGGCAAGCCAATAAAATGGAACTTAATTGATTGATGCACAGGATGTATTCTCTTCCTCCACTCCTGGTAGTTGGAGACATTCATTTTCGAGCCCTGAAGCTGGCCAAATTATCTATCAGGGAATGTAACAATAGATTTATTTTTGTAAAGCTATAAAACCCTGAGTTAGGATCTATTTTCATGAGACCTTCTCTTGGGTCTTAGTTATCTGTTATATGTTTTTCCTCTCCCAGCTGAGATTAACAGTATTTCTTTTGATGTGAAATAGGTTTTTGGAGCTTTGGATTATACTTCATACAATATCATCTTAACGCTTCTGTTACGCCTCTCAAGCCCAAAGTCACTGGTTCTTACAGTGTATCAGTAATTACGTGGGTAGGAAGTCTTTCAAGACTTTAGATTTTGCTCTGCATTCTGACTCATGGAGCAAAATGCAGTTAAAATAAAACAGACACTAAATGATATATTCTCTATTTAGCAAACTAAAGAAATAGTATTTGTAACTAATTGTAATTTGGCATTAGCACCACCAGTGCACTGTCCCACAAGTTATTAATGAAATTATCATACCAGCTGTGCTGTAATTGCCTGATCTTTAGAGGATAGAGAAGATTGTTTTCTTAGACTCTAGACTCTTTGCATCTGTGCATAATGAATTGTTCAAAGCAAAAACTGTGTATGAAATCATTAGTTTATTAGCAAAAGAGCATGTGTCCATAGGAAACCTCATTTCTTCTTCAGCAGTTTAGCATTTTGCCTTTATTTTCTTATGTGTTTATCATTCAACATTTATTATATTTTTTTCCTGCCTTATACTAGGTATGTTTTTTAGCTACTCAAGGTTATGTAAAATATATAGAATTTTTCTGAACTGTAGTATCTAGAGGAAATGGTTATGTATGTATGCATTTATACAGTCACATATCTCAACAACATAGTATCTGCGTGGGTTTATGATTCTGTTTTCCCAGTTGTCTCCTTATTTATATCTGCATTTCCAAAGACTCTCTTTCCCTTGTCCATTGTCCCCTCCGCTATCTTTGCCCTATCCCTCATGTCTGTATACTGGGTCTTGTCAGAAACTCTACAACTCTACGACTCTACAAGTAGGTAACTTGGTTAAGTGTCCAACTCTTGATTTCAGCTCAGTTCATGATCTCGCAGTGAGATTGAGCCCCGAGTCAGGCTCTGCACTGACAACATGGGGCCTGCTTGTGATTCTCTCTCTCCCTCCCTCTCTGCCCCTCCCGTGCTTGTGTGTGTGTGTTGTGTGTGTGTGTGTGTGCGTGCGCACTCTCTCAAAATAAATAAACATAAACTTTAAAAAAGAAAACTAGGACAAAAAGTGTGAGCATAACTAAATGATACCTTCCTCTGACTGGGCTCAGGCTATATTATAGTAGGCAGAGCACAACGACTTAGGAAAAGATGTTCCCTTGCTTCTAAGAACAAATTACCTAGTAAGTTGTAATGCATCTAACTGGTACAGTTCAGTTCAGGCAGCCCAGGCCTATAGTGTTTTCTGGTTTATCTCCCTTAGTTACTTGTATATATTCAAATAAAAGCTTTAAATTATAAGTCTAAATTTAATTGTAACTTAAGGGATAGGTTTTGACACATTATTTTAAGTATATTGTTAATTTATGAAGCACTTTTTACAAAAGTATCAGAAGTCAGAGTGCTGTACAGAATAGTAATTTTCAGACAAAGTCGGGTCATGAAGAAAAAGTTAATTGAGTTGAACTTAGAGTGTTTAAATTATGCCCCAGCTTGACCCTTGACTTCACTTTTCCCCTGTATATCTTCAATCTTCCCACATTGTTCCTTAGCCCATTATCACACATGCTGTTGATCCTCATATTTTAAAATTGGAATTCCAAATGATTAAAGATTTTCAATTTTAAAAAATCACAATGATAATAAACGACTCAGGTTTATAAAATTAAAGGTTGAGGACAGAATCCCCCGTTTGGGATTGAGCCAAACTGAGGCTACATTCAGTGTTACCGGACCTAGTGCTGATGTCAGCCAGCCCAGCCCTTCCTATCAAGAAGTTATAGCTTCCAGGTTGGGCAGAACTCTGTATTTTGCCCTGTTAACCGAGAGTCTTCATTGCCACCAGATGTTTTCAGGAACATGGGGATAGCACATTTGCAGATGTAAAAGGTGTACCTAATATAATCCTGAGTTCCTTCACAAAGCATGCATGTCTGGCTCGATGAGGTAGCTTCTTCCCCTCATTGAATCCTAACTTGACTGTGGCTGGCTCACCCAGACTTCCTCAAGTCAGCAGATCCATATGCCCAGTAGCTGGGAGCACTTAGCTGTAAATTATCACAAAGGAATTTATTGTTTCATTGGTCATTCATTATTTGTGTCTATTACAAAAATGATAGCCAATTTTAGAATAAAACTTCTGCTTTTTTTATAGCTTAGAAACATGAAACCATTGAACCTGGGCATAAGTCACCACCATTTGAGTTATGCATAACATTTGTTCCCTACAAAAGTTTTTAAAAAGCAAGGTTTACTAAATCACCTTACCTGCTGACCTTAAAAATTTATCATAACAGGCTAATACTGAACTGGCTCCTGTGTCACTACAGCTCTTTACCCCCCAAAGTATCCTGTATCACTACAGCTCCTTAACCATGAACAACATTAATGTTTTGGAAAGGTTATTTATTGTTAATGTCTCTGTGGCACTGCTCTTATCCTCTCAGGCGGAGGTTTTCTGTTGTCTACCCAGCTATGAAGTTAGGTGCCAAGGAGATGGATTTTGTCAAATTACAGGCCATCCTGCCTAAAAACTTCAGTGGAGTCCTAAGCTAGTTTATATGCCAGCAACAAGTGATTTTTGTCATAAGGAAGTAGAAGCTGATTCAAACGCTCCTTCAAGAAATTTGGTTTGGCGATGCGGGAGAGAAATGCAATCAGAACTTGAGGTGGTAGTTTAGTGAAAGACTGTTGAAGTTTTTTTTTTAGTAATCTCTTCCCCCAACGTGGGGCTTAAACTCACAACCCCAAGATCAAGAGTTGCATGCTTTACCAGTGGAGCCGGCCAGCACCCCCCATTGGCAATTTTTTTGGTTTCTGAACAATGGCTTCTGAAACTCTCTTCTCCGCTTTTCACTTCCTACCTTATTTTCCTTCCATGTATGTTTCTGCATTAATATAATTAACTGAGGGGGAAAATGGTAATAAATTTCCTTATTTTTGCTGTTTATTACAAATTTTGGCTTTCTTTCCTTTAGACAAAATACCACACATATGTACGTGGTGAGCAGAAATTGTTCACTTCTTGACTCTGAAATTGCTGCTTCCCAGTGACTGCAATTATATCTTCTGTATTACTCCCTTCAAGTTTGTCACTTTCTTTTTTATATGAAATTGTCATTTACTTAGTTTTATTTTATAGCTATAGTTTGGGGGATGGCTAGGAGCAAGGAAGTTTAAAAATAAAAGTTTACAGAAGCTCCTCTATGTACCAAATCACTCTGGATGTTCTTTTCTCATGTTAAAATTGACAACTGCTATCTTTAGTTCTATCCTTAAATTGTACTTTTTAGATTTCTCTGAGTATGGTTGGGTCTGAAAATATGTATCCTTTTCTTCTTCCCTAACTCATTCCATCCCTCCTTATGGTCCTAGGAGGTCTCAGAATTGTTCTTCTGCATTCTTCCACTTCTGTTTTATGTGATTACCTGTGTATCATTCAGGGCACCAGCCTGAAGTTTCCTAGGTTGTATAAAATATGTAAAGCAGTGATTGCAAATGGATTATAGAGAATACCTGTAATATTAGTGTAGTACATACACATGATATATATTTTTTATATTTGTTAAATTTATTTTCTTTCCCCTCTTGCTCACTTTTTCCCAAAAAAAAGTCAACAAGACATTTTCTATTTCTATTTCAAACCACCACCGGCTAATTCAGAAGTATTTGCTTGTGGTTATTTAAAAAGGATGGCTTTGGGGCGCCTGGGTGGCTCAGTCGGTTGAGCGTCCGACTTCAGCTCAGGTCACGATCTCACGGTTCGTGAGTTCGAGCCCCGCGTCAGGCTCTGGGCTGATGGCTCAGAGCCTGGAGCCTGCTTCTGATTCTGTGTCTCCCTCTCTCTGCCCCTCCCCCATTCATGCTCTGTCTCTCTATGTCTCAAAAATAAATAAACATTAAAAAAATAATAATAAAAAAAATAAAAAGGATGGCTTGGTGTAGTCATCAAAAAATGCACAATTTTGTTGTGTAACAATAGCAACAACTGTCATTTCTTGAGCTTTTACTTTGTGCCAGCCAGTGGTTTAAGAACTTTGTTCATGTAACAAGTATTATTCAGAACCAGTCATATGCTAAACACCATTCTGGCATGTAGAATATATCTGCGAATGAAAACAAAGGATTGTGCTGCCATGGTGGTTCCTTATGGCAGGGGTACCAGGTAGTAAACAAGCATAAACAAAAAACAAAGCGTATAATGTGTTAGAAGGTGAGACATGCTGTGGGGGGGGGAGGGGGGGCGGAGAGTAGGTTCGATAGAACAACTAGGCGAAAGATCAACGAGGAAAGAGAAGACTTGAACAGGTAACATTAACTAGTCCTAAAAAAAAGTACAGGTATACCTCATTTTATTGCATTTAGCAGATACTGTGTTGTGTTACAAACTGAAGGTTTGGGTCAACCCTGTGTCAAATATATCAGCATTCTAACATTTACTTACTCGATGTCTCTGTGTCACACTGGTGATCTGTGATCAGTGATTACAACTCAGATAATAAACATTTTTTAGCAATAAGATACCCTTTTATTAAGATACGTGCTTTTTTTGTAGACCTAATGTAATTGCACACTTAATAGACTATGGTATAGTGTAAATGCAACTTTTATATGCATTGGAAACCAAAACATTAATTTGATTCACTTTATTGCGATGTTTGCTTTATTGCGGTGGCCTGGAACCAAGCCTGCAATATCTCCAAGCTGTGCCTCTATATAAAACACTCCACCCATCAATAGTAGAATATATATTCTTCCGCAGTGAACATGGGAACAGTCTCTAGAATGCACCATATACTAGGCCTTAAAACAAACCAATAAATTTAAAAGGATTGAAGTAATCAAATTACATGTTCAGACCACAGTGGAATGAAATTAAATGTCAACAGCAGGAAATGTTTGGGAAACTCACGAATATGTAGCAATTACACAATACACTCTAAATAACTCAATAAGTCTAAATAAATAATTAATAATTCAAAGAAGAAATTCATAAGGAAATCAGAAAATACTTTGAGATGAATAAAAATGAAAAAACAACATGCCAAAATTTATGGGCTACAGCTAAAGCAATGCTTTAGAGGGAAGTTTATAGCTTTAAATGTATATGCTAAGAAAGAGGAAAGATCTCAAATTAATAACCTAGCCTACCTTGAAACATTGTAAGAAAAAGAGCAAACTAAACCTAAAGAAAGTATAAGAAAGGAAATGATAAAGATGAGAGAGGACATAATAAAATTAAATAAAGAATAGAAAATCAATAGAGAGTCAATGAAACCAAAAGCTGGTTCTTTAAAAACAACAAATAGGAGAAATGTTTAGCTACACTGACCAATTAAAAAAGAGAGAAGACTAGGGGTGCCTGGGTGATTCAGTCAGTTAAGCAAGCATCTGACTTTGGCTCAGGTCATGACCTCATGGTTCATGAGTTTGAGCCCCTCATTGGGCTCTGTGCTGACAGCTCGGAGCCTGGAGCCTGCTTCAGATTCTGTGTCTCCATTCTCTCTCCCTGCCTCTCCCCCACTCACATTCTCTGTCTCTCAAAAAATAAACAAATGTTAAAAAAAAAATTTAAACAAAAAATAAGTAAATAAAATAAAAATAAAAGAGAGAAGACCAAAGTTACTACAATCAGAAATAAAATTGGGGACATTACTACTGATCTTACAGAAATGGAATGGATTATAAAGGAATACTATGAACAATTATATACCAATAAGTTAGATAACCTACATGAAATAGACAATTCCTAGAAAGAACTCTAGCAAAACTGACTTAAGAAATAGTCTGAATAGAACAGTAACTACTAAAAAGATTGAATTTAGTAATCACAAAAATACCTGGGAGAGGAGGGAACCAACCCCAGGCTTCACTGCTGAATTCTACCAAATGTTCAAGGAAGAATTAATATCAGTTTTTCAAACCTACTCAAAAATTAGAAGAGGGAACACTTCCTAATTCATTCTATGAGGCCAGCATCACCCTAATCTCAAAACTAGACAAAGATATCACGAGAAAGAGAAACTGCAAGATCCTATCTCTTAAAATAATGGACATAAAAATCCTTAACAAAATAGTAGCAAACCAAATCCAGCAACATCTAATAAGAATTATACACCATTACCAAATGGGATTTTACTTGCAGAATGCAATGTTGGTTTCATATTCAAAAATCAATTAATGTAATATACTATATCAATAGAACAACAAAAAACCCATGTGATCATCTTGATAGATGTAGAAAAAAAGCATTTGACAAAATCCAACACATTTAATGAGAATACTCAACAAACTGAGAATAGAAAGTTTCTCAACCTGCTAAAGAACACCTATAAAAATCCCAAAACAGGGGCACCTGGGTGGCGCAGTCGGTTGAGCGTCCGACTTCAGCCAGGTCACCATCTCACGGTCCGGGAGTTCGAGCCCCGCGTCGGGCTCTGGGCTGATGGCTCAGAGCCTGGAGCCTGTTTCCGATTCTGTGTCTCCCTCTCTCTCTGCCCCTCCCCCGTTCATGCTCTGTCTCTCTCTGTCCCAAAAATAAATAAACGTTGAAAAAAAAAAAAATTAAAAAAAAAAAAAATCCCAAAACAGCATATTTAATAATGAAAGACTGAATGCTTCCCCCTAAAGTAGGGAACAAGTCAAGAATGTCCATTCTCAGCACTTCTGTTCAACATCATAATTGAGGTTTTAGCCAGGGCACTTAGGCAAGAAAAAGAAAACAAAAGGCTTCTGTATTGTGGAAAGGAAGAAGTAAAACTCTTTCTGTTCACAGATGACATGATATATATAGAAAACCTAAGGATTTCCCTAGAAAACTACCATAGCTTATGAATGAATGAGTTCACCAGGGTTGCAGAGTACAAGATCATTATACAAAAATCAGTTGTATTTCTATACATTTTCAATGAACAATCTAAAAATATTGGAGAAACAATTCCATCTACAGTAACATCAAAAAGAATAAAGTACATAGGAATAAATTTAACAAAAGAAGTACAACAAATTGAAAACTACAAAATATTGTTGAAAGACAAATAAATGGAAAAACATCCCATGTTCATGGATTAGATGACTTAATATTATTAAGATGGAAACACTCTTTCAAATTGATACACAGATTCAACCCAACCCCTGTTAGAATGTCAGTTTAATTTTGTAGATACTGATAAGAGATTCTAAAATTAATGTGGAATTGCGAGGAATTCAGAATAGCCAAAATTTTTTCAGTTTCAAAACTGGCTACAAAAACCAGTAGACAATTCAGCATGGTGCTAACATAGTTATATAGGTTAGTGGAATAGAATTGAGGGCCCAGAAATCAACCTGTACATCATTGGTCATCAGTTTTTCAGTGAGGAAGCCAAAACTGTTCAAAGGGGGAAAGGAATCGTCTTTTCAAAATGGAACTAGGAGAACTGAATAACCACATACAAAGTGAATAAATTGGACTTTTTCAAAATTTTAAACTTTTATGCTTCATAGGACACTAATAAGAAAGTGAAAAGAAAATCCACAGAATGGGAGAAAATATTTGCAAATCACATATCTGATAAAGGACTTTTATCTAGAATATATAAAGAACTGTATGCGTCAGCAAGAAGAAAGAAAATTCAGTTGAAAAATGGGCAAATTATCAGAATAGACATTTCTCTAAAGAAGGTATGCAAATGGCCAGTGAGCCCAGGAAAAGATGCTTGACATCATTAGTCATTAGGGAAATGAACATCAAAACTACAGTGAGAGAAATACATCCTTATGATGGTCATAATCAAAGACAGATAACAATGTGTTGGTAAGGATGTTAAAGGGCCTGGCAGTTCCTCCAAAGGTTTATAAACATAGAGTTACCATATCACCTAGCAATTCCACTGGTTAGGTATTCTGTGTCCAAGAGAAATGAACACACATGTCCACACTAAAGCTTATATGTGAATATTCGTAACAGGATTATTTATAACAGCCAAAAGGTGGAAACAAGCCAAATATCTATCAACTGATGAGTGAATAAACAAAATGTAGTATAATCCACACAGTGGAGTCCTATTCAATCTTAAAAAGGAGTGAAATGCTGATGCATGCTACGACATGGGTGAACCTTGCAAACATTATACCAAGTGAAAGAATCCAGACACAAAAGACCATATTACATGATTCATTTATATGAGGTTACCAGAATAGGCAGATCTTTAGAGACAGAAAGTGGATTAGTGGTTGCTTAGAGGTAGAGGGAATGCAGAAATAGGGAAGGGTGATAGGTAGCTACAGGATATGGGATTGATTTTTTGAGGTAGTAAAAATGATCTAAAATTGGCGACAGTTGCAGATATGTGCAAACATAAAAGCCAGCATGTTGTATACTTTAGGCAGGAGTGTAGATAGTTTGCCTTTGGCAGGAGGGCAGCATGTGTGGGTGCAGATATTGGCAGGTGGGTAGGTGCAACAGGGGCAGCTTATAGAGTCTCCAACTTTTTAAATCCTCACATCAGCTCTTTGAGTTAGGCACTATCGTTATCCCCATTTACAGATGAGCAAACAGAAGTTATGTAAAATGATTTGAGTCCGTTTCACATAGGAATATGCAGAGGGTATAGAAAGAAACCTGCTTTGGGGAGGTCAGTGCTGCCGTTGACATTTCCGATTGGTGATTGAAAATCTTAGTTCTGTTTTCTTTAAGAAAACAAAGATACAATCTGAGACTCCCCTCCCCGCCCTGATTTTTTTTTTTTTTTTTTTTTTTGGCAAATATTTCTCTATCTTTAAAGCAGGTTTTCTCCCTAAAATAACCACAGAAAAGGCTAGAAAGCTATCTGATGCTAACAGGCCAATTATTGTCCTAAATTGCTGTTCTTACTATGAAAACCAGTTTCTAAGAAGAGAAGAAATGGCCCCTGCCATCCTTTCCTTCATGATATTTAGATTTAGGAATCTAAATCTTTATTGAAGAGTACAACTACTGTGCTATTATGGGTTGTAGTCTGTCTCTAGTCACTAAATCTGCAGTTTCTGCTTAAGGAGTCCCAGCGCTACTAGGGGCTTCTGCCCAATATATTGCTAAGGAAAATTTCACCGGGTTTTAAATAAGCCTAAGGAAGGGTGTTGAGCACTAGTTATGAGTAAAGAAAAATATGCAAGATGACCTTTCTTGTGACTCAGTTTGCTTCTACCATAGGTGGGAGGAGGGTGTAATTGTTGAGGAACACACAGTATTGTTTTATGAAACATTGTGAATTTAAAATATATTTATATTAATATTGTCTGTAGGTCCTTTCCAGTCTCAGAAAAAGAACTTATTCCACAAAATTGTCAGCAAATATAAGCACAAAAAGGAGAAGCCTAATGTTCCGGAAAAAGGTATTGGTGCCTTCCATCCTCCATCAAGGTTTCTTGGCCACCTCCATTGTGAACCATCTTTGAGTAACGCTTCTGTGCACCACCTTTGCCTTTTCCTCCCCTTGGCTTGCTTCAGTGTCATCGGCTCCTAATGCAGGCATATTCATTATTTCTAGACTCCACAGCTAATTGCAAAGAGAGATCTCCTTCACTTGGGTTCCTACTCAAATCCCGTAATGTCTCTATTTTCAGCGTTCCATATGAATCCTAAAATTGCTTTGTTTTCATCCGTATTTGGTGCATTTTGTAACTTAGTCTTCTTGAGCTCTTATCCACTTATTTTCTTTGACTTTTCTTGTTTTTCTCATGTTTGGCAGCCATCAAAGCAGGACCACGTTTTCCTATCTCCTGAAACCTTAAGAGTTCCCTATTCATATGAAAGTGCCACCATTTCTGTACTCTCTCTGACCCTTGAGGATTCTTATCTAGGAGGATTCCACTCCTAAGTCGTAACCTATCTTTTTCCAATCTATATTACTTCGTTTGCCAGACTCTTCCCACCCCCTTCAGTCACATAACTTATTTCCAGAGGGCACTAGAGACGCATTGCCCTCCACCATCTCTTCACTCTGAGCATCTATCTTATTGTTATGATTTTGATGGGCCCTTGAACCTCTTCAAGGCTCATCTGAAGATTTCTGCCTTCTCATAGTTCAGGACTCCTATTCTTTCACACAAAAGACAAATGTTGCCATCTGGTTCAGTACAGCCACGTGGCCTGGAAGTTAGGCTTTCTTTAGCATCGCCCTGCATGTTACTTTCGTGACTATGAGCCTACTCATCCGATGCCCATTTGCATTCTACTTGCATGGCCACTTGTGAAGCCTTTTATGTTTCTGGAATGAGGCTTAAAATGCACCTGTCTTCCATGTGTAGACATATGTGCCTCCGTGTTCCTATGTGTAACCTTTTACTTAATTTGGGTTTTATTTTCACCTCCACTCTAGCCTCTTAGTTTTGTACGTTACTGTTTTTTTCTCTGCTTCCAGTAGAGAAACATCACTTTTCAGGTAAAAATGTTGGCTTTTATCATTCCCTTTGAACTGATCTTCAGTTATCTTTGTTAAAGTCATAGAAATTATCCAGCAGTGTGATTTCATAAAAGGCGAATTTGTTTATTTTTAATCCATTTCCTGTATAGCCTGATTATTTTAGTTGGCAAATGTCATTTTGAAAATTAAATAGTTAAAATAAAACTCTGCTTCATTTGTGTGATAATGTGTCCTATATAAGCTCTTAAGTGTAGTCTTATTTTTATAGTGTATGTGTCTATCCTGGGAATAGAGTTTCACTTTCTTTCTCTCGTTGTTTTTAGGAAGTGGGGATAAATGGTCAAACAAGCAACTCTTCTTGGATGCCATTCACCCTACAGAAGGTAAAAGAAGCAATACCCTTTGTATCATTTCGGGTAGTCTGTTTTGGAAAGGTTTAAAAAGGCATAATTTATATAGGCTCAGCCAACAGCACTATACCTGAGGGCTCATAATTGTGTTGTTTTAAATTTTCAAATCAACTGACAGATTTTTGACCCTGCTAAGGGTCAGGCAGTGTGTCCTGTGGAGCTTAATTTGTCAAGGGGGGCACTTAAAACTTTGAACCACATTCACCAGAAATTAGAGTTTCCCATAATTAAATATATTCAATATTGCATTCATGTTGCAGGCAGGTGCTTACAGGAGTCAGAATAGAGCCAGCATAGGTTTTCCTGGTTGGCTGGACGTGGGCATGTCAGCAGTGTTCCTGTCCTGAACTTTGCCCAGCCCACCTCTCAGTACCCCTAAATATGTTCTAATGAATGCTCCAGAGGCTTATGGATAGCCAAGGAAAGTTCCATGTTGATTAACATAACGTTACAGTTCCTAGGTGCAGATTTTACTTCAAAATTTCCCACAGCCCTATTTACTTGTGATGTGTACCTAATTTCTGTTAAATATTGAACCCTCTGGTGAGTACTCATTTCTGTGATGTGTAGGTAGCTGTCCTCTTCTTCCCATTGATTCCTCTTTTTTTTTTTTTCCATTGTAGCCATTTTTAAGGAGCTGAACGTTTTGGTAGCGCTTAATCAGGAGTCGCTTCATTTAAAACCTAGAAGCAATCTTAAAGCTCGTTAAGTCCAACCTCTTTGATTTACTTATGACCAGAAAGGGGAACTTAATGAAGAAGTCCACATCTCTTGATTCCTAGATACATTCTCATTTGTATCCTGAAAGAGAGAAGAGAATTAAAATGCACATTTGGGGCGCCTGGGTGGCGCAGTCGGTTAAGCGACCGACTTCAGCCAGGTCACGATCTCGCGGTCCGTGAGTTCGAGCCCCGCGTCAGGCTCTGGGCTGATGGCTCAGAGCCTGGAGCCTGTTTCCGATTCTGTGTCTCCCTCTCTCTCTGCCCCTCCCCCGTTCATGCTGTGTCTCTCTCTGTCCCAAAAATAAATAAAAAAAAAACGTTGAAAAAAAAAATGCACAATTGGCCCAAGTCATTTATCAAAAACACTCATATGTTAAAGATATTTCTCAAAAATATTCAAACTTGGGTTTATAACAAACATGAAATTGTTTGTATTCGGTAGGCACAGCTCACATGAGCCAGATGTCTGCTTTTATGTCCTTGCACTTTTACAAAAACTGCCAGCAGTGTATCTGTTCTCTGACCTGTTACCTCACATTCACCACCTCTCCAGAGTATTGTTTGTGCTCTTAGCTGGCACAGTCAAATGTGAATTGTTGTGCTGGTCTCAGCATTAAATGCTAACATCCAAAATGTGATATATATTAGCTCTTGTGTATTTTAAAGATATATTCTGCTCACACTTGGTAAATGTAAGGCACTGAGGAACAGTCAAAGAAGTCTAAGAGGCACTTAAGGCCATATTACTCTTTACTTGGAATGATACTGTTCTAAATGTTTTCTTTTTTAAAGAATGAAACCGTGTCTCATGTAGAACATGGTATCATAGCACGTGCATTGTGGTAGAAAGAATGAATCAGATTGGAATCAGGAGACCTGGGTGTTAGTCTTAGATCTGCCACTACTGAGCAGTTTTCAGCAGGACAAATTGTGTTTAACCTCACTAGGTTCACTCTCCGTATGGGTACCAAGTGTGTGTGTGATGCGTGTGTTTAGGGCTGGGGTGAATGATGAGGGGTAGTAATACATCAACCTCAGATGTCCTTTCCCCACTCCTCCTTGCATTATTACCATGGTATGAAGTGGGTTGATGAAAGTTACCTTATTCTGCAGCCCTAATTCTGCCCTATAGGGGGCAGAAAAGTAAGTCAATTTCAGTCTTCTAGGCAGTCCCAAGGGTTTAGTGGGAATAGAGCTATTATTGGTGCTATTATATTTATCATTAATGTATATGAATACATCATAAACTTGGAAGAATATGCACTGAAAATTGCTTGGCATGGAGTGCATATTCATTTTATGTGGCCAGGAAAAAAGGAATCCGTTTGTGTATCAGAAATTACCAGTAATTTAAAGTGACCTTTTTTGGCTATTTATTTTCATACCTTCCCCTGTATTTCCTTGTTCAGGTGGTGACTGTGTACTTTGTGAATTATCTAGGCCCTTTACTTCATCCTCTTTCACCTATGGTCATACCATTGCTTGTTAAAACTTTACCTTGGGAGAGTACAAATACATAAGGACGTAAGATGAAACTGTTAATTGGGAGAATTTTAATACATGTTGGCCATCCTAGGCAGAGGTTAGACAGGAGTTGTTCATAGCTGATGCCTATACTAGTTCATTCAACTGAGGGCACGCAGCTGTGAGCTGTTCCAGACTTTGGTTCAGAGGGGATGACTTAAAGTTTACTATGCTTTCTTGGCATCATGCTGAGTATAACTTTTTTCCCAAAATTCATTTTTTCCCCAAAATATCAGAAATCTTTAGGTGCTTAGAAATCACATCTGCCGTTTAAATGCTAAGCCTATAATCTGTTTTAAGCATTTTCCCCTATGCTTTTAAAATTCAAAATCACCAAGCCATTTCTTGAAACTTTTGCAGATCATAAAAAAAGATTGCCTATCAGCCTAGAATTAAAGGTTAACTTTTCAGATAAACCAGGGTGACTTGTATCTGCCACTGTGTTTATCTTTCTACCAAGTTATGGTGTCCAATGCTCATGCTTAAGCTGGAGGTTTCTAACTGTCATAATAATGATGATGATAATTAATACTTAATACTACTTTATAGTTTCCGGAGGGCTTTCACAATAGTTTTTCTAAAACTAATCTTGGCAGGAGACCCAGTGAATTCAGGAGGGCTTATTAGCCCCAAATACGTGATAAAGAAATGAAGCCTGACCAACATAAGCGGAAAAGGAAGAAACCAGCACTCTTTCCACTAAAGTACATTGGCAGCTTACAGTTTGGGATTTTCAGGCATACCTGAGCCCCTCATTTGGCTCAGATGATGCTATTATAAATGGCATCTTAAAAGGAAGAAAATAAAACAACTCGAACCTTAGACTAAAAATCTCAAGATTAGTTCCCTTTGCAGTATATGAGTATGATTACAGAGGAGAAAAAGTATTTAGAGTTAAATTTTCAAACATGATCCACAACACTCAGACGAACCTTGATCTCTTTTCTCAAGTTCAAAAGAGTTGCTATGTAACTCCAGCAAGGTCTCCTGGGATCTTAGATAAGGCTCATTCATTTGATTCTTTTTTCTGTGTTCCATTCAGCATCTGACTACATTTTCAACTCAAGGGAGGCCAACCAAAGGCAGTGAGATTCCAGATTTGGCTATAATAATTTCAATGCAAGTGTGATCCCCCTCGTTGGAATGTGAATTCATGACTCTGGAGCACTCTGGTGGACTCCTGAGGTTCAGTACAAGCACAGTGCTGCTATCTCAAAAAATTTACCCCACATTTTGGGAGCAGAGTTTGGAAAACAAGACAGTCTCTTATTGCCACATTCCTCATGTTGCTCCAGGAGTGAGCTCACATTATCTCTCTCAGATGATACGCTCCAAGTATGTTAATGATTATCGTGGAGTGTAAAAACTAGCCCTGTGGACTTGCTTTGCAGTGCTTGGGTAGGTTTGTGTGTTCAATTACAAGCCGAAAGAGAAATGACTAATTTGTTTTTAGAGGACAAAAGCCTTTCTTTTCTCACATTTCCATTAGTCTGGCAGAAAGGACAAAAAAGGAACTGGCTTGCTGTTCCTTGGTGCTCAGCTTCAGGCTGTTTTTCTCTCTGAGCTTTTTCCATTTCCTGTCTCTCACCACCAGGCCTTCCTTTGCTTTGCTAACGTTGCTGGGCTCAGATGTACTGTCGTGTCCCACACAACCACTTCTTTGACTTAGCCTTACCTGCCTTCCCCAATTCTTCTTCTTAGGATAGGGTTCTTTCTGAGTGCTGACCCTGAAGGGTATCATTGGTCCTGGCCTCCAGACAGCACAGGATGTTTTGCGGATAGGTAGCTCGTGGGTCAAAACATGGGGCAGACTCACCCTTATTCCCTTTTCCAAATTCTAACAAGATCTCATCACCTACCTCTTCAAATGTGGATGATCTGCAGGCCCCATGATTGCTTCCTGGTCTGGCATTAAGTTTAGAGGAGACAATATCTAGAAAGGTGACATTGCCTCCTTTTTGGGGATTTTTGAGAATCTTAGGTGTATTCTCACATTTTGCCTCTTCCAGTTGGCCTGCAACCTGATTCACTCCTTTTCTGTGTCCTAGTACACCAACCTCTGGGACTTTGATTGTTTGTGTCTCTTGGCCAGTCTCCCTTCAATGCCCCCGGCATCTTGTCTGCTGGTTTCTGAGTTTCCCCAGGTCCCAGTCTGCTTTTAGGCCTTACTCTACCTCCCTTTTGCAATCCCTTTGTAGCCATCCCCTTGGCTTCTTACTGTGTTTTTACCAATTCATCTGGAATATATAGGAAATGGAGCAACTACTGAAAAGAAATGAAACCATTTGAAGGTTTACCACAAGCAAGAGAACTAACTGTCCTTATCAAGGGTGTACTTATCCCTCACCTTAAGATTCTGGAGCTGGCTGGAGGCTGCCTAAGCCCCTGATTCTGGGTAGCACATGAAAAGAAATTTGGGGCTGATGGATCCTTTAGAGCTCATCTAGACCAACCTCCATCTGTACATGAAGAAACTGAGACCCATGGTTCTGCAGTTAATAAATTAAAAAATCAAGAGTAGAATCCAGGTCTTTGTGTAGAAATTAGCTCATCTTTTCCTAAACCACTTGGTCTTTTCTTTGACCTCCTGGATTCCTTCTTTCTGTAAGCAGTTCTTCTGATGTAATTCACCCTTCATCTTTGTAACCCTGCTACATCCTTATTTCCACAAGTTCTAGATTTTCCTAGGAAGGAGAAGAGGGAAGAGGTTAGTGCTTTTTCTGGAAGGGCCGTCTATAATGTTGTGATCATACTGGAGGGGTGATTAACATTCCCCCCTCTAACTGGAAGGGACAACTGATGGATCTGGATAAGAAACTAGATAAAGTTTGAAGCTTGTGAATATCTAATAGAGGCTATTTATGCTCATTGTAAACTCAGATTGTAGCTTCTTTATACCTATAGGAGGCTTTGAATTTCAAGGCTAATGAAGAGTCGTGGAATATTTCTTCCTTGGAGCATTCTAACCAAATTATGTTTTATTTTGCTGGCAGCTTTTATTGAAGTTTAAACTAAAAAAAAAAAAAAAAAATCTTAAGATACATAACAGCACTGGCCTATGGTAAGCTAAATATCAAAGTATAAATACACCAAGACTGTTTCCTGGGTACAGATCTATAATGTAAAAGGAGCCTTTTTCCTAATTTTTGATTACTTGCTTGAAAAGATATTTGGGAGCAATGCCAAATAGTTTCTTGTTAATAACTATTATCTTAAGCCAGTTCCCCACATAGCCATCTATTATGCTATATTGAGGTAAGGCCAAGCCACAAATCATAGTATGATTTCTGCCTTATATCCTTTATTTTGATGTAATTAAAATGATTTCCCACTTGTTTTGGAGTGGGAAACCTGGAATCAATCTCTTGAGGGCAAAGATCTTACAAATTCATAGCTCTCCTTTCTCCGGGATGTACCTAACCTCATTAAAGACCTAGATGAAAATTGTTAAGTGAAGCCTATGCAAGTGTTTATGCCAGCATGTGCATTTTTTCACATCCTGAATCATTCTCATTCTGCTCTCCTCCTCTTCTTTTAGCTTTCTTTCCCTCCTGTGCCCTACATACTGTTGTATTTCCAAGGTCTACCTCCAGATCCACCTGCTGACCAGCACCTTCAGTTTTCTCCTCCAGTTCAGTTTGCACCAAGCATGTCATGTCAGACCTTGACTTCCAGAGCCACACTCCCCTCTTTGTCAGAAACTGTTTCTGTGCCTGTCTTAAGAGATTGGATGGCTTTAAAGTGGAAAGATGCCTCCCTTCCCTGCTTAAAAGCCCTTAGACCACTGGAATTTAAAAACAGTAAAGAAAGTTCCAATCGCTAAACTGGACTACATGTATATATTCTTAAAAGCTGTACTCCTATTTACATTTACTTGTCTTTTATTTTATTTTTTTAGTTTATTTATTTATTTTGAGAGAGACAGACCACACAAGTGAAGGAAAGTCAGAGAGGGAGACAGAGAATCCCAAGCAGGCTCCGTGCCACTAGTGCAGAGTCTGACACAGGGCTTGAACTCACAAAACCAAGGGTCAGACACTTAACTGACTGAGCCACCCAGGCGCCCCTACTTGTCTCACTGTTAAACTGGGAGCGAGGAGAATGAACTCCTGAAGAAATGAGGATATAAGAAGGGATACAGGCACCCCCAGCCTGGCCGAGCTGGGAGCAAGTGTGCTTCTCACTCTTGACACAGTGACGCTTAGGTACAAGAGTGTGCTGCTGAGTGACTTACTGGGATTACAGTTAGAATCTGGAGAAGCTAAAGTAAACCTTCCCAGGAGCCCTGCTGCCCTGTGGTACTTCGTTAAGTTATCTCACTGAGCACTTTCCCTGCTTCTAGAATTCAGTGACAGAGTGTTTCATTACATGCTAGCATCACCAGTGTCTGTCACGTCCTTCCTGAGCATTCTATATGGGTAAAAGAAGGTCAGGCCTCACAGTTTCTTTTCTGATCAGCCCAGCCCGGTGATGGAAAGGAAATGTCCCAATGATAACTGTGAATTTAAGAAGCACATATCTGGGGAGCCCAAGTGGCTCAGTCAGTTAAGCGTCTGACTTTTGATTTTGGCTCAGGTCATGATCTCGTGGTTTGTGAGATCGAGCCCCGTGTCAGGCTCTGCGCTGACAGTGCAGATCCTGCTTGGGATTCTCTCCCCACTCCTCCCCCACGTTCTCTCCCTCAAAATAAATAAATAAACTTAAAAATAAAAAAGAAGCACATATTTAATTAATCTCAGTGTCCTCAGAAGAAGAGAAACTTGTTTATCATCTTCTCCAGACTAGGTGGCCAAAGGACTCTCAAATAGGGACCCCGACCACATGTAGAAATTACAGTCTGTTGGGACACAATTCACTCAGATTCACATATGCTATCTTTCCCACCAACCTGCGAGATCCAAACTCTTAGAAAATGTTGTTCTGATGGCCTCTTGGTTCAGTATTCTGTTAAAAGAGAGAGAGGGCATCTTAATCCTGTGTACTTAATTTATCAAAGCAAACATAAATAAGTATTTTGGTTGAAAATCACGGGCAGTGTTTTATTTCTTTTTCTCATCAGTACTTTGAAAACTCTTAGGTTCTCCATTCAGATAGCTCGGACATTGAGAAATGTTTCTTTCCAAGAGCAATGTTGATGTCTTGTGTTTTTGTGTGTAATCATATATGATCTGTCTGTCCTATTTCAGCCATATTTTCAGAAGACAAAAACACCACAGAGCCTGCTCATAAGGTTAAAAATGCCCTATCCATTCCCAACACTCCAGAGCCAACAACAACTCAAGAACCCTTGGTGGGCAGCCAAAAGAGAAAAGCAAGGAAAACCAAGATCACTCACCTTGTCAGGACAGCAGATGGCCGGGTGTCACCAGCAGGAGGTACTTTGGGTAAGAAGAGGGAGCCTTAAATGAGAGATAACCAGAGCAAGCCGGTGACTGTCATGGCCCCATTGGCCAGCAAATGATGATAAGCCAAGTATGGGTCCTCATTGGAAAAGGGGTCTGTTCTGTGGGTTTGGTCATAGTAACATTTTCTTTCTCTGGATCTCCTTGAGAGCTAGTTTTCCACAGACTCCCAAATGTACAAAATGTGCACATTTTAAAATCACAGCTCTTTTTCCAAAAGCATTCTTAGAAAAGAAAGGTAATTTTTAGGACTGTGTGTTTCTCCTTCTCTTTCTCAGCATGCACAAAAATAGTCTTCATTAAGTAAATTCCCAGAGATCCTAGACTTTTAAAAATACTAGCTGAATCAGTGTTTCGTCCTGGTTCATTGTTTAAGTCACTACAAACCATATTATCAAATATTTCAACCAATGGATTAAGGAGTCTTAGAAAGCATCCAGTCCTTCCTCTAAAGCTGACTCAGACCACTGAGGGAGCCTGAGAATGCTCCTGGATATCTTGAGTTCTCTGGGCTAATCTTGAACTAGATCTGAACTTACTGTGAGTTTCTCCATGTTCAGTAATGGCCTGTGGTCTATTGCTGTTTCTCATGGCCTCCATGGCAGCAGAATTGCCAGAGGGACCCAAGTTAAGGAATGGAGTCAGAGAGTGACACTGAGCAATCCCCTCAGATCTTGAGGTGTCATTAGTGATCTTAGCTGTTATTGCCTTTTTTCTGCCTTTCAGCACCCCCAACATCTCATTCCATCAGCTTTGAGTTATCCCTTCCCCTTCCCTAATCCAGTTTCCAGAAAAAGGACACAGGTCCATAATGAATTCTATAAATAGAAAAAAAAACGTTTAGAGCAAAGGAAAAACAAGAGTGAAAGACAAACCAAGAAACAGACTTAACTATTAGAGAACAGACTCATGGTTACCAGAGGGAGGTGGGTGGGGGGATGGATGAAACAGGTGATGGGGAGTAAAGAGTACAGTTATCGTGATGAAAAACTAATAAAATGTCTAAAAAAATGTTTAAATGAGTATTTTTTGAGAGGGATATTTTAAAATACCTGATTAAGGTTAATGTAATTGCAAATAAAGATTCATTGCTGAAATAGAATAGGAGGACAATTAGTGAGTTTTGTGCACATTTTCTTGTGTTTAGCATATGCAGATTGTTAGGGCAGTAAAGCACATTAAATACCCCCATTTATGTAAGAGATGAAGATCAGAGACGTAGGGTTTGGTTTTTGAATACAGTGGACTACTTAGGTAGAAGATAAGGACTAGAATCTATTTTTCCTGATATTTAGTCAGGCAGGCCCGTTGCCCCTTCCCTTTCCACTCTGGGTTCTGTTCTGTGATTTTGATTTTTTTTTTTAATGTTTGTTTATTTTTGAGAGAGAGAGACAGAGAGCAAGTGGGAAAGAGGCCGAGAGAGAGGAAGACACAGAATCTGAAGCAGGCTCCAGGCTCTGAGCTGTCAGCACAGAGCCTGAAACGGGGCTCGAACCCAGGAACCCCTGAGCTGAAGTCGGATGCTTAATTGACTGAGCCAGGTGCCCCTGTGATTTTGATTTTATAAGTTGTTATAGCCTCATTTTCACTTACAGAAAGAGTGGAAGAACGTAGAAAATATTACCTTCATGTAGAAAAGCACATAGTACTGCCATGTCCTAATATAGGACATTTATGTTCTTTATCAGTTGCTTTCTATTTTTAAAATGTTTTAAAAACCATGATAAAGATTCCTCCTCCTTTATAATGGCCATGTAATCTAGAGAGTATACTCCTTCCCTGCAGGTAGATTTTCATAGCATTTAGCACCTCTTTGTAAATACCAGGGGACCCTTTGTCATCTTTCCAGTAGGTCTTCAGAACACAAATAACAACTTGGGATCTCACTGGGATTAGTTCAGTGCTGGTGATCCTAAGTGTTGGTGTCACAGCGTACCGAGTGTCCAAGTTGCCATTGCAGGGCATCCTACGGCTTCATCAGAAACGTTTGCTCACTTGGGTTTTAGGGGCTTTGTACAGCATCCACAGGCCCCTTTGCAGAAGTCCCATAGGTTTTATTTTGGCCAAAGCCCCTTTTTCCCTCTCACTCTGAGACTGACCTGTTCTTTGACCTTGAATAAAACTCAGCTTCTCTTCCACCTAGCTTCAGGGCATAGCACTGTCCATAGTTGCAACTGAGCTTAATAAAAGAGTTTTGTTACCTTGGGAGCAGAAAATCCTTGATAAAAGCCTTGGTATTCGATGGATGACAAAAGTGAACAAAGAATATTAGCTCATTTCACATGGTCTGCACAGAGTTTTCTCTGTGTCCCTCCTCTGGAGAGAACATGGTGATCCTCCTGTGATCAATTTCCCTGTCGTTACAGATGACAAACCAAAGGAACAACTGCAGAGGAGTCTCCCTAAAGTGACCGAGTCCGGCTGCGGTGACGACTGCTCACACAACATTGAGGCCGCGGAGACGCGGAGCAGCACTCCGGAGATGCCAGCCGTGTCTGCGTTCTTCAGTCTCGCCGCGCTGGCTGAAGTGGCCGCCATGGAGAATGTACACAGGTGAGTGGTGTGCTCCCCCAGGATTTGGGGGGTCCTGTTCATCCTCACTCCTGGGCACGGAAGAGGGATGGAGAGAGCAACGTGGAAGCCAAATCACTCTCTCTGATGTGATTTGTGGCCTTTTTCACAATGCTTTGGGGTTCACGAGACTTGGTTCAAAAGCAAGTTATGTGACATGTTCCAAAAGCGTATGTCCTAATTAGCAGTGTGGGAAAATATAAGATAATATAGTCAGCCAGGTATTGCATTTTAAATATACTATCCTGTAGCTAAACTTCATTTCCATAAAAACCTGAAAGAGCAGAGAAGCAATATTCTCTAATCATTAAGTTGGAGCTTCGAGGTCAGGCTTCAGAGCTGGGTCTGAGCCCTACATCCTTCACCTGTAAATTGCAAGGTCTTGAGCAAGATCGATCATTCACCTCTCTATCCTTCAGTTTTGCTTCTATAAAATGGGTGTAAGTGACACTCATATCATAGAGATGTTATGTGGAATGAACTAATGTCCCAGTGCTGGTACATGGTAAATGCCCTGGTTAACGATGGTGTTGGCAGCAGTCATGATGGGAGTGGAAGAAAACTGTGGTCAGGAAAAAGCGTCTTGGCATCTGACTCATGGACGGCAGAAGGTCTGGATTTTTCTTTAACTGTCAGTTTGCTACAAAGTCATTTCTCTCGGTCTCGGTTTTCTCATCTTCCATGGAGCATAATGATAGCCCCAAAGAATCACAGAGCTGTAAGGATCACGTGAGATCATAAATCTGAAAGGCTTTTGAACTCAGTAAAGCCTCACAGAAAGTATATTAAAGTTCTACGTGTATAATTGGGACTCTACTATTTAATGGATCCTTTGGGAAAGCAAAAATAGCCATTTGTAAATTTGGGTATTTCGTACTTTTATTCAAAGTGGATTACCCACAGGTGAGCTACTTTCCCAGACTTCCGTCTTCAGTACAAAAGTTTTAAATCTAGCACAATTTCCATACCCTCCTGTTGGGCTGCACTGTCCCTTTCCACATCCAGGTTCAGGAGACCCTTTACCTGTCATGTTACAGTTCTAGTGCTTCCTCACAGATAGCCTCTAGATAGTTCCAAGAAGTCAAATTCCTTTTCCTGTGTGTACTGTAAGTGCCTAACGGCAAGAGAATGCTGACAGACCTTGTTAAAATCTGCTCAAATCTCTGAAGGAGATCATGCACAGATAATTCTCCACTCATACAGAGGACAGACTCCTACACGTGTGAGAAGAATAAAATGCATGCCCGCATGTTACTAAGTGTCCCCATAAATTTCAGATAAAAGGCAATGTAAAAATTCGGAGAGGATCATAATGCAGGGCTCAGCAAGGTCTACCACACAGTCACCCGGTGCTGCCGCCAGCATCCCCTTCCAGACACAACTGTGGTCACACCCTGGCTCTGTCAACCAACCTTCCGTGACTTCCAGTTTGCAACAGCAGAAAGACTCACCAGACCTTCCCACTCTCCTCTCTGCCCTGCGATCACGTGGGATCAGTCGCTGCCACCTGGATAAGCCGGGTTCTTGCCTGTGTGCCTCCCTGTCTCCGCGAACTCCTGGTTCTCCTTCCGTCGCTAGTCCTGTTTTCTGCTCTGTGTCTCCCTCCTGAAGTCCCTGCATACTTTCTATACATGCTCTCTGAGACCAGCTGCCACACTGGGCTGTAATTATTCCTTGATATGTCTGTCTCTTGAATTTTGAAAGCAGAGCGCTGGTTTTAATCCTCACATCCCCAGCTTCCTTAGTTCCTGCTACATCAATGGATGAATGAAAAAATGAATGGGTGAATGAATAGATGAGATGTTCTTAAAGTATGACCACCTACGTTCACTAGCAAGCATAGAAAAAAGATTCTTTTTTTTAAATCTCCCATTAGACAGAACAATATTGCATACTAGAATCTTACTATCAATCTCATAAATGGTTAGTGTTCTTAAATTTTTTTTTTTTTTTTCAGCGTTTATTTATTTTTGGGACAGAGAGAGACAGAGCATGAACGGAGGAGGGGCAGAGAGAGAGGGAGACACAGAATCGGAAACAGGCTCCAGGCTCTGAGCCATCAGCCCAGAGCCTGACGCGGGGCTCGAACTCACGGACCGCGAGATCGTGACCTGGCTGAAGTCGGACGCTTAACCGACTGCGCCACCCAGGCGCCCCTAGTGTTCTTAATATCTACAAAAACAGATCCCCCTTAAGGGCCCTTACCTGTTAAAGCAGAACCTCCAGACTGCCATCTACCTGCAGGCTTAATGTACTTTTACCTGGGTTGCACACCCATTGACTATTGTTTTCGCATCACCTAGGTTCATAATTTTGAGGGTGATGAGCAGAGTTGGGGTGGAAACATATTACCTGCATTCTTTCCAGGGAAAATCATAATGTTAGGTTCAGAAACCTGACATAGAAAGGCAGTTTTGCAAAATGCAGGAAATAGGAAGTTGGAATGAACCTTCGTTGAGAGCCTGTTTGTTTACTAGGACTTCCATAAGGGGAAAGCTCATTAAACTGAGTCCTAAAATGAGCCCTGCCGGGTGGGTCTTTCTGATCCCTTTTTAACGAAACTGCAGACCATTAACTTGCCAAGAACCCACATCCAAACTGAGTTAAGATTTGAACTAAGGTCTTTGAACTCCGGTGTCTTTGCCTTTGCTCAGACATGCTGCTTAAGCAATCATCTGTCATGTCCTAGAAAGTCACGAAGAGTCTCACCGACCCTTATGCTGGGAACAGCAGCATCCGTTATTTGTAGCCATTCTGGGCTCCCCCCTCCTTTGCTTTTGTTTTCTAATTAAACTGGGCTTTCACCCTAGTTGCTCTCTGTCCCTGTTGCTCTTTTTTTTATACTGTACTTTTCATCTTTCACTTTTTTTTTCTTCTTCTGTTTCCTTTTTTCAATACTTAATTAAAATTCTTTTAGCTTTTGTAATATTGTTACATATTCAGTCGTAAAGGTAAAAAAATGGCATTTTAATTTCATCTTTCTTGAACAAAGAGTTGAACATATTGAACAGTTGGTGCTTACAGCATCCCCACATGACTGAACAGATTAATCCAGAGGTTTGATTATGGCACATGTTTTGTTTTTCTGAAATCCTAGTATCTGAGGCTAAGTGATTATTGGATTCTGAAATCCCCAAATGTTGTAATTTATCTACATTATTTTTGTGTGTGTGCATCAAGAGAAAGAAACTTGGATTTAGTTGTAAAAAAAAGGTATAATTTGAATTTCTAAAAAGCTGCTTTTGTTCCGTGTCATCTGAAGAAGATACGATGTGGAAAGGGTCAGGCCACTGGAAGCCTTGCTGCTGCATCACAGATTTTCAGCCCAGCGCTGTGCAACACAGACCACTGTAGGCCAGAGCAGTGAGCGCATCTTTGGTAGGCCTGTTGGGGAATGTCAGGGAGGTGCCCAAACCTGTCTTTTTAGAATGAGAAGCTCTGTGGAAATTAACCAAGAATTTGAAGGGTTCTCTTACAACTGTGAAGTAAATTTTTTCCTACTCATTAAACAAAAGCAGAATAAAAAATCGGCTAAGTTTGGTGTAGTTCAATCCAAATGATGCTTATTTATATGAATTTTCTTGTCTAGAGTTCTGTCTCTGCACGTGTTGATTTTACCCAAATTGTGCGGGTTTTCTCACACTCTAAAGACGAGTCACTGCCTGCCTTCTTCCCTTGCACTCTTGCTCTCCATGTGCCTGTGAGACTTTTCTTTAGTTAGGAGGGTTTCAGGGTTTTCATTCATTTGTGTTAGGGTCACAGGCCTCTGGTCTCCAGCCATTGCTTTAATTACACTTAAGTTTTAATATTACAGGCACCTGGGCAGCTCACTTGGTTAGGCATCCCACTGTTGGTTTCAGCTCGGGTCATGATCTCACAAGTCGTGAGTTTGAGCTCCACATGAGAGGCCCTGTGCTGACAGCATGGAGCCTGCTTGGGATTCTCGGTCTCCCTCTGTCTCTGCCCCTCCCCCCCCAAAAAAAATAAATAAATAAACACTTAAATAAATTGCGTTTATTATTATATGTCTTAGGAAATAATCCTGGAGGTTATCAATTAGTAGAGGAGAATTTTCCCCTTGGGCAGCTTGAGGAAAGGAATGGGTCCTGTTTTAATATCAGTGGATCAAGAGACTATTGTCTTAGAACCACTGCCCTTGACTAAAAGTTTTCCACTTCTTAGGGAGTTGCCCCAAATCTGTTGGTGCTTCAGATTTCATCTCTGCAAAATGGAGATGGTTGTTTGGGACACAGTGTGTTGTTGGGTCATGTGAGGTGAACTGAGATAAGTTTTCCAAAAAACAATAAAAGCAGCAGCTAACAGTTTAAGTAGCATCAGTAACAAGTCAACATTAGCTGTTAAACAAGATATTGGAAAGCTCTTATTGGTTACTCATCATCCTCTCCTGTGTCTGATAACATACGCTAAGTGGGTGATTTCTTTTGTTCTTCCTCTTGTTTTGCAGAGGTCAGAGGTCCACTCCGCTCACCCATGATGGACAGCCAAAAGAAATGCCACAGGCTCCTGTACTTATTTCCTGCGCTGACCAGTGAAGCGCCCTTTAATCGTAAAACATTGTGCTTTACCTACTACCCTAGCCTTGTCTTTACGGAGGGATGCTAGTGAGTCCATGTGGTGGAAAATATAGACTGCAAACAAGTGCTTGTTGCCCTACACGGCCCAGATTCACTTGAAGCAGAAGTTAGCATCCTGGGCCCGTTTGTTCTTTTGGAACCCAGAGTCTTTGAGGGTGAGGTTATCCGTCTGATAATGAGCAGAAACAGAATGATCCTGGAGCTTTGCTTTCTATTGAAGGCTTTTGACGGTAATAGGTGGTAACTTGGTAAAAGGCTGCCTTTACTGTAGCTCATCCAGCGTCTCTTTTACCAACCGGAGAGTGTGAAACTAGTTTCGTATATTACCTAGTTATTCTTTCAAAACAAAAACAAAAAACAAAAAAACAAAAACTGACGCACTGCACTAGTTATTATTAGATATTCTTAGTCTTTTTTGTACATGGAGATTTAAGTTCTAAGATGGTTTATATAATAGGTTATACCTACATTTATATTGTAGAATAATATTAAAAAGCCTGTTCCAGAGACCCCCAAGCAGCACGGGCAGGCACATGTACCATTGTTAGCGGTGTATGCTCGGCCTCGTGGTCCATATATTCTGCACTTTTATATTTGCCACCAGAGTGGTAGTTTGCTGGTGAAAAGGGAGAGAGAGAGAGAGAGAGAGAGAGAGAGAGAGAAAGAGAGAGAAAATTACAATTCTTACAAGCTGAGTTTGTTTCTTAGCCTTGAGTGACTAAGAAGAATTTGCTTGGGGCAAATTGTGGCAAATATTTTCCCAGACAGGGGAAGAGTCCTACAGATTACAGATTACTGATGTTTTCATGCCTTGAGGATTCTTTTATTTTTACACAGGGGTCTATGTGACCAATGGATCGTTCATACAAACAAAAAAAGAAAAATATTATTCAGAAGTGACCTTAGTATTACTTCACTATCCTAAACACATTGAAGACACTCACTTCATGTGGACTTTGAGCTACAGACCTTTTACATCCATCCCAGACAGACTGGACGGGTAGCAATTGCTATGCACAGCCTAATTGGCACTGCAGGTTTTTAGAGCCATTTTGAGTTGATGTTGTCAAGGAGGTGTTGAATGAATAAATGCCGAGGGAGGGATGCCTGACCAGAGTGGGATTCTTAGTCACAGATCCACCTGCAAGTTTGTTTCCTTTTTGTGTTTTGTTGCTTTCGGACATAAAACCAACCATACATATGCCAGTGCCAAGTGGATTACCTGGCTTATCCGAACATTCGACATACCGACTTAACCACCTGACATTCACAGTGTCTTGTTTCCTAGCAACACATGCAAAGTGATAAATCAAAATTAGTCGGAGGCTACCGAGTTTACAGGGTATTTGTTCCATAGCACAAAGTAGATCCCCACTCTTGCATCACAGCACAAACTACCAAATTTTAATTATTGGATTCCAGCAATAATTTTTATTGGTTTTCAAACTGGCGGAATTTTGATAGCGTTAGTTCGAGTTTGAAGCTTTTGAATTAGATCTCTAAATGATGACAGTTTACAAGGTTTTATCTAGCTTTCTTATTTATACTTGACTGAATTGTAATGATGATTTTTTTTTTTCTAATTGTAATCTGACCTAATAGCCATACAAAAAACGACTCTATTAGTACTGACTAGGTTTAGCTTTTCATAGTTGTAGATATTACTTCAGTTTCGGTGCTGGAAAATATGTACAACATACTAACAATTGAAAAGAATATAGGGATTTGTTTGGGTTGTTTTTTTCTTCAAAGCAGGTAAAGAGGACAGCAGAGCATTGGAATGGTGTCCTCAAAAATGCATAAACATTGTGGGCGTGGAGGAAGAAGGATTTAGAAAGCTAGTTAGTCCGAGGTTAAAGCTTAACCCCATTCACGTAGAAATAAATCAGGTGAGCAGCCCCAGATTTTAGCATAATATTTTTACTATGATGCTGTTTTATTAATATTTTCTAAATTTCAAAACACAAAGTGAATGTTTGAAAATTGCTGGGTCCCAATGTTGGTGGCTGTTGGAGTTTTTGGACCACTTGCTAGCAGTGATTTAAAAATTATAATTAGCTAAAAATCCAAAAACAAAACAAAATGAAACAAAACAAAAACCAACAACAGAAATTGTTTGGTGCAGAACATGCACCTTGACAATGGTACTAACTTGTTATTCTCTAGAACACGTTAGAATAGATCTATTTTTGCCAGAGCACCGTCCTTCAATCCTCCAATTACATTTCACTAGATTTCCTTAAGAGATTGCTGTATATTCATGGGACCTTTTTTAAAAAGAAGCAAAACAAAAGATTACTTTTTTCTATGTGATTAATATCTTACTTGATCTGCTTTTCCTAAACCTCAGTGGCTTTTCCCTTAGGCAGGGGTGGGGTGGGAGGGCAACCTACTGGATATGACTGTTTTCAGATACTTAAAAAAACAAAAAACACACAAAAAAAACTTTTTGTAGAAATGCTTAATTTTTAAGCGGTTAGGCACTGAGAGTAGCAGAAATCCTGCAAAGCTTTATAGTCCTTTAGACACTCGCCTTGTTGTTTCTCTGAGTGAAGTCTTGATTTCAATACTAGTGCTTTTCTCATGCCCTGAATCCGCTGGTGAGGGGTGTTGGCATTTTCAGGTAACAATATTTGTTAGCACAGATATTCCCAACCAACATGTAGTGCCCCCCCCCCATCTACCATTTTCATTTCATTTATCTTATTCTTTTATATTTTGGAAAATCATATTGCTATGGTGTGTACCTTAATCTGCCAGCAAACACCATTGACACTAACATTTGTCCCACAAGCATCCTCAAGAGAAGAAGTTCTTGCACCTTATGTATATCTCAAGCAAACCAAAATACGATGCCTGCTTTGTTTTATTCTAAATTGTTGTATCATATCTTTCTGAAAAACCATTCTGAATCTAGTTGAAATTATCGATATTTATGCTTTTAACCTTAATTTCTGGATTCAAACCTGTATATAAATCTTTTGAAAAAAATTGTCCTAGCCCTTCTCTGTGATGCCGAAGTGGATGATTAAGTCTCAGATGGAGACGCAGTACTGTTCCAGTTTTCTTTAGCCTTTTATTTATTTAGTTGTTCTGGGTATTTTCCTATGTAATTTTGAAGTGTGTAGAGTATATTATAGTAACTGAAGCTGCAGCTGTAAGAAGCTGAGTGAAAGAAAAAAAAATACTGTAAGACATCCTTTTTAAGTTTTTATTTGTTTGGATAACTGTAAGGAGATCAGGAGAAGGAAACAACGTCCCACAGCCACATTGACGATACAGGTTCTTATCCCCAGATTAGGTTAGTTCCCAGATTTTAGATCAAACTGTAATTCATCAAAGCCCTTTTATAAGGATGAATCATACTGTTGTAATTCTGACAGTCTTTTTCCCACAAATACCAGAACTATGTTTGTTTAATTCTGTCAGAAGAGCTTTCTACCAATGCCATCTCAAAGCCATGCTGAAATCATTCCCATATTATCACTGATTCTGGTTCCTGCGATGGAACACTCCGAACAAAAAGGAGCATCTGAACTGGTCTGGTTATTTATATTCCAACATGTTTATTCCCTGTCACTTTCTTAGCAAGTCAGATGCTACTCCGCCTAAGTCATTTCATAAAATTTTGTTTGCACTCTGCAGTCTTTGGCTCATCGTATGGAAAAGTTTGCACCTATGTAAAATCTCAAGCAAATTATAAATTGATCCAGAACCAGGAGTAAGCTGGAAGCTGACACGTTTTGTTTATACAGTGTGGGAGGGAGGGAGGGTATCGAATAGCTCTGTTCCAAGTTTGGCGTTTGGCATTAATGTGAAGCAGTGGGACCATGCTGCCTGCTAAACTACTGTATGAATCCCAAGCGTTCTGGAGACCAGCAGCTGGAGCTGGAGGCCGGCACCCACCCAGCAGAGAAGAGCCACCGTGGCCTCGCTGGGGAGAAGGCAGGAAGTCCCGCCAGGCCTGGAATCAGCATTTGCAAAGGGAAAGTCGGGGTGTCCGTGATGCTGTTGAGGAGACTCACCTTTGATTGCACTGCTCCATAGAGCCCTCACATAAGGCCAATTCTAATGGGCTACCTCGGCTTTAAAAGTTAATTTCAGTAAGTCCTGTTTCAAAGGTCTTTTTTTTTTTTTTTTTTTTGCTTCTACCTTCAGTGCCACTGTTTCCCACTGCAGTGTTTTGACTTCCCAAACCACCTTCTCCAGAGAGAACAATGTATTGCTGAAAATGGGCAGCAGAAGCAAATGTCATTATTACATTTGACCTACAAAGTATTCAGAGTGACTGCTAGGTGGAAATGAAAATTTAGCTCTCCCCACATAGGACCTTGTTTTGCACCTTATAAAGAGTGTACTAATTGTTAATTAGATGTTGCTTTTATTTATACAAGCATTCCCAAAGAGTTAGATTTGGATTTTGTTCTTACTTGAGTTTTTGGGGTTTTTAAAACTCATCTTATTTAGATTAACTAACATCATACTCACGTTAAGAAACAAGTTGTTCAGTTTATCTTACCAGATATGTCTGGTGAAGTATTCAGGGTTTGATGGACTGCTTTGCTTTAGTTTGGAAGTGATAGCTAAGTTTATTATACTCCATATTAAATCACCTTGTCCTTTTCACTGGGGACATTATTTTCTTTCTATTTCGGATCAAAGAAGTGACAACAAAAATAGTGAACAACAAGACAAATATATTTGATTCCCCCGATACAGCTCCATCTGTGCTATGCTTTCCTTAAAAAACATAAGTACACGTTTTCTTCACACACAAAAAATGCAAGTTTCGTCTCCTGGCCAAATTTTATTTGCGATGGTAGGATTTATACTAATAAGTTGAAGGAGGAAACCTTGTACTAAGTTCTCTGGCCACTGTTTTCTTGTTGCAGTCAGTGGTCAAAATTGATCCTGCCCTCAAATTGGTTTTTGTGCACAGAACTAGTTGTCATGAAAATTACTACTCCTTCCAAAGATTGCCCGGTCACTTGGGCCATAACTGGTTACTGAGTAACAAGGACCTAATTCAATGCCTCCGAACCCTCCCACCTGCACCGCAGTCATACCTCACAGGCTCTAACGTGAATCACAAGGGCACGTGTGTTTCACCAACTAACACTGCTGGTCCTTGGCAGTTGCCGGGGGCCGGCCCATGTCCCTGGACGCCTCAGGTTAGCGCCTGGGCTCTCAGAACAGCAGAACTGGGGGTGGGGCAGGTCTGTGACCTGGAGCTCGGCACACGCTCAGCAACATTCTTCACGTTTCATTAGCACTAAACAAGTCTCTTGCTCTCAGGAATTTGTCCAAAAAAGAATAAAAACCACCTGAGACTCCATTGTTCCAGATTATGAACTTTTCTCATAGGTTTGAATTGCTTACTTACATGTCCTAAATTAACCATGGCTTCATTTGACCACCAGGTCTTAAGTCTGTTGACAGTTTCAGCATGACTGAATTGCTCATTTTTTTGCTTTCAGAAATTGGCTTGGTTCTCTTTAGAGTTGGTGTAAACATGCCATGTAATAAATGATTTCCACTTAATGGTACAACAGAATTATTGCTTTCTTAGATGTATGTGTAGTAAAAGTCAATATACACATTTATATAATTTCTTTCTTCAAAATCTTATACTTAATTTGATATTTCTAAAAATTGCACATGTAAGTCATGTGTATAACATGCTAAAGTACTTTAACTGTGATCTTAAAACTGAATAAAAATATTTAATAAAAATTTGAAATATTTTAAAGATATTATTCAAATATCTTTCTTTACATTCACACCCCTGTCTGTAGAGTAAGTGCCTTCAGTATACCCTGTCTACTAAAAACAGTAGGGAAAACACTTTAACAAAAGATACTTCAGCTCTTTCAGAATGCAAATGATGACCTCCCCCAAACTGTTTCCTGATAGTCCCAGTGTTTGAGTGGCTTGGGCTGCTTCTCCCTAATGGGGAGAGGAGAAATCAGCCTGACAGAAGAAAGATCTGCTTCATTCTGCCACTTAGGAGCAGGGCCTCCCTGGGAAAAGCATGACCTTGAACATACCAACTCTCCCTGAACTAATAAAACTATGGAGGTGATAACCCGTAACCTAAAGTATAAATTCAGACCTCAGTCTTGCTGGATGCGATGTCCTGAACCTTAGAACTTTGGCTATGTTGTTTTAATCCTTCAGAAGAGCACACACACATAGTATATAAATACAGAGTATAATGATACCACAGGCTTTGTTCAGACAGAGTTGGCTTCAGAGTCTGGTTCCACTTATCCATTTATCATTGGGCTTTTTGACCTCCTTGAACCCCACTTCAATTACAAAATCATGGTGGTGATAATGCCTCCTCACACTTCTGCTCGGATGAAAAAAAATACTTATGAAGTTAGGGCCTGTAACAGAAATGTTCATCAAATGGGAATTGTTGATTTTATGATTTTTTATTCCGACTCAAAAGTTGATATGTTTATGTATATTCGAAAGAGACCCTAAGTATAGCTAGCTTCCTGTTTAAACTTGTAAGTGCCTGCTGCATCAGGAGTAAGCTATAGCAGGAAATACAATACGGTGGAAAGCTCAATATGTTAAATTCACATTAGGCAACTCATGCTTGTGTATGTAGCACTATGGGATTTTTCCATAAAATTAGTCTGCCTGATGAATTACATGTCCAGTACTCCAGGACACTTTTTTTTTTTTTTTTTAATTACTAGGAATGAAATGTGTCGTAGTGATGATGGAAGCTCCATACCAAAGAATATAAATTCTATCAGAAAAAAAGATTACGGGTTAGACGTGTGTGGTTTTATGGTTCTATATGTATTACACAGATCTGTCCTTTGGGGTAGAACATAGTCTCTTGCAAGGAAAGATAAAACAGTTATCACTAAGTGAGCTAAAAGTAATACCACTGACTCCATTCCATACAACTGAAAGAACATAAAATCGTTAATCGTAATTTTTCAGCAACCTTTTCACCTTTTGAAACTATGGAAAATTTCAAACATACGCAAAGGTAAGAGGCCAGCAGAGTGAATTCCATAGACCCATCACCCACCCAGCTTCAACAAATACTAATATTTTCCCAATTCTTGTTTCATTTGTATTTTACCCATTTTTCCTTCATTTCATCTCCCAACCCTAGCTATGCATATCCAAGAAGTGTGATTTCATGTATAAATACTTCATATACAGCCTTTAAAAACAAATATTTTGATATGCACAAATTTTCTTTTTTTAATGTATCGCCTCCTCACGCTTCCAAAAATATGTTTGTTTCCTGCCCAAAGCAAAAGGAATCCGTGAGCCACAGGAAGAGTCGTGCTGGAGGGAAGATAATTTGGAATTCGGTTATGCTGTTCCCTCTGAGTATCTCTAGATTTACCTTTCTTGACCCAGTGTTCTGAAGAGAGCTTCATCGGAGAGACCCTTTTCTTGGCATGTCTTTATTTGTTTATTTTCAGCCTTGCTTTTTATGACCTTTCCCTTTTTTCCAGACAGTGTCTAAAAAGTCCCAAGGGCTAAAACTTTTATAATTTTATATAAAACTTTAACAAACTTGTATGTCCTCTACACTTTTCCCTCCACTGCTGTTCCCACTCGGGTTTTTCTCTCTCAGACTTACAAGAGTGAAATCTGTGGAGGGGAACAGTGGAGACAAAATTTTAGATGAGCTCTGGAAAGCGGGTTGCCAAAAGGTTGAAAAAATCTGGAACCCTGAGTCAACAGGCCAGAAATTAAAAGCGTAAAATGAAGTCGCTCCTGGAAGAGAGAAAATGGTAACTCCTACTTTACGGCTCAACCCACTTGGAGATCCCTCACCCTAGGGAATTTTATAAAAGGTCATTTTGTCTCAAGGTTGTGTATTGCAGAAGTCAGAAAAGAAAAATGTGAAGATTGAAAGTTTCTTGAGAATGATGGAGGGTGAAAGGGGAAAAGGGAAAGTTCAGACAAACAGGTCTTTCAAGTTCGATGTCTGAAAGTCAAAATGGTTTTAAAGCCAGCATGAAAATATTTCCAAGAAATGTACTCAAGTATCAGTGATTACATTTTCCTGGTCTGTACTACTATTGGGCTGTGGAGCTTATGAAAGGCACCTTGAATACATACGATTCATATCTTCCAGAACCAAGCATGAAAGTACTGAAAAGATATACAAACAGTGGAAATATACTCAGTAGATGCAGAAATAGGCAATGATTTGCCATCTAATTTGAAGCATGTATTTGAAGTATATTTAATAGGAAAGCAGTATGATACAATTTTAAATTATTTTTCCTCCAAGATATTTATTCTATAATTCTTGAAACTGGAGAAATTCAGATGATGTTTTATAATTTTAAATTTTCATTTCTCCCATACTATCTCTTAGGCATTTATACATTTATAAGTATACTAGAAATAAAAGAGCAATATTCTGCACAGTCCTAGAAGAGCTAAACCCTTTTTGTAAATAGAATATGAGGTATTTAACACACTGATGCTAGCCTCACCTTCATTAAAACTGTTATTGTATATCAATCAAAATCAAGACTGTATTGTTAGAATAAAATTGCTTAAAAACCCTGCTCTGTTCCGCTTCTCTGTTCAAAGCCCATGAAAATTATTTCACCTCACTTGCTTTGGCTCCAGGAGAGTTCTTTGTGATCCACACCTCATGTCCATTCAATAGTTTACGTCATGCTCCTGTAACAATCTAATCATTCAGCAGAACTGCAGTAGATGACTGCTATTGGATGCCTGCTAAGTACCAACAAGACGGTCTTCTGGGGTGTATAGTCTAGTGGGGGGGCGTGTGCTCTGGTGGGGGCTAGAGATATGCATCTTTAATTGAAATGCAATATGGATGAGGTTGGGCATGAGAATCAAAGGCTGTCAGGAAGAAGCTACATATAAACTCATGAGAAACATAATATGCATTTTGAAGGCTTTAAGGGGAGAAAATGGGAATGTGTTACTGTTCTACTTCAAAATTTTTATTTTTTTAAAGTCCTTTTTCATAGAAGAGATCTTGGCACAAGAGCTGCTAAGACAAGGCCACAGATCTCTGAGAATGACAAAAGTGAGACAAGTGTTTGGGGGAGATCCATGATGCTGTGCACTTCCTTTTGGTGTGTTGAGGCATGGGGCATCCCAGCTATGTTGACTCCAGGGCTGATGTGCAGTTAGCACATCAGCTCAGCCTTGACACAGCCTAGGAATATTTCAAATGGTAAGGTCAAGCAGCATGATTTAAGCGTTTGGCCTTAAGAGTCAGAGGTAATTTTGATAGCCAGAGAGTGTGATTCTCTGACTTCTTTTCCTTCTCCCTTGGCTGTATCCTTTCCTCAACCTTAGTCCCAACTCTTGCATGTTACTGAAGTGCAATCTTTCCAATTGTTGCACTTGTCTTCAGCAATAGCACATCTCCCTGCTTTTGCACCCTGTGCACACAAAAGCTGTATCTGATGGCCCTTTCTTCTCTACTGGTGATATTTGTAAGATCTTCATGGCGGGGTGAATGACTCAAGAACCCCTTTGCTCCAAGAGGATTCCTGGAACAAGATGGGACCATTGTGAAGGATTTGGGTCTGAATTTGGGTCTGAACTGTACATGTGAGACTTTATTTGCTAATCCTCGACCATTGAAAAGGACTTCACTCCAGGAAGTACCTATTATCTAGTAGGACAGCAGGATTACTTCCCCTTTGGTAGTATGGAAGGTGGTGTATCTACTTTTTACATTAAATGTTCATCTCAGTATGGCCAAATCATAACCGCCTCCAGCTTTTTAGGGATTGATAGTTAAAGGAATTCTTTTAGCTCCAAAAACATCTGCTTTAAAAAGCAGGATGATCTCTCTCAGGTTTGCAGACTGCACTGTAACTCATGCATGAATTCAGAAAGGTTTTAGAAATTTAAAGAGTTTAATTTGGAGTTCATCAGGCATCTGTCTGTGGCCCCCCAAAGACCATCAGTGAGATCTGTGTTGCCAAAAGGCTTCATTGGTCTTCCTTTCCCCACTTCCCAAACATCTAACTTTCCATGAGTGGGTTGCCCATGTAGCAACATTTCTTAGGGACCTAGTTGTGCTGAGGACCCAGCTGAGGCAGCAGGAGCAATGACAGTCTTCACCTCCACAAGTCCACCTGACAGGACACCTGGAATTCGAAGGCAAATGCAGAGCATTGACTGTCAAGCATGCCACAGTCCTCTGTAGGACACTGTTCAAACTAGAATCAGACTAACATCTTTTATATATGAACATTTATCCATGTGAATTCCTTTTTTTGGGTTCCTCTTTCACTCCTACCCACACATCCAATATTCCATATGCCTTCTTTTAAGAAACAAATGGTTTTCTGGTCCGGGTGTGCACTTTTCTCTTCCGAGTTGCCTTTGGGTGACATTCTAGCCTGCCGCCACCACCTGCTCCTCAGCCAAAGATCTATTTTAGGTAGAATCTGTCCCAGTGTTTCAGCCTACTGCAGAGAGCAGCATCAGTAATTGGTAGGACAAATGAACAGAGTCATAAATTAGCCGATGAATACTATTTCCTGGGGCAGAGCAGGCTTTCGCTAGCAGTCAAAGACAAGGCACAGCCAACCAAGTGGCAAGACTGCACAGCAGGTGGGACCCTGGAAGACACCCCAGTCATGGAGCAGGGAACCGTTCATTTTTCCCTGACGGTTCTCCTTCCCCTGCTGAAGAGCACTGGCTGAGGGGACAATCTTCCGGGTCTTAGAACAGAGATGAGATTTCTGAGATTAAATTGCTACAGATGAGCAACGCTGTTCACACTTCCCGGTCACACTTTTATTTTTCCTCCCAGTCAACTTTATTTTAGGGTTAAAACTTTTTAACTTGAACGTTAACCTTATAATAGCTTAAGCCCTTACCATACACACACACATAGTTATCAGTTTGAAAATCAGGCAGAAGAGTGATCCATTTCATGTGTCAGGGAGCAAGAACGTCCTGTCCCCTCTCTGGCCGGACTAAGAACCAATTTGACACGAGACAGATTAACAGGAGAAAACCAAATTTAAGAGTGTACCTACGGGGATCCACATGGAGACGGAATTCCAAAGACAGGCAAACCAAGGTATAGATGTCATCCAGAACTAAGGAGAAGCAGGGAGGGGGCTGGCACTTTGGAGGAAAAGAAAGCAATTCGCAGGAAGATGAAAAAGAGTAAATGTTTGATAAACACATGTTTGCTGGCAATTCAGAAACGATGAACATAGAAGACTTGGATCAGTCAGGCCCTGCCAGGTTCCTCCCTGTCTACCACACCTAGTTCTCATCCTAATGTAAGGATCTATGGTGACAGTTCTCTTCCTGGAGCAGGTCTTCTATCTTAATTCTTTGTAGGCATTTAAAGTAGAGATCAAGATCTTTTCCGAAATCTGTTGGGTGTTGATTGCTTTTTAACTCAACATCATCTTCATGCCACAGTGGCCCATCTTGTGGCAGCCTGCCTTCTCCCCCCAGCGCATGTAAATAAGACCTTCCTGTGGTCCCAGGACACAAAATAAAACCTAACAAATGGGCACTTCTATCCTCTACCTGTTTTTAAAAATAAAGCTAGTCTTTAATAGCACTTACATGGCACTTACACCCAACATGTTTAAATAGAATTATATGTGCTTCAAATTCACTACAGTCTGATCCACATTTTCCAGTTTTAAAGGTACAATTTTTCCCAATTGCCCATGAGCTGCCCCTTTCACTGAGCTATCTGCAACAACATTGTATAAACCTAATTATGTTCATTTCTGTGGGGCTATTTGTTCCTTGACATCCACACCAGGTAAGTGTAACTCAGTTTATAAATCATCAGTTTATAAATCTTCTCCTCTAACCTCCTTGCACTTCTTTAACCTGAGTTGAGGGACCTACTTCTCACTTACTGTCAGAGGCAGAATGTCTGGCTCCTTCCCAGATCAATAGATGCACCATCGCCTTACGACAAGGCCTCCAGGGAGCCACAGAGAGGACAGAGCTACCAGACGCCTGAGTTCATTTGCACTTTCCACTTGGCTATGATTATCAGCCAGAGAATATTCTCCTGAGATGGATGAGATCGGGTCTATTTCAAATGACTTCGAAAGGACAATGCTGTCATCGCATACTTGAGGAAATTGCCGGCTGTACAGAGGAAGAGAAGTGACTTTCTGAAATGTGATAGTGAAGCATGACTGTAAAATGAAAAGCAATTTAAATGTATTACTGGACAAAAACCATTAGCCCAATGAACATAAATAACCTTACTGAGGAAGGGCACCTGTTTCCAAATAACTTCTCCTTAGTTTCAGGGGAATTTCTCTCTTACTGGAAGGCCCTTGAGTGTCATTAAAGGGGTTTGCAACTGAAACATGCTATCAAGGAGTCAGATTTTTCCACTTGTGTAAACAACTCCATTGAAATTACTGTGACTTTTTTTTTTTTTTTTTTTTCCAGGCAGGGAAGCCAGTAACAACTGGTCTAACTAGAACCAGGCAATTTCGCTTTCTGAAAGAAGGGTTGTCAACTCCTGATGATTCCTCTCGGATTATCCTCACAGATGCTGCCAAATTCCTGTTGACATCACCCACACCATTAGCCACTCCATTAAATTCTTTGTATGGTTAATGCTGTCTTTATTTAAACCGATTCAGCAAGAACTAGAAGAGGCTTTAAATCTCAAAGCTCAGAAAAGATGCAAAACACAGAGACCCCGATGCCGCCTTAGGCTGGACCTGTGAATCCAGGTAGGTAGACGTTTGCACATGGGTCCCCATACCTGGATGATGTCATTGGAGTTATCCACAATGCAGAGTTATCGTCATGATTTCATAACTACACTAGCAGTACACTGAGAGTTTATGCAGTTTCCTAACATGCCCCTAAGTCTCACGGTGTGGTACCCTCCTCCCAGGAAATTGAGACTGTAGAGTAAGACTTGGGCGGAGGGGGAGGGGAATTGTTGGCAACTCTAGCAAAGGTGTTCACCGCTGAGCCAAAATGCAATACATCAGTTCACAAAAAGAGAGGGCTTCACTTTTTTGTTCTAGTATTGTTTATTGCTGTTTACTTGTTTGCCAAAAGAGGAGAGGGGGTTTCTAGGACCATCATCTTGGAATCTCTGTCTCAAAATAGTTGCTCCCCAAGGGGACCCGGACTACAGGCACCCCCAAATGGAGACTGATAACTGGAGGAGAGAGGTCCCCCACATGAGGAAAGTGGGGTGAGGACTGCCAGGTGCAAGGCCTCTGAAAACCAGGTCTTCTTGAATATAAATCTTCAGCCCGGCACAAACAGAAAACAGACATCCCCACCGGAGCCAAGTTGCCAGGAGGGGGACCCATTCTGTACAGTTCTGTGTACTCACTAGCACTGTGCCAGCACACGACAGGCAACCAGAAAACCCCCTGTCTCTAATGTAAGCATCACAACATCTACTTCCATTTTATGGATGCAATGAGATACTACATTTGAACAAATTTTGTGAACTTTAAAATGCTACCTACCCACCTACCTACCTACATACATATATCAAATGCTATATACAAATGTAATGGTTAAAAAAAATGGAACTCTTTAAGAGAATAAAAGACAAGCCATAGGCTGGGGGAAAATATTCTCATACATACCTAATAAAGGATGTGTATCCAAACTATACAAAGAATTCTTAAAACTTAAGAAAAAAAAAACAGTTAAGAAGACAAAAGACCTAAACAGACACCTCACAAGAGAAGATGTACAGATGGCAAAAAAGCATATGAAAAGATGCTCAGCATCCTATGTCATTAGGGACTGGCAAATTAATAAAACAACATACCCCTATATTCCAATTAGAGTGGCCCAAATCCCAAATAGCAATACCACCAAATGCTGGCAAAGATGTGGAACTGCTGGAACCCTCATTCACTGCTGGTAGGAATACAAAATGGTGCAGCCACTTTGGGACAGTTTGGCATTTTCTTCAAAGCTAAACAGAGGCTGACCATAAAATCCAACGATTGTCCCCCTAGGTATTTACTCAAATGAGTGCAAAACTTATGGCCATACGAAAAGCTGCACGTGAATGTTCATAGAAGTAAATAAATAAATGCTGCAAACTGGAAGCAGACAAGATGCCCCTCAATAGGATGGAGGGATAAACAGATGAATACAATGGAATATATTACATATTCCATTGTATGAATACAATGGAATATGAATACAATGGAATATATCAGTGTTAAAAAAAGAAGAAGAAAGAAGAAGAAGAAGAAGAAGAAGAAGAAGAAGAAGAAGAAGAAGAAGAAGAATTGTCAAGCCAGAAAAAGACATAGAGGAACTTTAAATGTACATTGGTAAGTGAAAGAAGCCTATTGGAAAAAGCTACAGGTTGTATGATTCCAACTAATGGTGTTCTGGAGTAGGCAAGACTATGGAGAATGTGAAAGGATGCGTGGTTGGAGAAGAGGTAAGTAGATGAAACATGGCTCATTTTTGGGTGGTGAAAGCATTCTGTATGATACTGTCATGGGTGATATATGACATTATGCATTTGTCAAAACCTATAGAATATATACCACAAAAGTGAGCTTTCATGCAAAGGATGAACTTCAGTGAATAATGATATGTCAGTATTGGATCACCATTGTAACATGCATACCACTCTAACGGCAAAATGTTGATGATAGAGGAGCCTGTGGGGTGGAGGGCTGAGAGAGTGAGGGGTTATGTGTGTATTCTCTGTATTTTCTGTTCCATTTTTTCTATAAACCTAAGACCAGTATAAGCAATAAAGTCTCTGGGGCACCTGGCTGGCTTAGTCAGTTGAGTGTCTGACTCTTGGTTTCTGCTCAGGTCATGATCCCAGGGTCATGGGATCAAGCCCCCTGTCGGGCTCTGGGCTGAGCATGGAACTTCCTTGAGATTCTCTCTTTCTCTGCCTCTGCCCCTCTCCCCTACTTACACACTCTGTCTCTAAAAAATTAAAATTAAAAAAAATCTATTAATTCAACAAAAAGTTAGAAATTATCCTCCATGTGTCTCCTTCACAAATATCACGAAAGAGGAGTTTAGTGGCTGAAAAGCCATGTTGATTTCCTCATTGACATTCTTCTGTTTAATGAATAGGTAAACTATGTGAAAAAAGAATTTTTTTTTCCTACCATTTTCCTCCTTTGGGATTCAATAAAGTCTGAGGGGTTTTTTTTTCCCCTGTTTTGGACAGGAAAAATAAATTATTAATAAACTTTTCCTTGTCCTCAATTGGCCCAATACAAAAAAGATTGGGAAATACTGCATCTAAACGAAAATAAAAAGAAAGTTCTCTTGTGGGGAAGGATAGGTGTCCCGTTTTACACAGGGGCTCCAGCTTGGGTCCAGATATAAAAGTTTCACAAGTATAATCATCAGCAAGTCCTGATACCTCTCAAAGGGAAGGTGGTTATCCTGTTCTGTTTGACTAAACCACTTTCATATTTTAGATTTGGAGAAATGACTCACAAACTTTGCCACTATTCTGACACCCATTTCATAGCAGGTTTGGAAACAATACAACATTTATTAGGGCCTAGAAAAAAAATCTGAGAGGTATGAATCTATTTTGAGAGGTGATAGACCTTCACTCTCTCATGAATTTATTTATCCGTCTGCTCAGCACATATTTACTCAGCCTCCTGAAAACGGGGGCTTGAGCTTTGTATGGGAGATGGAAGGAAAGGCCTCGTTTCCGCCTCAACAAAATCACAATCTGTTGGGAGCTTGTAAGACAAGAAACTTGAGAATTATAATATAAAATAATTTTATATTTTAGTGCCTGAGAAGCACAGTGAAGGAAGCCAGGAAAGCTTCCCAGAAGAGGGGATTTATTAAGCATATAATCAGGGCAAACCATCTGAACTCTGTGTCTGATCCATGCAGTCAGAAGCCATATTGCAGAGAGACCTGTCTTTCACTGAGGAGAGGGGAATAGCCTCTGTTTTTTTGTGTGCGTTTTTTTGTTTTGGTTTGGTTTGGGTTTTTTGCAAGTAGCAGAAGGACCCTGATATAAAGAGAGAGAGGTCATGGCTGGACTTCCAAGAGGGCACAGACATTACAAAATCTGATAATTTCACCCTATTTTCTTCACAATATTTGGACTTTTTACAATGTTTCAGCTGGCAATGCTAAAATCTCCATTATTTTTCTTTAATTGGATTTTCATAATAAAAGTATGATCTTCAGTACTACTAAATTAGAAATCGTAATCATTTTTTAAGTTTTGGTAAGAAAAGTATTGACCCTTTGGCCTGTTGCCATTCCCATGCTGCTCTTCTGTATTGTCTGCCCAGGGCCGTCTGGACTGGACTGCGTCTGCCGTGGTGCAGTGATGTGGGGCAGAAGCTCTCACCCAGGAGATTCGAGACCTGTTTGCATTACAGATTGGCCCTCATTTGACTCTCTGGGTTACCCAGGAAAAAAGCCTGGGATATTCTTAAGGCATCCACAAATTTGGGGCACTTAAAGTAACATTTAAGGAAAAAATTAGTAAAAAAAAAAAAAACAAAAACAACAAACCAAAAAACTAATTTGACATTTGCTGTTGTATTAGTTAAGTCCCCGGAGGAGAGAGATTGCACAATGGAATTGGGCAAATTTGGGTTTTGTAAGGAAACTACTCACCAACGTGTAGGGAAACACAAAAGAGTGCAGGGTCCGTGGGCTGATAACAGAGGGCCCTGTAATCCTCCTTCTTCCCAGGCCTGAGGAGGCCAGGTCCTGGAAAGGTAACTTGCACTTGAAGACACATGGAGAGGGCAGGTGATGGACAGCCACCGTCAGGCATGGTGACAACAGCTTTACTCTCCTTGTTCCCTCTAGTCTCCTGCTCTGTTCCCCATTAGCCAAACCCATCTGGAGCCCGGAGCAAGAAAGCTTGCGGGAAAAGTCAGTTCATGTAGCCTCCCAGGACACCAGAGCAGGATGGAGAAAGGTGAGGGAGTGGAATAGGCCAGCAAACAAAAGATACCTGGCATGGGATACTAGGTATTCACTGATGGCACCAAATCTTGACTTACTTTATTTTACTTTATTTTTTAAATTATTTTCCTTCATTTTTATTTAAGAGAGAGAGACTGTGAGCACGGGAGAGCAGCAGGGAAAGTGAGAGAGAGAGAGAGAGAGAAAGAATCTTAAGAAGGCCCCATGCTCAGTACAGAGCCTGACATGGGGCTTGATCCCATGATCCTGGGATCATGACCTGAGCCGAAATCAAGAGTCGGACACTCAACCGACTGAACCACCAGGCTTCCCTAGAGTCTTGACTTATTTTACATCATAGTACATTATTTTGAAATACATGCTGGGGGAGAAACCCTAATTTTTCTTCATGCTCCAGGCACCTGAAAGTCTCAGTTGGGCCTCCCTGTTCGGTGTGTCTGGCCTGAAGAGGAAGAGTGTTAGAACTTGGTACTTTTCAGTCAGCTCCAGCCCAAAATATCAAAGGCTCCTGAGGAGGGACCATATGTCTTGCTCAGCTGAGTGCACTGGGCTCTGACCTTGAGAGGAGCTGGGCTGTCAGCCTGAAGGGCAGGGCAGAGCCATAGCCTGCTGGTCAGGCCACACACATGCCCTGTGACTGTGTTCTGCATCTGTCTGGTGACGGTGGCACACCGCAGGCCTGTCAGAGGCAGAGAGAGGCGTACTTCGGGAGGCCAGCTGTCCTGCTGGAGGGGGAAATTAAAAACACACAGAGTCAACACACATTGAGTTTAGAAAAAAATTGGGGTCAGCGCATGGCACCCCAATGGATTTTTCCAGGGGAAAATGTTTGTGGTTATTTAATAAAGTTGATATCTCTCACTAGCTCACAGCAGGGAAGAGCACAGAGCACCTTCATCTGTACTGGGTACCAAAACAGAACGTTTGTATTTAAATATTTGAGTTAAACATATCTTGTGTTTGTCGAGCATTAATGCTGTTGACATTGTTCCACAGCCGCACTCTTCAGGGAGTTGGAATCTGTCTTCAATATTAGTCAACAGACCTTAGAAAACATTTGAATAGGAATCAGGACTGTGCACGCATCTCCAAGGGGACCTTGAATTGGGGAAGGGAGATGAACTCCAGCATCAGGGAAGGCAAGGATCGGAGACACACGTGCTGGCTGCCATTTTTTGCTCCCGTGAATCTCACCTTGGAGGACGCGCATCATCCTGCACGGAGCCTCCACTTGCACGGCAAGACGCGTCTCTTCTCTGGAATGAAGCATTCTGGTTCCCTTCCGGCCCAGCATCTACCTTGAATTCCTAGAAAACTCATTTCTAGCCTGTTGACACTGGCCTCACACACTTGACTCCACTTCCCTCTGCTTAACCTGGCCTCTAAATTCAGAATCTATGTCCTAATGTCTTGGGAGGGAAGGTAATTCACCAGTGGGGAGCTGAGCCATTGAGCAGGTGGCCGAGGTGCTTGTGCTGATACCCTCCTCTGCATAGGTAGTGTCCCTGTTTCACTCCTCCTTCCCCTGGCTTGTACCACGGGGACCCTCCGTGACAGCCGAGGTCCAAGGCTGAGAGGGCTCAAGGAAGGGGCCAGGAGGAACTCCTCACCATCTTTTCTATTCTGACCATGTAGCCCTCTGGGCCGATTGTGTTTTAAGAGCCTAATGTCAAGAGTGCTTAACTTAATGGGCCTCACGTGGGTTAAAAAGGATATTAGAGCACCAAGTGAGAGCTGTAAATTTTCCTCCGTGACTTGGGCCTGACCGGGGGCAGCTGGTTTGAAGGAGAGACTAGCAAGATGCCATCTGGTCTATGCAGAGGCTCAGAGTGACATAGCACGATGGTAAGGGAGGGATAGAGGGTCTAGTGTCCTAGGGACAGACTCAGCCAGAGCCAGAGATGAGATGAGAATGGTTAACTCTTCCCACCCTGCCTTTTCCTGCTCTCCCCAGGCTTCTTTCCTTCCTTCTCTCCAGTGACTCCCCAACCCAAGTCTGGGCCTGGAGGAGGAGTGTCTGTTCTCCAGGACACTATGTTCTATGCAGGGGAGGGGAGAGGAGAGGGAAGAATCCACCCTTCATTGCAGTTTGGGACCTGGGACCAGTGGGGAGCTGTCATGTCCCTTTGAGAATATGTGTCAGGCAGCTCTAGCCCAGCGCCCAGGTCAAATGGATGAGACAGATGGCAATGTGGTGCTGGACTTGGGGTTAATTGGGAGATGATGTGTCACTGTCACGTATCAGGGCCTAGAGACATGATCTGGGCCCTGATCTTCTAACTCTACTCTCCAAAGAGAGATATGCATGCTAGAGAAGCAGCCCTAGCCCACCCAGCTCCCTTTCTTTAACACCCTACAAGGGACCCCAACCCTTGGTTTCCCAGCCTTGGAAGCCCCCAGGGACCAAGTAGCCGATTCTCACCCCCTTGAGCTATTTCTTCTGGAGGAGCACCCACTTCTACAAACACTGCCGCTGTTCCCAAAGCCACTAATAACCTAAACCCCCACATCTGGGGGTGTGACCGCACAGCTCATTGCACTTGACCCTCAGCAGCGTTCCGTCGGTTGACTGCTCTGCCTTCACAGACTTCTCCTGTTTGACATTGTTCTCAGCCTCCTGGCCACCTGCTTCTACCTGGCTGGCTAAGCCCATCCCGTCACCTTCACTAGTTCCACTAGGTTATTGAGGCCCTTTGGTCACGAGCTCCTTCCACCAAATCAGTGCCCAAGGCTGCTGCATAACAATCTCCTTCCTTGATTAGAGCATCTTAATTATGCTCTAGGAATTTGCTTAAACAGATTAATCATTCTGGAGGACAAATATAGAAGCTGTGCTTGCTGAGGGCTCTGCTCTGAATATCCCCTAGGAAACTCTGATTACACCTGCCCACTGGGCCTCTGCCAGGGCTTTGGGTGCATCAGGGACCTAGACACTGGTGGAAAGCTGTGTGCCACTCCTGCATGCCTCTCTTTGCTCCTGCGGCCGGCAAAGCAGGCTCTAAAGGGGGGTTAATGCCTGGTTGTGAAATTCAGGTTGGGGATTGGAGGTGGGGGTGAGGTGTCCTGGTGCTCTCTCCCCTCTAGGGTACAGTCTGTACCCTGAGGAGTGGAACTGGGGACTCTTTCTCAATGAAATTAAAGTCTTAGTCAGTGCACTTACTTGTGGCAACCTGGGCCCACAGTGGTTCTCATTAAAATCCCTTGAGTTTTAAAAACTACTGACATTGGCACGTTACCGCAGACCAACTTAATCAAAGTTGCCAGGATCCAGCATCTTTATTTTGAGAAATCGATTGGAAGAGCATACCAAGTGGTTCCCACATACAGCCAGGCAGAGAACCACAGCAAAATTTGGTTTTGCTTCTGTGCACGTAAATACGGGAGGGAGTCGGCCCAGAGCCTTTGATCCTGAGAACTGGTCTAATACTAATGGAAAGTAATGTATGATCTATCCAAAGTGGGTTTTCACAAACCCTTGAAGCTGGGGCAGCAGTGTTTCACGGTGGTTAAAAGCCATGGCTTTGGATCAGACTATACGGATCTGAGCCCCGTTCTACCATTTCCTAGTCTGTGACCTTGGATAAACTACTTAACCTCTCTGAGCCTCAGTCTTCTGATAAAGATTGTACCAACTTCATAGGGCTGTATAGGGAGGTGGGTAAAATTATACAAGCAAAGAGCTTAGAGCGGTGCCTGGCATATAGTAAACTCTCAGTAAAAAATAGCTATCATTATTTTCCTCCTTATTCTCCTCAACATCACCATTTGGTTCAAGGACAGAATAGCATGTTCATAAGAAGCCAGGTCAGTAGACTTTTCCTAGTGTGTTTTCAGGGTTCTCTAGAGAAATGGAACCAATAGGATGTGTGTATAGAAAGAGAGAGGGAAGGGGTGCCTGGGTGGCTCAGTCGGTTGGGCGTCCAACTTTGGCTCAGGTCACGATCTCACGGTTTGTGGGTTCGAGCCCCGTGATGGGCTCTGTGCTGACAGCTCAGAGCCTGGAGCCTGCTTCAGATTCTCTGTCTCCCTCTCTCTCTGCCCCACCCCGGCTCGTGCTCTGTCCCTCTCTCTTTCTCTCAAAAATAAACTTAAAAAAATTTTTTTTTTTTAGAGGACAGAGGGAGGGAGGGAGACAGAGAGAGAGAGAGAGCGAGAGAGAAATTTATTACAGGAATTGGCTTATATGGTTATGGAAGCTGAGAAGTCCCACAGTCTGCCCTCTGTAAGCTGGGGAACCAGGAAAGCAGGTGGTATAATTCAGTCTGAGTCGGAAGCCCTGAGGCAGGAGCTCCCCTGTCTGAGGGCAAGAGAAGATGGATCTGCCAGCTCAAGCAAAGAGAACGAATTCGTCTTTCCTCTGCCTTTTTGTTTTATTCAAGCCTTCCTTGCTTTGGTGTTGAGGATCTTCTTCACTCGGTCCACTGATTCAAATGCTGAACTCTCCTGGAAACGCCCTCACAGACACACCCGGAAATGATGTTTTAGCAGCTATCTGGGCATCCCTTCACTTCATCAACATGGCATGGGTACAGTTAAGCACCGCACATCTTCAACAGGCTTATCCGGAAACAACTCGATGACGCTTCCTTTGCCAGTATTCTCCTCGTGTAAGGAATAACCAGGAATTGAAATGTGGTCTTTTCAGGGGTTTATAGCCACAGGAAGAGCCAGATTACTCTATTGTTTGAAGATTGTCTTTTGGAAATTTTTTAATTGTTGGAAGAGAACCAAAAATAAACAAATAAGGCTAATCTACTCAAAAGAGTGAATTACAAAAACAAATGTAAATAGAGCCTTCAATAAAAAAAACATGTGTTTTTCAGGTCATCGCAGTCCTGGTTGAACTATGCTGTACCTTTAAATCTTAGCATTTAAGAAACTGCTAATATCCGTAGTTTTATAGGCTAGCAGGGCAGGAGAACTTGGAGGTGCTGAAGAAGGCACCAAGTTCTGTGTGAGGTCAGAGCGAGATAAATGAGCAGAATCGTGCGTCCATGAACCATGCCAAGGAGTATGCAATTGAGTCTGGAGGCCAAGAGATTCATTTTATTGTGTAGAAAGAGTAGTGTGGAAGGAGTTTATAGACAGACCTGGAGGGGGAAAATAAATCCGAAGCAGAGAAACTGATCAGGAGCATGTTTAATCAAGGAAGTAGAAAAATGCAAAATATTTAGGCATTTGTTAGTATTCTGTTTGAAGAATATAAGTGATCCAAGTTTATAACTAAGACATATTTTTGGCACGAGCAACTATATGGAATGTAAGACCATACTTTTTTTAAAAAAAGATTTACATTGCTACACTAAGATAATTTTCTTTTTCTAATGTTGCTTCTATAGGAAATTAAATGTAAAATAAGGATATTTGACTTTTCATTTCATATTAATAAATATTTTTGGGTCATCTCAATGTGTGTGATACTATGGGAAATATTAGACCAAATTAAAGATATGATCTCTGTCATTAAAAAAAAATCACATTTAAGGGTGCCTGGGTGGCTCAGTCGGTTAAGCATCCAACACTTGGTTTCGGCTCAGGTCATGATACCACAGTTTGTGAGTTCAAGCCCTGCTTTGGGCTCTGTGCTGACAGCTCAGAGCCTGCTTGGGATTCTCTCTCTCTCTCTCTGCTCCTCTCTTCCTCGTGCTCTCTAAAAGATCATAAAAGACTCGAAGGTGGCATCATGGAGAGGTGGAAAAAGGACAGAACTTGGTATAAAATGATCTGGGTGGAGCCCACCAGTGACTAGCATTCTGAGTTCTGAGCTCATTCGTGGTTTTCAGTCTTAACTTCCTCTTCTATATATTGGAGCTAAAATATGTGAAGGGTTAGTGTATTTGTGGAGGGATTAGACATGGTCCACGTGACCAGCGCCAGAAGCAAGATAGATATGGGCAATAGAAAGATAGAGAAAGAACCGATATGGAAAAGAAATTTTCTAGCCTTCAAAACAAAAATAGGAAGCACTCTCGGTGTCAGGAGGGGTGGGTTTCGTGTCTTTAGAAGTGTGTAGAGAGGACAGAGCAGAAATGATTCAAGCATCAGAGGATATCTTTTCCAGACACGAAGTGGAATTAAAAATGGCACTAAATGAAGTCTCATCAACATGCAATGAGAGTACAAGGCAGGAGGCGGCCTTCTGGTTGAAGACTAATGAGAAGGTTTCAATTTAGGAGGTTTTTACTGCAGTGAGCTGACTTTGAATCTAATACCTTTTTTTTCTTACTCTTTTCTGAGATAAATCTATTTTAACTAATTCTTAAAATATATTGTACTGGGTGCAAATATAAGGCCTCCTTTATTTCTGAAGAAAGTGATTTCAATGAAAAGCTATTTAACCCTAACGTGTCTGCCAAAGGCTTAACTATTCAACTATCAACTATTGAATCAACTATCAATACATTGATAGATATATTTAACTGATCCATAGGGAGAATGAAATACGTCTTTTATTTGTTAAGGCATCTAACTGACAAGAATTTAATTTAGTAAGGGGAATTAATTGTAGGCAATGTAAGCTATAAAACTGACTCAAATCAGTATTTTTCCACATGCCTATCATCAACCTCTTAAAGAGCCACTCCTCAAGAGAGTTTTGAAATAATTATTGAGAATGATTTATTGTATTTCATCCGAATGCTTGATGAAGTGGAAGCGTTTATTTGCTTTGTAATAATTATGTATTTATCAAAATGTCTTTCCAGATACTCACTTAAAATATTTATTTCAATGAAATTTATTAGGTAAAAGTTCCTATAAAATATTATGTACCTGAAATCCCAAATTCAACACTCTGGTCCAAAATACTCTCTCCAGGCAAGGCTTTAATACATCTGACTTTGCAGTTCGGTCCTGAATCCTGCTCAGTCATCCTTATCACCTTCACCTTCGTCCTGACCACGAGGAGCAGGTCTGTGTGACAGGGCCATGGGTAATGTCCCATCCAGGGAAATGGCCTTGTCTACTCCAGTCACTAAGCATGACTTCAGCAAGCTACACTGACTGGTTTTCTCCACAGAGGTGCATTTGGGGTGTAGGAGGCAGCTCCCCTAAAAATAGGAGTTTGATGAGTTTTTCTGTTCAAGCAATTTCTTCACCCTGCTTTTTTTTTTTTTTTTTTTTTGACTCTGAAGTCATATTAGCACTACTATCCCAGTGATTCTCAGCGCTGCATGCATGTTTTAATCTGGGGAAGATTTTGAGAAATACAAATGTTGGTACCTAAAGCAGGTGGTTCTTGAACTTCAGCATCAGAACTACCTGGAGAGCTTACGAAACACAGATGGCTCACCCTTCAGAGTTCTGATTCAGTAGGTCTGGGGTAGGCCTGAGAATTTGCATTTCTAACAAGTTCCTAGGTGATGCTGAAGTTCTCCGTTCAGGGACCACACGTTGAGAACCAAGATCTAAAGATTTGGAATTAATTAGTCTTTGATGGGACCTGGGCACTTACAGTTTTAAAAGCTCCTCTGGTGAGTCTAATGGACGATTAGAGTGGAGAGTTATTATTAAATCTGGTAGAGTTCTTTCTTAGAAACATTTACTTTTAAATGTTCATATCAAGGTTAAGTGTGATGTGGAAAATCTTAATGCTAAATAGCAAGGTAGCGTAATACCAACAGCCAAATGTTGAGTGTGACCTAATTTAAGTGCTCTTACTTACGCTCTTACTTATTACGCCAACAGTAGCTTAGCTGTTACACACATAGTACTTGCAAGGCTATGCATTTCTTCCTAAATGAATTCTTCCTGTCTTACTTAAAAAAGACAACAACAAGCTCACGAAATTGCATTCCCAAATATTTTTCAATTCGTTCTACTCCGACGTCACTAAGCTCCTTATGAGAAGCTAACAAAGTGTTGAACAAACATGGGAAACTAAACAAACAAATGTTATTGCCAGCAACCTGGGAGCACCATCAAACACTTTAGATGAAACAGGCTCATTTGAAATTAATGCCATCACTAAAGAGCCTGTAAAATCTTGATTTAGAATTAAATCTTACATTATCATGTATCACACTGGATCAGTACAGACACAATAAGCAAAAATGATTTGGGAACACATGCTTATCTGTATTGATAAATCACTGAAACAGAGAATTGGGTAGATGTCTTTAAAGGCCCAAGGGTGTGTTTCTCTACATACATGTCTTGGGAACCACACATCAGCACTTGCTTTGTGTATAACAAAGCTCTCTCCCGGAAATTATCTCCTGGAAATTAACACCAACATTTGGCTGTTGGTGTTATGCTACCTTGCTATTTAGCATAAGATTTTCCACATCACACTTAACCTTGATATGAACATTTAAAAGTAAATGTTTCTAAGAAATTAACCAGAAACCTGAAACATCATATTTGGCATGTAGTTTTGCCTGTCAGGGATCGTTGGGACTCTGGAGTGACTACTTTGTAATTTCCTACAATAGGTATGTACTCCAGATGGAATTCTTTAAGATCAATATGATTAAAAATATGGGACATCTAGCTGGCTCGGCTGGTAGAGCATGAGACTCGATCTCTGATCGTGAGTTCAAGCCTCACGCTGGGTGTAGAGATCACTTAAATAAAAACAAAACTAAAAAAAAAAATTCATAACTTTAAAAAATACATGGATAAAGGGAAGTTTCGAATATGAAAATGGTGTTTGAATTTTAAGCATGTTTTTGAAACACAAAAACCTAAAGTGAGTAAATAGGTTCCTTGTGAAAGCTACTTGCCGTTAGAGAAGGGTTCCTTCAGATGGAACATAACAGCTAATGTTTGCACGGCACTTTACAGTTTTCAAAGCATTTCTACATGTAGTACTCTTTATATATATATAAAACTTTACATATATATATAGGCTTTATATATATAACTTTTATATATATAGGCTTTATATATATATAACTTTATATATATATATTATATATATATAATATATATATATATAACTTTTTACAAAAACTATCCTGAAAAAGGGACATAGAATATAATTTTCCTTCTTTTGTTCAATGATATTTATCCACGATCTATGTGAGTTTGTTACCAGCCGAAGCGGAGGTGGAGGGAAAGTGTTAAGGTGGGTGGGGATTAGTGGGCGTGGGATGGGGGTGGGTAAGGGATAGAGTTGACCCTGGGTAAGGTATGGTTGGAAGCCCACCGACCCGGGTAAGGCTATCCAAGGACATTCAGGTCCAGTGCGAGGCTGCAGACGACCGGGGCCAAGTGAGTGCAGAACCAGGACTAATCGGGGCACTATCATTCACCAGACAGGAGTCCAGAGTCAGATGGATGAAAGCGGACACTTGAGAGAGTTTCAAAATCAAGGACAACGTAGCCAGAGGTGGGTCAAGATTAAAAAAAGAAAGAAAGAAAAAGAAAAAAAAGACCAAATAAAGTAAAATGAAACAGGAGGACCCAGTGGAGCGGTAAGAGCCCGGGCACAAGGTCACCAGAGCACAGGAGCAGGAGAGCGCAAGGTCACGAGGGTGCAGGGGCACGCAGCTGTGCACTACGGCCCCGCCCATCTATGCTCAGCATCTTCCAGCGTGCGGAGGAATCAACACCGCCTTTTGCGCCTGAAACTTTTCCATAGGCTCTTGTCTCCACTTCAGGAGGGAGACCGTGCCTTGGGTAACAGTTTCGTTTTAGTAGAAATCTATTACATGCTTTCATATATTTTATCGCAATCATAGGCCACCATCTCAGATTATCTGAATATGCTTAAGTCATATCTTCTGATAAAATTAGGAAATCTTGTTGTTTCTCGTGGTTTTTATGTAGTAGAGAGATGGAACCAGGTTAATCTGTATCCTTTCCTATTGTCATAGAAAATAAGAAAGAGCCCACACAATTCTGAAAGCACATTCTTAATCCTCTTCATTACCAAACTAGAAAGGGTATCAATTCCCTTCTTCCTACACATACAATAATGAGTCCCAGGCGTGAGCCCTTATCGCCCTCATTCCTCTGCACTAAAGAAGCTTACCCAGCTCCATCCTGGCCACGTGACCCAGCTCCCTGTTCCATCGCCGGGAAAAAGTATGATGCTGCTTCCTATTTGCAAGACCTATTCCTTTCACTTTCTGACTCACATTTGTTATCTCTCTTTTCACAGGAGCTGATTCAACAAACACATAGTCAGTTATACCTTCCCCTTCATCTCATGCAGTAGCAGAAGCAGAGACGGATGAACGTGGCATTTAAACCTGGGCACTGAAATGCCTTTGCATGAGGTTTAAAGAGCCCGCTAGATATTCCTGTACCAGCATCCTTGTGACAGCTACCTCTTGGTAATTGAGTAGTCATTGCTTCTTGAATGGATAGGCTGGCTCTGTCCTTGCAGCCATGCTCCCATTGTGCTTAGTGATGCTTAGAGGAATGTGCCCAGAGGTTCTGAAAGCAGCAAGGCCAAATGCTGACATCAGTTTTGTACACTGATCTAACCCTGTTGCTGCTTACAACACTGAGAACCTGAACCGGACCTGCCTCTCCCGCAGAGCAAGTTTTGGGAAAGGGCGTGGCTGCCAGTTGAGGTTGGTGGAGGCTGGGGAAGTAGGGAGGGCAGTTAGGGCATGGGGTAGAGGTCCCCGGGCCTAAGCATGCCCCAGCCATACAAGAGGCAAAGAGGGCCTAAGATTGCAGGAGAAGCAATCTGACAGGTGAGCTGTGCCCACCAGTGGGAAGCAAGGCAGGCCCTCCAAAGGCATAAAAGTGTGACAGGGCTGGCCTCATTGGCTGACAGCTCGTGCAGGTGCACAGGGCCCTTAGCTTGGCTCTGTTCTCACAGTCTTGAAACTGAGTAATTTTTTTAATGAGGCAGCTTAAGTAAGATTGAGGACTGCTGACACTCAAATGTTTTGGGCTGCCTAAGAGTGATGTCCAAGTTGGCAAGTGATACACTTGTGCTCTAAAAGTAAAACAGAAATGGAAAGTAATTGCACTAAATTGTTCTCACCCCAGAAAATTGGTGGCAGCTTCCAAAGTTTCACAAAAGCAACTACTGATTGGACTTGCCTGTGGGGCTTGATTTAAGAACCTACTGGTGACGTCATCCCGCAATAGTTTAGGATTGTCATAAAACTAGCTTTTTTTTTATTTATTTTTTTTATTTTTTTCAACGTTTATTTATTTTTTTGGGGACAGAGAGAGACACAGCATGAATGGGGGAGGGGCAGAGAGAGAGGGAGACACAGAATCGGAAGCAGGCTCCAGGCTCTGAGCCATCAGCCCAGAGCCCGACGCGGGGCTCGAACTCACGGACTGCGAGATCGTGACCTGGCTGAAGTCGGACGCTTAACCGACTGCGCCACCCAGGCGCCCCAAAACTAGCTTTTTTCAATGCACTTGTTGTTGTCTGCAAATGCTCTGTGCTCCTGAGGCCCTGTACCCATGGCCACAAATCCTTTTAGGGGCTGCCTGACCCTGGAGTGTGCCTTGGACCTACGGGGACAGGGCTGGTCCTTTGGAACTAATGCAGAATGTTCTGAAATGAAACAGCCTTTTCCCTTCTGATCTGAGTGTCTCCAGTCTTTCCTCATCTTTGGATTTCCCCCAGCCTCCCTCTCCCTGATATGCATGATGAACAAACTTGAATGGCTGTAGCTGTAACCTCCATAAGAAATGACTTGATAATCTATAAGCAAACCTGATAAATGTGGAGGCATTGAGCACAGAATAGTCACGTTGATATCTGATGGACCAGAATGACGTATTTGGGGAAATAGCTAAACCAAGAAAGGCCTTCAATACGGGCAGACCTGCTGCTCTGTCCATGATTGTCACTTTTCCTGGTTTCAAGTTAGATAGATACAACTTTCTCCCTGTCAGTCCCACCCCCAGAGTAGGTGAGGAGGTCAAAGGTCAAGCAACCACTGGGTTTATCATTTAGGCAGGATGCAAGTTTCCCTTAAGGAGGAGGTTATTTCTCATGTTTGATCTTTGCCTTCCCTACAGTATAATGGTTAAGTCCAAGGTCTCTGAAGGCAGCATCCCAGCTCTAGTTGTATCACCGTCAGCAAATCATTTAACTTCTCTGGCCTCAGTTTCCCTAACTGAAAAATTAACTCCTGCCTCATTGGTGAGGATTAAATGCATTGGTCATCTTGGTCGGTTTGGGCTATTATAACAAAAATATCATAAATTATGGGTGGCTTCAATAGCAAGCATTTATGTGTCACAGTTCTGGAGGCTGAAGTCCAAGATGAAGGTGCAGGAAGATTCCGTGTCTGGTGAGAGCTGTCTTCCTGGTCCATCGATGACTGTCTTCTTGTTGTAACTTCATGTGGCAGAAGGGACAAGAAAACTCTCTGGGACCTCTCATAAGGGCCCTCATCTCAGTCACCTCCCAAAGGCCCCACCTCTTAATATTATCACACTGGGGTTTAGGTTTCAGTGTATGAAATGTAGAGGGACACAAACATGGAGTCTAGCACTAATACATATACAAAGTGAAGGTTGGTGTGTCTTAAGAATTCAGTGCACATTGGGGCACCTGGATGGCTCATTTGGTTACGGGTCTGACTTTGGCTCAGGTCATGATCTTGTGGGTCACAAGTTTGAGCCCATGTTGGTTGGGCTTTGTGCTGACAACTCAGGGCCTGGAGCCTGCTTCCGATTCTGTGTCTCCCTCTCTCTCTCTACTCCTCTCCTGCTTGTACTCCCCTTGCTCCTCCCTTTCTCTCTCTCAATAAATAAATAAATAAATAAATAAATAAATAAATCAGTGCACATTGGGGCCCCTGGGTGGCTCAGTCAGTTAAGTGCCCAACTCTTCTTGAATTTGGCTTATGGCATGATCTCACGGTTTGTGAGTTCAAGCCCCGCATTGGGCTCTGCACTGACAATGTAGAGCTTGCTTGAGATCCTCTCTCTCTCTCTCCCTCTTTCTCTCTCTCAAAATAAATAAACTTACAAAAAAGCATTCAGTCCACGTGGACTACTGTCCTTCTGTTATTCTTAGCACCAAGTTTGTCAGCTCATTTCTTGATGGGGAAATCAATTCCTTTTCTCATTTATCTCCTTCCTGTTTGGACTTCCCACTCCAAGGCAAGGCGGTGGGCTGAGTTATATGGCAATTCTCAGTTATTAATCCATTATTTAATCAATCAGTAAAGGTCTCACAGTTTATACAAAGGCATAGCATGAACATTTTTCATGCAGGAAGCGGACTGAAGGTCAACTGACCTCTGAAGCCCTGGCCTACTGATTATGTCTGGCTGAGCCTCCTGCCTATTGGGCAAAGGCTGTTCAATGCAGGGACCAAATATAGCATGTGAGAAGCAAAAAGAGATGGACAGTTACTATGGAGTGCATTGCTTATGATGTTCATTTAGGGTTCCCTAGAGTCACATCAAGCCTAAGGCTCACTGGAAAGAATGAGAACCAAATCAAATCCATATCACAGTGGAATATCTCTTTCCAATGCACCTTATAACCAGGCATAACTCCAAGTCATGTAATCTGCAAAACAGAGATAATTACACCTGCCTGCTCCATGTCGCATAGAGACAGTTTGAGGATTAATTAAATAATGACTGCCAAGAACACTGAACTCCTTTGAGATAAATGCTCTACAAATGCAATCTTAGATTATTATTCAGAACTCCATTCTGTAAATATCAAGACAGACCTTTAGCTTATGAGAGCAGACCACATCTGTACTGCTGGAGCTCCCCCAGAGTGCAGGAAGCCTGTCTGGAAAATTCCTGACCACCACACTGACAATCACTAGACAGCCGCTGGCTTAGATAGTCATATACAATCTGACAGATGCTTTCTTAACTGTTATCAGAGTCTTGCACCAGGCACTTGCTTTTGGAGTTATAGCTTCAATAGTAACATTGCTCCTTTCAGAAGAAAATCTCTTCCATGGTTATGACCTCATTCAGCTGATTCCACTTCACGGGATTTTATCTTTCTCACTACAGAGTTCGCCCTGGATGCTGAACTTTCAGTGCTAAAATCGGGATAGTTCTGGGGAACACCGAGCTGGTTGGTCACCTTAACACATGCTGTTAAATACTAATGATCCTACTGCACTTTGTGACGTTGGGGAATTTACTTCTGAGTCTTGGGAAATTGTTCTATAAAATATGAAGTTTGGAACTGAAAATAATAAGAAATTATTTTGTACAAGGTACAGTTCTAAGTATTTTATGCTTAATACCATAACTCCTACAGGAAGACATTATCATTTCATCCATCTAACAGACAAGACACATGGAAATAAAACAATTTGCTTAAGGTTACACAGCTGGTAAATGGGCAGGATTGGGGTTCCAACGCGAGTGATGAGGTACCAGGCCTGTGTTCCTGAGCACTAAGTGATACTCCCTCTCTAAGGACCTTCCAAAATGCAGAATTAATGATTTTCCTAAAAAAAGAAGCCATTTTTTCTTTATTTTTATCTTGATAGCTCAAACTAAGGGTACAAATACTCGGGGATATTTTCTCTATTTCTCTAATTAAAAACTACAAATCAGCTTAGGACTCCTTATGCCAGGTGGTCAGCAAATCTACTACCTCCCTTTTGAGTGGTCCCCTCTCACTGAATTATCCCAGGCTGCGAGCTACCCAGGACACAGGAGGACTCAGCCTGTCTAATTGCAGAGCACTCTGGAAGCCTTCTGCCACCTTTACTGCCATTGCTTTTTGCCATTGCCCATTGGCTCCACTGACAGCTGGCCCCACAGGCTGACCCATCACAGCAGCTGAGCCATCACTGGCTTGGCCTTTGCTTTCTGAGATGGACCGGACCCTCTCAGTGCCAGGGATGGCCAGACATGACATTTCTTATTTGACTTGCTGGGGCCACAGCTCTCCATGCACTGGGTCAGAATCATGTCAGGCATCTGCTCCTGTGCATAAAGACCTTTCTCCCTTTACCTCCTCAAGACTCATGTATCTTGGAGTCAAGTTGCTTTTCCTTTTTCAAACTTAAACAAAAAAGGTGCAGTTGACAACTCTTTTCCACTACAGTTGTTATCTGCCCATAGTCCTAAGGGCAGTGGGCTTAACTCCACAACAACAAAATACTGGGCTGGGTGGGGGACAACGGACATTTATTTTCTCACAGTTCTGAAGGTCTGAGATTGAGATGCCAGCATGGTTGGGTTCTTGTGAGGGCTCTCTTCTTGGCTTGCAGATGGCCGCCTTCTCACTGTGTCCTCACACGGTGAAGAGAAAGTTTCGGTGGCTCCTCTTTTTATCAAAGCACTAATCCCACCATGAAGCTCCACCATCTTGACCTTATTTAAACTTCATTACCTTCCAAAGGCTCCATCTCCAAATGTCACCACATTGGAGATTAGGGCTTCAACATATGAATTGGGGAGGGGTATAGGAGGTCACAATTCAGTGCATAGCAACAGCTAACTTCTAGGGGCTCTGAACTCTACCCCCTCCCATAGGGGATAATTTGGGTAACTTAAAAGTGATTTATTCCCTTATGGTGCCCTCGTCAGAGTGACTTGCTGAGCACTCCCATTTTTGCAGAAAAAGAGAAAAACCAGCTTAAACCTCTACCTGTAAAAATAGCACCAACATGATGACCTAAGTTACTAGTTTAGGGCTCAGTGACTCAAGGATTGGATGGTAGTTCCAAGTGGCCTTAGCATAGACCCATGTTCCTACCCTTGATTTTGAATTCAGACTTAAGGTTAAAGTGGCTCAATCAAAACAAAGTATTATTTCTTCCATTCTAGAATTAGTCATCATCATTAACTAGATGCCAACTTCCATTTACACCATGTTCAGTGCTTCTGTTTATGCAGAAGTGCTGGCACCAATCACAGAGCCCCAAACACATACCATGTGACGTGGAGAAGGATGTGATTGGGTTGGCAAGATAGGAAGATTAGGCCTCCAATTACGTGAAAGCTGACAGATTGGAGGTGTTCCATACATCAAAAATTCCACTGGTGCTTCTGGCATCTGCCTTATTTTTTGTTTGTTTTCATTGTCATGCCCCACCCACCCCACCACTCAAGCTTCAATTTCATGGGGAAAAGAAAACAAAAAAAACAAAAACAATACATTTAAAGCTTAAAGTGTTCTTTTGGTGCCATCACACCTCCCTGGAAATACCATTAATACTCTGCTTTCTTAGAAGGGTGAAAAAAACAGGTCAATTATGACATCCTAGGCCAGAAATGCTAACCTATCCCTGCTGCTTTTTTAGTTGAGTGTCTTTGTCTGAGGGGTATTGCAAGAATTAAATAAAATAGTGTACATAAAGCACTTAGCATGGCATCATGCACAATGAATGTTTATTGATTTTATTATTTTCTTTCTCCTGTGGGACAAAGTTGTTATTTTCTTTTTTGTATGACTTAAGAACAGACAGATAAATGAACATATGTTGAATGAAGATTATCTAGACCAGTGGTTCTCAGAATTTTGAATTTCAAGGTCCATTGAAACTTTAAAAAAGAAATTAGGATTGATATAGGGCTACTTCTTATTTTTCTAAGCTAAGGCATGGGAAAATTAATTTCCAGCTACTAGCAACAATATGGTGTTGAAAACAAAGGAAATTGTATTACAGATATAATCTATAATTAAAGTGGAATAAATCCGACTTATGGAAAAACATGAAATATTGCTTACATTTTTCTCATTTTGCTGAGAATGGTGTTAGCCTGATGGTCTGGCCTGGGGACCAACATTTAGAAATCACTAATCCAGCCCAAACTTTTGCCTCAGTAAACCATCTGAGCCAAGTGGTTGTCTCTCCTAATTTTAGGGATGAAGATTTCACAGTCCTCCTGGCAGCTTGTTTTAAAGTTTAATCACGCTTAAGTTATATCTGAGCTGCCAGAGGATTGAATCAAATCAGTGAAGAAAAGCAGCCTGACCTGCCTGCCTTCTGGGGGGACTATGCCTTCTGGGGTGTTCACATTTATAATAAAATATCCTCGTGGTCATTAAGAGTTGAAGACAAGCCCCAGAACAAGACCTCAAATTATGAAAATAAGTAACATATGACTCTCACCACAGGCTTTTTGACCATATTCTTCCTCTTCTCTCTAGGGATACACAAGTATTCTGAAAGTACTGGAATCAGTATAAGTCATCCCTCCTTCAAGTCAGGAGGTCTTCAATCAGAGTGAAGATGAAACAAAAGCCAGCTTACTGCTGTGACCTGGTATACCTCTACATGAGAACTGAGCAGCCATTTGAGCCACCAGATATGTTCTACTTTTCATCCAAATTTCTAGGCCTCAAAAAACCCTTTTCATAGTTACCGAAGTTGTAAGAAAGTGAAATCGGAATAGTCCCACTTGAGATTTGTAATAATTAGTGCAAGAATCTGAAGTCCGTTGCTCTTCAGAAATGTGCAGTAACCTTGGAGGGACTAACATTCTGTTTGGGGCAAGGTCAAGACAAATAAGATTGGTTTTATTTGTTATGTAGGTTCATTCATGCTACAAGCTTCACATAGTGCCGACTTTTCTTTATCCTTTAAAAATTTTTTTTTAAATATTTATTTATTTTTGAGAGAGAGAGAGAGAGAGAGTGAGCATGAATGGGGGAGGGGCAGAGAGAGAGGGACACACAGAATCTGAAGCAGGCCGTCAACACAGAGCCCAATGCGAGGCCCAAACCCATGAACCGCAAGATCATGACCTGAACCGAAGTTGGACACTTAACTGACTGAGACACCCAGGCGCCCTTTCTTTATCCTTTTCAAATAAAGTTACAATACCGAGTATCCACCATTTTGTGTTTCTTTTAAGTTGAGTATACGCGAGAGCTAGTTACCCATGTACTTCATTGTCTGCATCCAGTTGGTGTCTACATCTGATGGCAGAATGATTAGAAGATTTACGCAGAACACAAGTTTAATTTGAAATAAACTTAGGAGCCAATCAAGAGATTTATTTGCTTCAAAACTCTTCCTAGTATAACAAATACATATTTTGAAATGAAGGTTGGGATAAGGCTTTTCTACATTTTGTGTATTTTTATCATGTTTTACAGTAGTCCAGTCTTCAGTCCTTACCTAAGGTGACATCTGTTCTGGACCCTCAAATCAGCATAAGTGATCTAACAGCTGAACAGAATATTTGAAATTTTGATTATCCTTGAAAATTCAAGATGTGGGCCACCTTATCTGAATGTGAGCAGAAAATGAATTTGTAAAATATCAAACTGTCGTCTCAATGTTCAGGGTACTCATTTATATATTTTTGGTTTTTTAAAACCACCTTAGTTTCAATCAAATAAGTTTTTATACATACAGACAGACTCATACACATTCATGCTGTGCACCAGAGAATTGACAAAAACACACTTCCCTTTGTTGCTAAATGTTACCATTACATTAAACATTTTTCTAGTTCCAAATAGATAAAGGTTTATATTTTTTAGGAAAGTGCTCCCAAGAATCAGACAGACAGCTGAAAGCAGAAAATATGTCAAAGTTCCTCAATACACACACCATTTTGAATGAAAGCATCAGTCCTCAGAGAGGGAGCGTGCTTTGGGGAAGGCAGAGGCGAGTTGTTCGGTAGGGGAATGCTCTTCATGCAGGTGAACTTTTGCAACACATTTTGAAAACTAAAATTATGCAGTAAATGCAGATTGCCTCTATGATATGTGGGTATTTTAAGCAATGGCCTAATTGTACCCTTTGTCCTCCTTTCTAAAAAAATAAACATGAAACACAAAACAACAGAGAAGGGTCCAATGAGACAAGAATTCACGCAATAGGACTCTTGCCGAAAGGAAGATATATCACTGTTAAAATAGAAATAGAATTGGCTCTAGTGGGCTTTCACAAGCCAGTGCCCCTGCTTTTAGCAAATTCAAGAAACCAGGACATTACTAGGTCCATATACTATCAACGGATTATCTTTTGAATACAAAACACACCCTAGACTGCATGAAGGACACTAAAGCAAGCCACAGAGACACCGAGCACGGAGAATAGTAGTAGTGTTTAAACAAAGCCTTTATTGGGTGGATTGGAAAGAGAGACCATGTGGGGATAACACTTTCTGGGAAACGTTTAAATTATAATCCTCAAAGGTACAGCTATCCATGTGTGTATGGACCATGTCTCCATAATGCTGCCAGTCTTTGCTGATGTATTACAGCATTAGTGCTATTTATAATCAACAGAATTACTAACACTGTAATCATGCAAGTTTGGTGATAGTAATTATGACAGAATAAATACCAGTCAGAATGCCTTGCTTCAGTATTGATGTTGATGACAAACAGCCAAGGAAGGGTTCCCCCCGCCCCCCGCCACCTTTTGCTTTTAAGGGAAGCCTTCCAAGAGGGCAGAACCTGCAAATGTTTGCCAAGAGAAAGATCTTATATACCATTTAAAAATAGACTTCCTGAAGAACTGGGATTTTTGAAATGCAGATGGGGAAGAGAGGATGAGCGGAGTATACATTAGAATCTGGTATGTGATGTCCTACTTGCCTTCCAAAGTCAAATAAAACTCTCCTTTGTCCAACAAAATGAAAAATAAATAGAATAGACTTCCCGAAAGATGTCAGAAAGGTATTTGCCTCTTTAAATGATTTATGAATCGTTCACTTATTTTTAAAAATAATCACATATGTGTTTATATAAATTATATATGCAAACATGTGCTCACCAGTCCCCCTCGTGGAAAGGCTGTGGCTTATCCAAGTTTGGCTCTGACAGTCTTTCCTTGGTCCCCTCTCCAGTGAGAGCAGGACCGCTGCCCCATCAGTACCATGGACAGCCTTCCTTTGGTACTGCTGTAAAGAGTTCCTTACGTGTTCCTTACATCGATGCTGGGTGAAAAATAAAATCCGGAGACTTTACTACCTATAATTAAGAGCTTCACTGTTACTAGTGATATAAATGGAGTTGTTTGAGAAACAGACATTTTATCTGGTGGTTGGTTTTATTTCCTCGTGGCTTAAATTATGGGTGAATGTTTTTCTTATTTCTTACTTTCCCTGTAAATAGTCTGTTCAGCAGAAAAATTACTACTCATTCTTAATAACTACCAAGCAATAAAGTGAGGTGTCTATTTGGGAGATGGTGGGTGTGCATTCCAATTATTCTGTTGGTCACGATTTTAGGATAGCAAAAGGCAGGGATTTCCAGAGCCTCTGAGAGGGTGGCTTAAAAGACTACAGGAAGTTAGTGTCAGTGCTCTGCTGCTTGATGGAGGAGTGGGCTTCATGATAGCTCTGGGATTGAACAGGCACAGGCAAATAAAATAAAATCAATCCCCTTACAGTTAGGAACTCTGTTAAACAGGGCACTGGCTTGAGCTTGTTTAGAAAAGTCTATGCCCTTTGAGTCAGCAATGTGCGTTCTAGGAATTTATCCTAAGGAAATAATTAGATCAATGGCAGAGATGTACATTCAAGGACATCCTGTACATCATTGTTTATCAGGGTCCCTATTTGGGTTCACAGTCTGAAGGAGGACTTGCCCAGATACAGGTAGTTTATTTCCAGGATAATCCCAAGAACCAGGAGGGAGAGAGAGGAGAAAGGAAAGCAAATATAATGAAGTGGATGCTTTTGGCTACAGGGGCTTAACCCCGTGCCCTCAGGAGCATTCCTCAGAAGGGCAGGAGGAGGGAGCAATTATTCACCAGGTCTGTTCTGTTCTGTCTACCAGTGGTTGAAAGTTGCCTGGGGGCAGGGCGACAACCCCCCCCTCCCCCCCCCCGCCCCCACCATCTCTTACATCAACCGCCTTTAGCACTGGAAAAACTCCTGTGTGGCTTGCCCCCAGGGCACTGGTACCAGGTGGGTCTGAGATCCTCTGACACACTTTATTGCAGTTGTGATTGAAACCACAGGGAGGGCAAGGAACGGGAGTCTGGGAACGACAAGGCATCACCACAGCTCAGTGCGCAAGCACCCAAAGTGTCTCCCAGGTGGAGACTGCTTCAACAAATTGTTATAGATCCATAAAATGAAATATTTTGCAGTCACCAATAACTCTGATGTCTGTACTTATTTACTGACATAAAGAGGCATCTGCCAACACCAAAAAAAGCAAGTTACAAAGCACTATATCCACTATACATTTATTTTTATTAAAAAAAAAAAAAAAAACTGTAGGTATCAGGGCGCCTGGGTGGCTCAGTTGGCTGGGCATCCAACTTCAGCTCAGGTCATGATCTCACGGTTCGTGGGTTCGAGCCCAGCATCGGGTTTTTTGCTGACAGCGCAGAGCCTGGAGCTTCCTTCGGATTCTGTGTGTGCCTTGCTCTCTGCCCCTCCCCTGCTCACGCTCTGTCTCTGTCTCTGTCTCTCTCTCAAAAATAAATAAACATTAAAAATACTATAAATAAAGAGATACTCCCCAGGTTATAGGATGTACAACAGACACAAAGTTATGCAAATTGCTCCATAAAGTATCTGATTTCATTTCAGAGATGTGGACAATTCCAAGTCTAGTATGCAACAGAGTAGCCAGTGCAAGGGCTGGCATGGGAGGGGAGGGTCAGAGCCCACAGCAGCTTCCCCACCTGTTCCCCTGGCTCCGTCTGTTACCCGCTGGCATCTCCATGTGTCAGCCACACACAATTCCACGTTGTTTGCGTCATCCTCTTCCACTGCGTCCTCACCGCCGCTGCAAAATGCTGATAAGGCAGAGGCTAGCAGTCTATTTGAAGGCATAAAAGGGAAAATACAACATCCATAGTACAAAGTTTGTGGCTAGTCACGGGTGGTTCAATAGTTTTAAAGATCTTGTCTCTCTTTTTTAAAATCATTTTAAAAGGGAATGGTTTAGACTGTTAGCGCTGATACAAAAGCAGTAGAAGGAAATCTAAAGCATTTCAATGTATATGAAATGTGATTTACTCAAGACCTTTGAAAACTAGATGATTGCATAAATTGGTAGAAGGCTACATTCCTTAGGAAAAACGGTTTTCTCTGCATGGTCGAGTCTCAAATTATAGTCCTTTGTTGGCTTTTTTTCTCATACATCTCCAAAAATTGTGTTCGTTGAGTAACAAAGCATGATGATGATGAACGGGATAGGGGAGAAAGATTAAGCATCTTCTTTGTCACTTAAAGTTTTTGTGGGAAATGGCCATGAATTCCAGAATATCTGTATAGGAATCTGTTGGGAGGAACAGGCTGAAGCTGTGTTTCACAGCACTCTAGATAAGATCAAGACAATATCAGTTCCAACTATCTGTATGCCAAAAATGAGGGAGAGTAACTTACAGGGATTATGGCCAGTTTCCCCTCCCCCACTTCCACCCATCCTTGACATCTCTCTAGCCACCTTAGAGGCTGACCTCCAAGTCACAAGAGTCTGGGTGGGGATCTCATCTATCCTCATTACTGGACAAAAGCAGATTTCTGGTTTCACAGAAGAGGCTGGATTGTGACAAGAAGCAGACTTCTTTTTTTAATGTTTATTTTGAGAAAGAGCGAGAGAGAGAGAGAGAGAGAGAGAGAGAGAACCTGTACATGAGCAGGAGAGGGTCAGAGAGAGAGGGAGAGAAAGAATCCCAAGCAGGCTCTGTGCTGTCAGAGCAGAGCCTGACACAGGGCTCAATGCCTTGAGCCATGAGATCATTACTTGAGCCAAAATCAAGAGTCAGAAGCTTAACCAACTGAGCCACCAAGGTGCCCTGAAGCAGATTTTCTAAAAAGCCTTTCTCTGCTCCCTCCAACAACACTGGTCAGGGTGGTCTAGCTAGTGATTCCCCAAATGTGAATAATTCTTGTTCTTTTTTTTTTTTTTAAGTTTGTTTGTTTGTTTATTTATTTATTTATTTAGAGAAAGAGAAAGAGAGTATATTCACAAGGGATGGGCAGAGAGAGAGGGAGAGAGAGAATCCTAAGCAGGCTCCACACTGTTAGCACGGAGCCCAACTTGGGACTCAAACCCATGAACTGTGAGATCATGACCTGAGCCAAAGTTGGATGTTCAACTGACTGAGCCACCCAGGCACCCCTGTAACTCGTATTTTTCTATGTGAAACAATGTCAACTGTATCTTGCTGATCTAAGGTAAACTTGTTGATTGAGGGCCCTCATTCAAGAACCACCTTTTTTGGTTATTTTATTGAGCTTGGTAGTACCTTGTTTTCTTAAAATAAAAACATAATTATTTCCTAGTTATTTTCACACGATGCTATTTTTAAAGTGCAGTATGTTTTTAAAATATGTGTGTGCCCTGGCTAAATGCAACTATAATGAATTCTGTAAATAGAAGTTAATAGATATTCAGAGTTTTCAGTACATAAAAATGGCTGGTGGGTAATGAGGAAAGGGACATTCTGTGAATTTTATACATTTCAGGAGAAGACATGGTTCAGTTGTCCTCCCTTCCTTCACAGCAATGATTTTCAGGCTTAGATTTCCAACACCCCATGGTGTCACTAATTATCCCAAGGGAGGCCACAGAATTGCCATTGCCTTGTGTTCAGTTCATCGCATTCATTGATTTAATAGGTCCACCTGGAAATTTTTCAAAGACAGTAATTTAAAATGCAGCTTGACAGGTTAGCAGGAGTGGTGGGACTGGAAGGGGCCTGGGAGGCAGGGGTGGGGCAGAGGAGGTGAACACTTGCTCATCAGCCAAGGGCATCGCCCCCACAGTGACCTGAACATGGGAGAGCATAGGACAGGTGCTTCTTTCTTCCTGCTACTGTCCAGCCCCAGGGCAGGGCTCAGATGTGGAAGAGAGGCAGGAAAGTCACATGACAAAATGATGTTGCTTCCAGAGAATCTAATCTAATAAGGTTTGAAAGAAGCCATGCTATAGACCCTGTGTTACTTTCTCCTATCCTCACAATCTGAGATTGTCCTCCCTTCCCTCCTTCCTTCCTTCCTTTCTTCCTTCCTTCCTTCCTTCCTTCCTTCCTTCCTTCCTTCCTTCCCTTTTTGGTAGACTATCTCAAACTAATCCAGATATATTTCTACAAATCCATTATTATTGTTGGTAGCAGTGGTGGGATGTTAACTTTTATAAAATATTTGAAGTTTCATACTTCATATTAACTGGCATTTCCACCATTCTGTCAGTATTTTCCACTGCTATCTCCATCCCTCCAGGTATGCAGGTGATTTTGTGCTCATTACCTCAAAGGAGAATGTGACTCAGTGGAGAGCCAGGGAGGGAAGGGCAGCAGGCTAAACCCAAGGCCTTGGGGAATGATGGAATGAGGAAAAGCAAAATCTTTGGGAAAGAGAATATTATAAAGAATTATAAGGGAGGAAGTCTTCTCTGGCAACTGGGAGGGGTTTCCCTGGATCTTGTAAAGAGACCAGAAAGCAGAAGGCAGATGTTGCCTTCCTGTTAGTAAGTAAGAGCCTGAGAGGCATCTTAGAACGAGGTGACAGATGAGAATAGGTGATCAGGGGGCCCGTGGGTGGCTCAGTCAGTTAAGCAGCTGGCTCTTGATTTCAGCTCGGGTCATGATCTCAGAGTTCATGACACTGAGCCTCACATCGGTCTCTGGACTGACATCATGGAGCCCGTGTGGGATTCTCTCTCTCCCTCTCTTTCTCTGCACACCCCCTTGCACTTTCTCTCTCTCAAAATAAATAAACATTAAAAAGAGAGAGAGAGAATAGCTGATCCAGCCCAGAGACAGGAAAACCCTACAGAAGGACTCCAGAGTAAAAGGAAAGAGGGTCATCACACTGCCTCACAGGAAAATTCCCACATCTCCAACTAGGGGGCAGACACAGTAGGGAGAGTCGTGGGGTCTAAAGGTGCCGATGGGACAGAAAGGATATGTCACTGGCGACCCGCGTGGGTCAACCACTGAGGACAAAAGGGTTCCCCAGCAATACATCTGTGTGGAGACTCTTAAAACCAGGTGCCATACACCGCCACCATACCCACACCTTGGTCCTCTGTGAACCCCCTGAATTTACGCTCGCCTCTGGAGGAAGGAGACACAAGAGCGACTGAGATCGGCTTTCTAGACTTGAAGCAGACATTACATTTAGTGGTATAAAATAAATTTGGTTTTAGTATATCTGATTTATGAACAAGGCTCATGTCACCTATGGTGTTACTCATCCTTCGTCTGTTGTGTCGATGGTAGAATGATTAAACGTATGGTTGTAGATTTTACCATTTCAAAGAATTTCTATGAACTGATTAAACGTGTGACCTTCCTCCGAAGTGTGTGAAAGGGCATTATGCTCGTATCACCGAGGAGGATGCTGGAAACAAGGTGAATGAGACGAAGGAACTTGTTCAGCCTCACCCAGCTGCCCTTCACTTCTTTCAACCCATCCTACCACCATCCTTTTCCACCAGCACTACGGTACCCCTGCCCTATGATAGCCATGAAAAGTGTCATGTCTTTTTAGCATGCTTTTTTTTTTTTTTTTACAATTTTTTAAAACAAATTAAATTGTGTATTTAAAAGAAAATCAAAACAATGGGATAGGGACTTGCTTTGCTTTCAAAATCTGTCCTACCTAACCCCATTATTCTTAAATATTATCAAATTGGAGTGTACTCCAATTTTTTAGTGCAAAGACCACGTCTCATTAACCTTTGCTGTGTTTTGCTTGGGGTCAAATCAGGGAGTCACCCCCTGATTGGTTCATCCATTATGGAGCTGTCAGGGTAACATCAGCTGACAATACCCAGAAGGCTAGGGCTGGGAAGATTTTGGAGATCACCTGCTCAACACCCACTGCATATGTAGTGAGAAATGTAGTGAATGTTCAAGGTCACCCAGTCAGAAAGGGACACATCGAGTAGTAATAAAGCCTGGTCTCCTGATTCTTTGTACGCTGCATTGACCGCTTGAACAAAAATAAATGTGAACTTTGATGAATTTAACAATATCCCCTAAACTCCATTTATTAAAAAAAAATGCCCTCAACACCACCCCCCCAAATTTTTAGTACATAATGTTCTCTTTACTTGAGATGCTTTAAAATTTCTTCTGCAGAGAAAAATAAGTCACAATAAATTTCTCATATTGAAAATGTCAAGTTCCTATTTGTTAAATGATGATGTCAGTGACTGTAAAATATGAATTTCTGGTTGGATATAAACTCTACAAAGACTTGGATTCCAATATCTGTAGAGATACGAGTGATAACTAGGAAGTTGCTTTCCGTGAGTTGTTTTGAAATAGTTGCTATGACTGTCATTGTTTACAGCAAGGCTGTATATGTGCATGTCTGAAAGAGAGATTGCGACTGCTGATATTTGTACTCATATTTGTCACTGTCACACAACTCCAGAGCGGATATTGCCAAAGGGTCTCATTCTCATGCAAGAGACTGTGGCTGACAATAGAAAGGACAAGGCACCAATATTTGTGGAGTATCTAATATGTCTAAGGGCTATGCTAGGAGGATTGGTACTTCTATTTCTGTAGGAGACTGGCTGGCCTGTAGTGGCTTGAACATGCTATGACTAATTCACATGTTATTTGCTGATACATCCATTCAACAAATAATCTACAAGGATGCTCTGGGCTCCTAGGTATTGTTCTAGGTGCTGGGGATACAGCAGTGAACAAACCAGACAAACTTTGTGTATTCCCAGAGCTTACATTCCAGCGGCAGGAGCAGGGTGGGGGGAGAGACAATAAAAAGTGAGCAAATAAATGAACAAGCTAATGACTTTCTTTCTATGCTGTGCTAAGCACTTAATTGTACCATATCATTTAATTATCAGAACAAGCCATGTGGGTACTACTATTCATTTAATGCTACAAATGAGTAAAATGAAGTACAGAGGGGGTAAATAACTCTTCCCAAGCTCTCACAGCCTAGGAGTGACAGAGATGAAATACTGACCCAGGAAATCTCATCCCAGGGCTCATGCTCTTAACCATTACACTCTACAACCTAAAAACCACCTCTGAAATGCTAGAAGTTATCTCACAGGTAGGGGAAACAGCTGACATACTTAACGAAATTTCAGTAGGCACTCATAGGATGGACAACACATCTAGAATAGGGGGGTGCCTGGAAAGGTTTTCCAGAGAAGTTGAGGACTGATCTGGGTCTTGAAGAATAAATAGGAAAGACCATGGAAAAGCACTGCCAGCCAAGAGGGCAACTTTACTTTATGCCCTGGCTATGGAGTGTGGGGTGGCCATGAGACAGGAGGCCTGAAAAGCAATCAAGGGCTGCATTCAGAAAGGTTTTAGGTGCTACCACAAGGAGCAGTTTGGACTTTTCTTGTAAAGGTAAAGGGAGCCAGTGACTGATTTGAAGAAAAAGGATGATAGGATCCCATCTGTATTTTAAATGGTTCCCTTTGGGCTCCTTGTCTACTAGGGACTTGGTAAGGGTTGAACCCCTTTCTCTATCCCCTAACCCTAACTTCCAGGGACAACGTGGGCCAGGTCTGTAATACTCACCCAGGACATCCTGCCACCACTAAAACATGCTGCTATTGATACAAAGAAACAGATTTTGAACTGGAATGCAAGCTGGCTAGAAGATCTCATGGCCAGAAAATATTCTGGATCTTGGATCTTCTCTTTTTCTTCTCCTGCCTTTACCCTACCTAATGTAAACCTTGAAACCAACAAGCCAAAAGTTTAACGCATTTCATAGGATCCTCTCAGCACTCATCATCAATCTTAGAGCCTGAGGATTTAGCGAAGGCGGGAAAGAAGAGCAGCTGGGGAGGAACCCAAGATGTTTTCCTAGCTTCTTCTTAGTTAAGACAGTGATTTGGCAGTGTGGAGAAATCTTGAGCTTCGAAGTCGGATACAACCGGATTCAAATTTCTCCTGTGAAGACACAAACTGCAAGGCAACATAATGACTTTTTTTTAAAAAAAATAAACAAGGGGGCTTAAACTCTTTATTCACTCTTCGTTTTCTATGCGTGAATGGACCTGGGAAAGATACACGGAAACCAATACCAAGTGGCATGGGGGCTGGGAGAGTAAGAACTGAGAAGATGGGGAGTGAAGGAGAGAGAATTTTTCATCTTCATGTGTATATATCTTTAGATCTTTGAATCAAGGGACTAAATTACCCATTGGAAGATAGCTCATCTCTAAAAGGGGTATCAACACAACCACGTGTTAGATGGTGGTGAGAACTGAGATAAAGCATGAGAAATAATAGGATACTGAAACAAGATAAAAGAGACCTAGTCTTTGACCTTCAAGAGGTCCATGTAGCTCATTATGTTTGGATTTAATGATGAGGTAAGCCTAGGAATGCACTTCCTCTTGGAGCAATGCAGAAGGCACAAAACAGTACCAGGGGAAAGCTATGGATTTGACCAGGAAACTGCCATTACACATAACACAGGAAAATGGCAGTTTTGTCTCCCAGAATGATCTGTGAGCAGCCACCTCTTTTACTTTGCACGGTCACAAATGGATTTGTGAACTGGAGAAGTATCTCATTGTTTCCACATGGGAAAAATGTGGACATTTTCATCTAAAGAAATCTGCCGAAGTGGCCAGAAGTACAGTGCATGATTTCCTTCCAATGCCAGATTTTCTGGTTAAAAGCCTATTTGAGAAATATGTGGTTGAATGGCAAGTGCAAAAATCAGAAAAATGGCATCTCAGTGATTGAAGGCAATAGTTGTGAAATTATTTGAATTCTTCGTAAAAGATGATTAACAGCCACAGTGATTCATGGGTTTGAGTGTGACTTAACATTTGCTTCTAGTTTCCTTTTAGCAAATATTTATGGAGAGTCCCCACGTACCTAACACTGTTTCAGATGGTGAGTGAACTTCCCAAGAAATACTGCATAGAATCCAGTCCCTGTCCTCCACACGTTTGTAATTTTTTTTCCTCCTTTTGGCAAAAATATACCAAGCATCATGTAAATGATGTAAGAATGTAAATTATTACTTACATGTAATAAAACACCAGGGCAGGAAGAAAGCCATGTTGGATGGAGTTGTCATGGAAAGGGGGATCCTTAGATGACTTTGGAAGGATTAGGCGTCTCGGCTGTGAGAAGACAACAAAATGAATTATTTTCAATAATAACGTAATCTCCATTTCTTCATGGTGAGACAGACTCAAATGTTAGTTGTACTTTGTGCCAGAAAAATTAAGCAGCGGCTATAAAACCATGCAAACATGAGGACAGCTAATCTTCCTGCTTAACCATTTGTTCCTTAAGTCACTGTTTATATAATGAACTGTTATGAGAAAACTGGGGGCAGTGGCTGGCTTCTGAAGACAGAAAGTAAACTCTCTGAGGTGTGAAAATTACATCTCCTGCAGCTTTGGACCTTGGAATTGGGTGGGCCTGGACAACAGGAGCACCCCGCTAGGGGTTGATAGGAGCCTATCGTGACCTCCTTAGAAGAGCCTGGAAAAGTAATTAAAAGTGAGGGAAGTTAGTTTGAATATCCACCATTATGTAGATTATGAATTTGGCAAAGATTCTTAAACAATTGTGACTTTTCTTTTCTTTTTTAATTATTATTTTAATGTTTATATACTTTTGAGAGACAGAGAGAAAGACAGGGAGACAGAGCGTGAGCAGAGGATGGGCAGAAAGAACGGGAGACACAGAATCTGAAGCAGTCTCCAGGCTCCAAGCTGTCAGCACAGAGCTCCACGGGCTGGCTCAAACTCACAAGCCAGAGATCATGACCTGAGCCGAAGTCGTACGCTCAACGGACTGAGCCACCCAAACGCCCCTGTGACCTTTTTGAGAATAATTTCTTTGGAATAAAAAAAAGGATACACACACTTTTATACACACATATGTACACATATGTATATCCAAATTATTTCATAATTTACAAAACAGTAATCCATTGGTAAAGGCTGGTCCTCCGATATCCTGAGGCAACAAATCATAGCACAGTGGAAACTTTGCCCCTCCCTGCCTTCCTCAGGTTGTGGGCACCCACAGGGTCTCATGCGGGGGTCTTGGCAGGCCTGAGCACTGGAGGGAATGAGAAACACGAGGCAGGATAGCAGTGCTGAGCAGTGAATAGTCGAATCGTCATCTTTGGTAAAGTGCACCGCCCTCTCCATATGAGACAGGCTGTCTTTAAGCCTGCATGCCAAGGGCGATTCCCTCGAAATAGGCCAGTGGTCACCATTGTGGCTCCAATAAAATTAATGAAATGACTAATTAGATGCAGAATATTATGCTATTGTTACAGTCCACTAAGGAGTAAAAACGTGACAGTCTTCGCTTAGGAAGCTTACGGCCTAAAGGAAATACAAACAGACCCCAATTTCCTTTTTCCTCACTCGAGTGAATATATCTCACACCCTTCTGTCAAATCAGAAAGGCTCTGTCAGGGAGAATAAGCTCCTTTTCATACGTACGCAGAAAGAAACCTGAGGAGTGAGAGCAGTGAGCACAACAGTCACCATCTCCAACGGCGGGTAAAGGTCCATGACACGAATCAGCTCCAGACAAGGGAACGTCCAGTCCTCTCTCCCCTCGTCCTGAAGCCAAAGCACGGGCTGTCCACCTGAACACTGAAAAAAGTCATCTTCAAAAGACAGAAAATTAATGGTTGCAAACCCTTTAAAAAGAGATTTTATTTTATTTTATTTACCTAAATTAATATTCCATTATGAAATCTTGGTACCTCCCACCTGGTGACATAAAACTGAACGCTGGGTACCTGAAGGGAGAGGCTCTGGGCACTGGAGGAGAAGAGCCATATCTTAAGGATAGAAATGTCAACCGTAATGCTCTTCTCAAAGGGCAATCCTCTAGTTTCAATAAGAATAGAGCAACATGGTGTTTGCATGTGAAGACGGGCCGGTTGTGAATGAGAGAATCAGAACATTTCTGAGAATAAACACTGATGGTACCTCCCAGGGTGGTTTTCCCTAGGTTGTTTTTCAGTGAAAATTCAGAGGTATTTGTTTTAAGAATCTGTTCACTGTTTTCTGTGGGTGCCCTCCTTCCTTGACCTGCTGTCTGGGAGATACTCCTGCGCCTTCCTTTTCTCTCATATTCCCGAGACTGACACCAAATGTGTGGGGTTTCTCCCACACTTACCGATTCTCTGACACCAGCTGAGTGCCCTACAGTTCAAGTCAGTGCTGACACTATCTACCTGCAGTTAGTGTGGATCTCACAGGTGAAGGGCTGACCCACAAGGCTGCCTCCACTTCAGACATGAACCCTAAATCCCACATTGTCACCTGTATTTCTGACCAACTGGCTAAAAATGGAGGTTCCCACAATCTTCTCCTTGGATTTGATAATTTGCTAGAAGAGTTCACAGAACTCGGGAAAACACTTTCCTACATTCACTTTTATTACAAACATATAATAAAAGATATAGATGAACAACCAGAAAAAGAAATACATAATGTGGGGGTGTGGAAGAGTCCCAAGTGCAAGAGCTTCTGTCCCCATGCTGTTGGGGTAGACCACCCTCCCAGCACATGAATATATTCAGCAACCCAGAAGTTCTCAGGGCTCCGTACTTTCAGGACTTTTGTGAAGACTTCATCATATAGGCATAATCAATCTTAACTCAATCTCTAGCTTCCTTCCCTTTCTGGAGAAGAGTGGTGGAGTTGAAAGTTTCAAGCTTCAACCATGATTTGGTCTTTCTGGTGACCAGACCCCATCCAGAGGCCCACCAGGAATCACCTCATTGGAACAAAAGAATTCCAAGAGAGTTAGGAGTTCTGTGTCAGGAGCTGAGGTCAAAGACCAAATATTAGCAGGAATCAGAGGCAGAGACCAATATATATATTTCTTATTGTTTCACACCTACTAAGTCAGTTTCCCGAGGTTAGAGGCCAACAGCATATGGCCTATTCAGGGATTGGCACTGAATTCGTGTACATGAAAGAAGGAATGTGTTAGGGCAAGGCAAATCCTCACACATCCTGTCATTTTGCTTTAAGATTAGGTAAGATAGGGTGATCACCTGGTGTCACATGAAAAAACCTACCAGAGAGCCAAAGATCCTCAGAGTCATTTTCCAGAACTTGTATTGTCTTCTAGGTCTCTTTGACCTGGTCCCCTCCCACCTGGAGTGTGATTTGGATTTGTGCTATTTGATGCTTGGATTTCAGCTTCTGCTTTGATTCATGACCCACCTTCCCCCAGCGCTATGCAGTTTTCTCTTTTCCCAAAGTCCCTTGATTAGGTAAGATCAGCCCTTATTGTCTGCTTTTGTGTCTCAGGCACACACGTGGCTTCTTCTCAATTATCTACTCTGAAAATCTTCAATTTTGTAACTCTAAGGAAAAATTCAATAACTGGGGTGACGAGCCTGTTGTAGATTTTTTAGCACCTCCCAGATACCAGCGACAGGAGCGGGACAGCTTGCATGTGGCTTTCACCTTTGGGTTCCTGGCAGCAGTATTTTACATGAAACTGGGTACTCTGGTTGGTGTTAACTTTTTGGGTTCCGGTATGGAAAGAAAGCAGAAAACAGAACAATATGTACACCAAGAAAAGTACTTTGAAAAAACAGTTGAAAACATCTGGGTTCTGTGATAAGGTATGTGATACAAATTGTTTGATTAGCATAAAGCCTGAATATGACCAAAAATATGTAAGGCTACCTAACATCTGGCTGTTAATGGACCTTAAAGATCCTTTTGATAAAAAAACAGTCCTTAGTGTCCTGTCATTGCATCTGAAAATTCACATTTTCAAGTCCAGAAGGCCTCTGTTCCAATGCAACCATTTTTCTGGGTATTACACATACACATTAATCACCATTAATGTATTAGATGAGGTAAGTGACACTGTGTCCTAGATGAACAGGCTCTGGAAAAGTCAAACATAGACAAGGAGTGTTTTTTTTTAATTTTTAAAATTTTATGTTAGAAAGAGAGCAAGTGGAGGAGAGGGGCAGAAGGGGGGAGGGAGAGAGAGAGAGAGAGAGAGAGAGAGAGAATTCCAAGCAGCCTTCCTGCTTAACATGGAGCCTAATGAGGGGCTCAATCCCACAACCCCCGGGATCATGACCTGAGTGGATACCAAGAGTCAGGCACTCAACTAACTGAGCCACTCACGTGTCCCTAGACAAGGAAGGCTTTAAACACAGAAGGAGTGGAGAAGGTTTTAGAGCTGTGCTGTCGAGGGTGATAGCTACTAGCTATGTGTGGCTGCTTAAACTTAAATTCAAATTTAACTTAATTAAAATAAAGTCAACAATTCAGTTCCTCAGTCATACTAGCCACATTTCAAGTGCTAAGTAGTCACATGTGGTTACCATATTGGACCGTGCAGATGTAGAACATTTCTGTTATTACCGAATGTTTTATTAGACAGCTCTGGTCTAGAGTAGTGGGGACTTAGTGGAGGGGGTATATCTAAATATACTGTTTTTATGTTGTGCTTAGAATCCAGAAAACAATAGGGAACAATAGGGAACAATGGGAAAGAGGTGGAGAAGTATAAAAGCATAAAATGTAGAGGTAGAGTATTGGCAAAGACTCCAATAGAGAAATGAGATCATACAACACGGAGCTGGCAGGGAAACCAAAGACAAATATTGCTTACTTTGCAATTTTGCCAGGAGTCTCTTATGTATTCTACTAGGGAAAGGCAGAATTTTCTAGCAACTCACCCCTGGGTTCAAATTCCAGCTCCGCTAAAAACTAGTGGGGTGGCTGTAGGTAAGTTATTAAATTCTTCTTAATCTTCTTTCATCTGTAAAATAGAAATTAGAATTCCTACTCTGCACCATCATCAAGAAAATTAAAGGCGTAGGGCTCCTGGGTGGCCCAGTTGGTTAAGCGTCTGACTTGAGCTCAGGTCATGATCTCACAGCTCTTGAGTTCGAGCCCCATGTTGGGCTCTGTGCTGACAGTTCAGAGCCTGGAGCTTCTTCAGATTCTGTGTCTCCCTCTCTCTCTGTCCCTCCCCCACTTGTGCTCTGTCTCTCTCTGTCTCTCAAAAACAAATAAACGTTAAAAAAAATTTTTTTTAAGAAAATTAAAGGTGAGATACATGGATCTAGTCCATCGTTGGTGCTTGATAAATTGGAGCTATTACATCGTAGAGCCCATTAGCTTGCCTTGGACCACTGGCCATGACTCACGCGTCTTTGTGTCTGTCTCAGTGCCCAGTACACAGTGGGCATTCCATAAATAGTTGGTGAGTTTAATGAACTGGAGTACTTCCTATCTCTCTCTTTTATACTCTTGCTTTCACTATGAAGAAAGATCCTGTGAAGGCAAGATGCTGTGCAGACTTTGATGTTATTGGTATTGCAAGAGGAATTAATATGAAATAGGACTAGAATACAACAATACCTTAGTAGCTAATCCTTTTAAGTTAATGGAATTGAAATATTATAATTCATGAAATAGCACTTAAATGGTACTGCTTGGACAGTTACTGCCTGTTATTTATATTTGTTGAATTTTTAAAATTGCACCCTTCACAGAATCTCTTGAGGGCACAAGTACAAAGAATTAATGCATTAATTATCATAAATGAATCATTACACAACAACAGTAATTAACAGCTTAAGCTAATATATTTTTAAAAATCTGTTTCAACAGTAGTCTCAATGTCCCTCTACTGGAAAAGTTGGCTCCAACAGGGGTTGATTGATGGAAATAGAATCAGGTGAATTCATCTCGTCCATTCCACTGACTTCACATTTAAACCGATGTGGACAGATGATCCCTCATTGTGAAGCTTTTTATAAGACATCTTATAATCTCTTATAGGCCTGCACTTGTTGTAATATTTTTTGTAATAGATATCTACAAAGACTATTTATTAATCCATTCCTAAGCACTAATATGCAGCATCTGGGTCTCCACTTCCTAATCTATCATATGAAACATTTGAATCTTTCAGATGAGAAGTTTTTCACCTTGGCTTCAGGAAGGCCAGAACCACTCAGGGTCTTGGAGGACAGAAAGCAGGATAGAATGTGTGAACAGCCATTAGTCTGGATTTCCCATTTCCAGCCCCAACACTGCCTTCCCAACCTTTATTAAGCCAGCACAGCCCAAATTTATGTACTTAATTAGTTTGCTTTAATTGGGTTTGAAGAAAGGGCTCAACAATTTAAAAATAATTATTTAAAAAATCACCTAATTAGATAATTCTAAATTTTCTGTTCACTTAAGTCCTGTAGTTCTCAACTCTCAATGCCAGATTCTACCCCACATATTCTGATTTAATGTATTTGCTGGGGACCCTGACATTTAAAAAAAAAATGCCCAGAGGACTTTAGCTTGCAGCCAGAGCTGAGAACCACTTTCTAGTTCAACTGCATTGATCTCTTTTTCAGTAGAAGTGAGTAGGGGCTATGTCTCATTTTTTTTTCCTTGCCAGAGAATAGAGTTTTGCCCAGGAGAATTAATGTTTATGGAGGCTATTTTATTCTTTTTTCCCATAGTCTTAACATAAATCAACATTCCCACCTTGACACTCAGAAAGAATAACTGCTATGAACTCTCAAACCATTTCATTTCACCATTTAACTCTACTGATTTATATCCATTATCAAGAAAAGATATGTTTCATTCCATTAAGATGGTCTATTTTGTAAATCTGTAAGTGCTCATATATAAATGTTAGAGGCTGCTTAAACAGTGTTAGAGTGTATTTTGCCTTACATGTGTAAATTTTTATGCCAAAATTGAACCTATTATTGTGCCTTGCACACAGTAGGTTCACACTGAATGATTGATGTCTCAATAGGAACCCAGACATTATTCTATTTAACTATCACAACATGTGTAAGCATCCATAGTACTACTAGATACCATGTGCTCAGAGTTGGGTGTTTGCCATCACCACTGGACCAAGATCAAGTTCATAAGATCAGTATTCCAGGGCCCTTTTCTTACCACGTTTTAGTTAAGTGGCTACAGATTTGGTAAGCAGAAGCCAGGTGAATAAGAGAACCTGGTACAGTCTTCTGTTCTGAGCATGAGACAGATAGCATTGGAATGCGTGACTCAGTCAGAGAGAATAGAATCCCCTTCCTTCCCTCCTTTCTTCTTTCCCTCCTTCTCTTCTTCCCTCCTTCCCTTCTTCCTTCCCTCCTTCTGTCCTAGGATGTTGGCTCTTGACTCAGATTTGTTTTTTCCATCTCTCATTTCTCCTTTGCCATAACTCAAGATTCCAGTTTATGATCTCTCCTCTAGAGAAAGGATTTTGCAAATCTTGTCTCCTTCTTGGTGATATAGTTTGTTCCTTTTAATATATAGCTCAGACCTGAGAACATATCGCAGTTAAATCTCCACAACTACTTTGCAGAGCTATGAGATACCTAAGTGATTGATCCTTAGGACTTAAGTTGCCTCAGTGCCTTAAGGTCTTATGGTGGTGGGGGTAGGTGGGGAGATGCATGTGAAGCATTAAAGGATTCTGTCAAGTATTCTAGTTTCTTGAGTTAAGTCACTGGGAGAAAGAGTTGAGGGGCATGACTCTGCAACTTGCAAGAAGGAAACTTATTATGTTGGAACACAGAGCCCAGTATCTTAGTATTTTAATGGAGCACTTTATTTTTTTATTTTTTAAAGTTTTATTTATTTATTTTGAAAGAGAGAGAGAGAGTGCACAAGCGCGAGTTGGGGAGGGGCAGAGAGAGAGGGAGACAGAGAATCTCAAGCAGGCTCTACACTCAGCCCAAAATCTGATGTGGGGCTAGAACCCACAAACCGTGAGTTATGAACTGAGCTGAAATCAAGAGTCAGACACTCAACTGACTGAGCCACCAATGTTCCCCTGGAGCACTTTATTTTTAATTATTTTTAAACATTTCCTTTTTCTTGGGTGAAGAATGCTAAAACCTTCATTTCTAGGCTTCAAGTTAAAGTCCCTTAACAAGCACAGTGGGTAGGGGGTTCCTGGTCCCTCACAAGGAGTTGCTCATCCAACAGTCTTCTGAAACTGAATCAGCAAGTGGTAGCTGTGGAGAACAAGCTAGGGTCACCCATACAAGAGGTTGATTAATTCAACTACAAATGAAACAAAAGAGTCAGCAATTTGCTACAAGTTCCTAAGATGTTCATACTAAAGAATGCCTTTTCCTTTTAGAAAGGCTTAGCTGGTTGGCTTTAAAGAAATCTTGTAAACCTCAAGTCCTTAGGTGCATATTTCTATGTAAACATGGGGAAATAGTTAATGATAAGAAGAAAAGCAATTTCTTAGTCAATGTTTAAAGTAAATTTCCCGCAACAATTTACTGATCTAGTAGGCTTTTATTCAGTGGTTCATGAATTGGGCGGTATCCAATCTAGCTAATAGAGAGAAGCTCCAATAAGCTGTACAGGGCGAGAGACTTTTGTAACCAAAGTGAGTAGGAGCAAGGAAGTTATACTGGGCATTTGTTTTTTGGTTAAGGTAGGTTTAATTTTCTTATATGCAGCAAAGGGAAGTCCTGGAAATGGGTCAGGTAACTTGTGCCAAGCAGGCAAGTGGTGATTGCTTGACATAGGCATTCCTCTTCTGGGAAAGCCTACCACAGAAACTGACTTAAGTTTTGGTTTGCTGACCTGGTGTTTAACATGCATGACTCCATTTTGAGCCTCGCCGGTTACTTTAACAGTAAGGAAAGAAGAACTTTTGGATATGGTATTATATCCCTTATGGGCTTGAAAGGAAGTAAAACATGCCACCCCAAAATATGCCTCTTTGGCATAAGGATTATTTTGAGCAGTAGACACAGAGAAGCTTAGAAAGCAAAGCAGAAGTCATCCTTTTGTAAAGAAAATGTATATTTATAAAGGAAACTTCTACTTGTAAGGGTGTCTCCCTCTGTACCAGGAAGAAGGGGCTGAGCTAGATCACCAGAAACTCGTATCAGTGGAGAAGTCACAGGCTTAAATATTCATAATGATCTTACCCCTCGTTTCTGTGCTTTGCCTGGTAACCTCCCATAACTGGCCTCCCCTTCCTCCAACATCTTCCTTTTGGTCTTTTAGCTAAAGATGCTATTTAATGTGGTGGCTTGGGCCATCTCAGAGAGTTGCTCAGTTTTCCTGGGTATCTCTCATGTATGTTTTTCTCTTGTTATTTGTCTCTTATTATAGTGGGTCTCAGGCTAGCAGGGTGGAGGGAAAATATTTTTTTCTCCCCTGCAGGCTCGCAGTGTCAACCTTTCAAACTGACTAAATCCTTAAAGAAGTCAACTCTCCTTTAAGCCTGTGACAGTATGAAGTTCCCAGTCCTTCTTTCTAGTGTCTACTGCAAACAGAACATCTTGTTAGTGCCTCTCACTTCATTGCACCTTTCAAGACAGACTGACTAGAAACAAAGTGTGCAAGACTACAGGGAGACCGTATTTTCTGACCAGTGACTCTCTTAGCTTCCTGCGCAAAGGAATTTCCTGGAGCTAGCAGGTAAGTTGTGTTAAAGTATGTGGTCTCGATTCTCAGGCAGAAAACTGTGGATTTTTTTCCACTATGAACTGAAATGAGTCAGAGGCCTTGCAGGACTTTTTACCCCTCGTTAGAGAGACCCAATAGGCTCCTTTGTATGCTTGCTTTTCCCTGGGACCTTGGGGGCTTTGCCTGCTTCCCTTTCCTGTTAAGCTACCCTGTCTTTTTTAACGAGGCTGGTTCTGAGTAATCATTTCAGCATCAGGTGGCCTTCACCACTCTTGGGAAGCTCCCCGGATTCGTGCTCCCCATTCCTATTGTCCATTTCAAGGCCTCTGCCCTGGGGCCTCCATGCTACCCCAGAATCATCTCCTTGAATGTCTGTCTCTCCCCTCAAGCTTATGAGCTCCAGGAGGGTGAAAACTGTCTTAACCCCAGTTTTCTTTTCTGCTCCTCAGCACCTGACATGCAAAACAACACAATTGTTTTATGTAAACTTTTTCGTTAAGCATCACACGACACAGAAAATGACACGAATCACATGTGGACAGCTTGGCTAATTTTCTGATAGTGAACAGTGAACACACCCATGTAACCAGCACTAGATCAAATAAGAGGACATTTCCAGGACCCCAGAAATGCTTCCCGTGTGCTCCTCCATCACTGCCACTCCCCAAATGCGGGCAGCTTTGCCAACTTCTAACCTCACACATTAGTTTTGCCTATTTTTAAACTTTATATAAATGTAATAATATGGTTTGTATTATTTTTTTAAAAAATTTTTAAACTTCATTTATTTTGAGAGACAGAGAGAGCGGAGGAGAGCAAAGAGAGAGGGAGAGAATCTCAGGCAGGCTCTGTGCTGTCAGCCCAGAGCTTGATGTGAGGCTCGAACTCATGAACTGTGAGATCATGACCTGAACTGAAACCTAGAGTTGGATGCTTAACTGACTGAGCCACCCAGGCGCCCCCAGTTTGTATTCTTTTGTGTTTGCGTCTTTCATAAAACAGTATGTTTGGAAGATTCACCCAAGTATTTTTTCTATAGATCTGTAGTTAGTTTGTTCTCCTGGTTTGATAGAATTCCACTGTATAAATATATCACTGTTTATCCAATTCACCATTGCTGGGGATGTAGGTCTCCAATCTGGGGTATTATGAGTACCATTGCCACGAACATTCTTACACATGTGTTTTGGTGCACATGTACTTGCATTTCTAAGTGTTAAAAAGAAAACCACAGGCCCAAGATGGAGTCATTTATGTCAAGGTCCCATGTCACCAAGATTTGATACCTAACCTAACTGCGGTTTCAGTCTCCTCAGGAATGTACCCTCTAACCAGCCAAACTGAAATTTAGCTTATCCCCGAGACACCCCCTCCTTCTTAGGGAGGGCAACTTCACCTAAATAATGTATTCCTTGCAAACAAATCCCCCCCCCCCTTTTTAAAGTCCCTCTCTCTGCCTTTAAAACACTTTCCTTTTCAGCAGTTCAGCCCAGCTCCTTATACTTGCTAGGTGGGATGCTGCCTGATTCATGCATTATTTAAGAAAGCTCATTAGATCTTCAAATTCACTTGGCTGAATTTTGTTTTTTAACATCAGAAGAATATCGATGGATCATTGGTTTTGCATATTTTCCACCTTCCATAGAAATCATCAAACAGTTTTCCAAAGTGGTTGTACCAATTTTCACTTCCAGCAGTAGTGTGCGCAAGTTCAACCAACATGTTTTGAATACTTTAATCATCGAGACAAGGAACTAAAGTGTTTCTTCCCTAAGTGTGGCTCCTAAGGGGGACGCAGTGTCTCCACCTGCCCTGGGGGGGGGGGGGGGGAAGTCTTCTGTTCCTTCCTTTTTAATGTTCTTCTATTTGTTAATGAGTGATTTGCAGTACGGCTAAATGGGAATGTAGATAAATGCTACCTGTGAGCTGATAACTGTTCTGGGAACAACTAGCTTTGCTAGAATATCAGGCTGTGAATAATTCTACAAGTCTATTTAACTTCAGACGTGTGTGAATAATAGGTGTCTTCCTTTGTGGGACTACTTTCAGACTCTCCTCTTGCTGTACACACATTCTAATCAAAGGTCACCGTGAAGATAAGCGGTGGAATTACCAGTTACCATGTGCCGTGTGAGTGCACCGGTGCCAGCTGGCCCTCGGTGATGGGGCTCTGTTCTGAGCCTGGCGGCCACATGACACTAACTGGTCTGAGCGTCCACGGAGCTCAGCAGGTGAGACAAATTGAGTTACAGGGAAAAAGGAAGTGTTGGTAAGATGTGTGGGAATTTCAGGAATGAGCACTTTGCTGAGAATTGCTACTGAACAGGCTTCTTTGTCTGAAAGTCTGTAATTTGCTGGAGGGCAGCTTACACTTGAGCTTAGAATCAACAGAGGATTGGCCTTCTCAGTGTAGCAAAGTTTCACTTACAGGGTCTGTCTCCTCCGTGTTGTGCCTCAGGGGAACTGAGGCAGCAGTCTCTGTGCAGGCCCTGTGTCGGGCCTTCCCAAGCAGCCGTTGCCACTGCTCTGCTAAGAGTTGCCTCGGACCTGATGAAAACCTGGGTTAGCCCCGCCTCAAGCCACCAGATGTCTGGGGCACCTGTTCACACCTTATGGGAAAACCTGGTAAAAGTGGGATTGGCAAGGTCTCAGTGGCTTAAAGATTAGAGAAAATGTAGTGGCCACGTGCAAAGATTTTAAATCTTTGGGATTTCTGCCGTGCTCTAAATGTGGGCCTGACAAAGCAGGGGATGGGGAACAGTGTGATGTGCTTTTGCCTATGGACATCAATACTGTAAAACACTACTCCATTTCTTAACTGTGGTCTCTAAGTACAAATAGTTCATATAAGTGGTGAGATGCCAGTTGAATTAAACAGGCCAGAGAGTTTCACTGACTGTTTGTTTATTTAAAAATTTTTTTTTTCATATTTATTTGTTTTTGAGAGAGAGAGACAGAGTGTGAGCAGGGTAGGGGCAGAGAGAGAGAGAGAGAGAGAGAGAGAGAGAGAGAATCCAAAGCAGGCTCCAGGCTCCAAGAAGTCAGAACGGAGCCTGATAAGGGGCATGAACTCACGAACCTGTGAGATCATGACCTGAGGTGAGGTCGGTCGCTTAAACGACTGAGCCACCCAGGGGCCCCTCACTGTCTTTATTTATTATTTTAAAAATGTTTATTTATTTTATTTTGAGAGAGAGAGAGAACTTGAGTGGGAGAAGGTGCAGAGAGGAAGAGAATCCCAAGCAGGCTCCATACGGCCAACAGTCAAGAGTCAGACGCTTAACTGACTGAGCCACCCAGGCACCCCTCAATCTTTAAATTGGATCTTTATGGATTAATGAAATTCAACTCAACCAATACTTATTAGAAACACATTGTGGAAGAGACAAATACAAAAGTACTGCCTCCATCAAACTTTTTTTTTTTTTTAAGTTTATTTGAGAGAGAGTGAGTGCAGGAGGGGCAGAGAGAGAGAGAGAGAAAGAGAGAATCCCAAGCAGCCTCTGCATTCTCAGCACAGACCATGAGATAAGTTTATTTATTTGAGAGAGAGTGCAGGAGGGGCAGAGAGAGAGAGAGAGAAAGAGAGAATCCCAAGCAGCCTCTGCATTCTCAGCACAGACCATGAGATGAGCAGAAATCAAGAATCAGATGCTTAACTGACTGAACCACCCAGACTCCCCTCCATCAAACTTTTAATCTCATGCTATGTTGACATAAAAGAGGTACCTATGATCCCTATTGAGTTTGTACCTGTCTTCTCTGGAAATTAAACTTTCTCTACCTCGTGGGAAGACCAGTCAAGAAGACTTTGGGACCCATAGTCATAGACCCATGGATTAAGACTTCCAGAATGATGGGGTTCAGGACATGCTACACATAAATATGACACCTTGACATATTGACTACCTTAAGCTGAAGGAGTTGGAGAAAACAGCAGAAGTAGGAAGGTCAGTCTGACCCACCCCACCCACCCTTGTTCCCTGCAAGCAGGAGATAAAACTCCCATGTGAAAGGTGCCCTCCCTGTAGGAGGAAGAAGACATTCCTATCACCACAGACAGGGAATTTGGGGCCAGTAATTTGTACAAATAAACCTCATAAAACGAATCCTTATTTTCCTAGTTACTTCTTCACCAAGTACTGCTCCTAGCCCATACCCCTTTGTCTTACCAATTCTTTGTCTTTATTTATTTTATTGTTTCTTTGTCTAATAGGTGTAAAAGCTTCCTGCTCTGATCACTTCTTTGAATCTTCATTCTTTTGTGAAGCCTCTCATGTACATGTAAAAATTCAGTAATATTTGTATGCTTTTCTCCTGCTAATCTGTCTTATATCAATTTAATCCTTAGGCCCAAAGAAGGTAGGGAAGAATTTTTTTCTCCCCTACAGATCAGTTAAAAAAACAAAAACCAAAACAAAACAAAAAAAAACCCAGTGAATTCTAAATCTTTTTGCGGCCTAAACCAAAGCAACGCTAGCCATTTATATATATGTCACTAATATATTAATAAAGAGAATTAAGAAATAATGTATTAAATAGATATATTTAAGTTATTTTGTACTGTTTTGTATTGATAGGTTTTTAATTTCTATATTCATGTGGACAGGAGATTTCCTAGGCTGGGGTAGATCATTATTACTTACTTATTGGTTCCCCTCTGTCCTCTCTTTCCCCTTGGAGTGATGGGATGAGAATATCCTACACATATGAAGGTCTCTACTGTGGTGAGGAACCTCCCACCACTCCTAAATATGAATCTGGGAGCTATCCCGAAGCTGGTGTGCTGGACAGACCATGTGGAGAGACATACAGAGATAAAGAAACATTGTATAATATTTTCCCTCCTACGGATGGGAAATAAATTTTATCTCCCTAATGAAAGCAAAGTTCCCTTGGAAAGAGAAGGAGAAGATCCTGAGTTGCTTTGAAATGTAAACAAATGTCAACAGGGGAGAGAGAAGACATCATCTCTGAATTTACAACCTCTGGAATGTCTCCAAGGCTTTGGGTCCCATGCCCCCCTCACCCCCCACACATAAACATGTATTCCCTGGAGATAAATCTCTTACTTATCTATCCACTTATCATTTAACTTGTATGCCCTACCCTTAACCAGTTCCCAGAGAAATTTGCCAAGAAGGCCCTACTGATGCAGAAACAGGAGTATTCCCCTCCTGATACATATGTGAAACATGCCTCTGACTCAAGTAGATGTTTAAAAGAAATATTTGTAGTGTATTCTTCTCTTTTCATCACTGATTTTCATTTGACAATTTAGGTCAATTTAGTCAGAGATTCCCAAAATACTTCCATATTACATTTTGGGACAAATGTATCCATTTTTAAAGAGTCTTAGTAGCCTCCTCTCTTCATGTGCAGCTGGTGTGCCTTTCATCACCCACCTCACAGGGCTGTGGAGGGGAGCTATGGAGCAGGGACCACACACCTAGCATCCAGTGCTCCTGAAGAGAGACATTTGGTTGATATGTAAAACCATACCCTTAGTTCTCTGATAGCTAACAATTAAGGTTATCTTGGGTGATAGATTGTATTTTCCAAAGCTCTCTGCAATAATATTTCCAAATCCCACATGCACTTCCAGAACATGCTTAAAAAAAGTCTATGCCCTCTCCCTTGAACCTGGAAGGGGGGCTGTCTTTGTGTTTGTCTTGATGAATAGGGTAGGGTGGAAGTGACCCTTTGTGACCTCTGAGTCAGGGTAGTAAATGGCAGTACAGCTTCTGCCTGGCTTTCTCTCACCTAGGACACGAGCCTTCAGAGCCCTGAGCTGCCCTGGGAAATGTCCAGCTATCCCGAAGCTGGTGTGCTGGACAGACCATGTGGACAGACATACAGAGATAAAGAAACATGCTAGGGGCCTAGAGAAGTTCCAAACTCCAGCTATCTGAGTTTTTCCAGCCTGACATGTGAGGAGCAAACATTCAGAATTTTCTAGTAGCAGCCATCATGTGACTACAATTGCAGGAGACATCCTGAATGAAAACCACCTGACTGAGTCCAATCAACCTCCCAAACCAAGTGAGTTAATAGTAAAATGATTTCAGGGCACCTAGGTGGTGCCGTCCCTTAAGCATCTGACTCTTGGTTTCTGCTCAGGTCATGATCTCGAGTTTTGTGGGATCGAACCCTGAGTCAGGCTCTGCACTTATAGCGTGGAGCCTGCTTGGGATTCTCTCTCTCCCTCTCTCTCTGCCCCTCCCCTGCTTACTCTCTCTCTCTCTCTCAAAATAAATAAATAAACTTAAAAAAATGAAATGATTGTTGTTATTTTATACCACCAAGCTTTGGGGTGGCTTGTTATGGGCAATAAATAACTAAAACATTCTTTGATTGTTAAACTAACAAAAGCAATTCAAAACAGGATGAGATCACCTGCAGGAGTAGTAACATTAGATAATAGCTCTTCAGTGTGGGGCAAAGGTGAGTTGGGAACACCAAATCAATAAGGGCAAATCTCAGGGGGAAAAACAGGTATGACTGTAACCAAGAACACTTGCTTCTGTCAGGGATAATGTACCAGAGCTAAAGCAAGGCTAAAGAGTGGGGAGCATGGAATCCATAGAAAAGAGAGTTGCCAAAAAGAGTTTACTGGTTTTTACCCTGCACTCTCCAATAAACAAAGGCAATGATTTTGGTGAATTATGAAAATGGAAATGATTGATGAGGCTTTTACAATGACCTGGATTGTATGTCCTGTAGGACTAACTACTCACCCTCACATGGACCCCCCCTACCCATGCAGGAAGCTGATTTGTATTAGGTTTCCCTTTAAATCAGCCCACAAGGAGAAACTGTCATGACATGGCAAGTGGTAGTCATCATTCTGTGGGTGAGTGATGCTGCCTTTATACATCAATGCCTTATGAGATTAGTTAATGTCAATCAGTCTTCTATAACCTTGTCAACGCCCAGTGAACAGATAAAAACTGACTTCCTAGATATGCAAATCTGACAAATGGAAAAGGATCCAATAACTCCTCAGAGGTCTAGTCACCCTGGCCTCGCTCAGAGTTGGCATTACACATAGCACTTTGTCAAGGTCCAGCTCATATTTGATCAACAAAGCTGCTATTTGTAATGATCATTATTGTTTAGCAACATTCCACCTAAGACCTTTTACTTTATTGAGTTAAAATATTTTCACTATAGAAACAATGCAAATTCTGGACTATTAAATACACCAAATCCTAATCTATGTTCTACAGTAAATAAAACCGTCCCCAATTTATTAGTTTTTCCAGACTATGGTCAACTTAGACACTAATACTGACAACATTAATAATAATTATGGTAACAACAACTAACAGTGTCTATTAGTGCCAGGCACATTGTTCAAGAAGTTTAAAAAAATTTTTTTAAATCAATGTTTAATGGTATCATTAGTGATTTTAAAAATCAGGTTATTGAGGTACAAGTTACATATAGTAAAATTCACCCTTTTCTGTGAATTTTGAATCCCAGTTCTGTGAATGTTGACAAATGTATACAATCTTGTCTCTACCACCCCACCAAAATAGAGAATATTTTCATCCCTTCAAAAAGTTCGCTTGAGCCCCTTTGTGGTCAAACGCCTACCCCCACTTCTAGAGCCTGGTAACGACTGAATTGTTTTTGGCTCTTACAGTTTGCCATTCCCAGAACGGCTTGCCTTCTTTCACTTAGCATAATATTTTTAAGTTTCACTTATGTCACCTCAGTTGTTTGCTCCTTTTTATTGCTGAATAGTATTCTGCAGTAGAGATACACCATATTTTGTTTAGCCATTCAGCAGTTGATATTAGGTTCATTTCCAGTTTGGGCAATCTTGAATAAAGCTGATGTATTTATTTTTTTTAATGTTTATTTATTTATTTTCAGAGAAGGAGAGAGAGAGGCAGAGAGAGAATCCCAAGTGCTGCCAGGGTAGAGCCCGGCACAGGGTTTAATCCCACAAACCATGAGATCATGACCTGAGCCGAAATCAAGAGAAAGATGCTTAACCGACTGAGCCACTCAGGCATGCCTGTATAATGCTGCTTTAAAAACCCATTCGTGTATAGGTTTTGGGAGTAGCATATGTCTTTATTTCTCTTGGGTAAATATCTAGGATTGGGATTACTGGGTGGTATGACAGGAGTCTTAAATATAGCATGTCATTTAATCCTTACCAGCTGTCATTTGTGGAAAGCGTTATTGTTAGCTCCTCTGTAGACATGAAAGCTAAGGCTTACAGAGGTTATGTAATTGCCTAAAATTACATGGCCAGTGGGGAGAAACCTAGGCTTATTTGACTGCAGAGACCTAAGTCTTAACTACTACTTCTTCTGTAGCTACTCCTAAATGATTCCCAGCTAACAGCTAACCACTCTGGAAATTAAAGTATTCAGTGTGACCTCATCACCCCTGTGATGAAGTGTGACAAAGACTTGATTTCAGGTGGAACAATGGAAGGGTGAGAGAGAAGACCATGAAAAGTATTCATAGAATTGATTTGGGGGGAATTAGCATGAATCACAAAGTGACAAATATATGAACATGACAACGAGTCGATTCAAAATTCAATTTAAAGATGAGTCATGATCTTTACCTTTTTATCAGTTCAAAGAGTACAGGATGGCAGCAGGCTCCAGCATTGAAATAGAGCTCTGATCGATGTTTTCTCATAAGCCTGCTGTTAACGCCTACTAAATATCACGTTAGCGCTAAAGCAAGCGTAAACAGTATATATCCCCGCAGCACATACTTACATTTGTGAATTTCTAATGTTCTTTTGTCAACATAATAATAGCAGTAAATTTGGTATATAAATAATTAACATCTTTAAAAGTTGCATCTTATATTCAAATGCATATGTATTGCTTGGATTCCAAAATTATATTCATAATATGAACAAGGGAGAAATTGTAGTGAAGATTAACCTCTAAAAATGTATTGTGGAGATTTTGGAGCTCTTCTGTAGAATTGGAAATAATGGGAAATTGACAGTGAAATATAAAAGTAGATCATGAATAGTTAATACCCAATTCTTCTGTGATGATGGTATTAAAATAACAACTAAGTAGTCACCACAGTGACAATTTAAGACGAATTTGTCTTCCCCAGTGCCTAGCACAAGATCTCACATTTATTATGAGCTGAATAAACATTTGCTGAGTTGAATTTAATCTTTCAGAGATGAATGTTTATAGAAATGGTGGCGAGTACCCTGTGAAAGTCTATGGGTTCAGCATTATTAAAGGCAATATATTTTTGTCTCACTAACATAACAAAAAGGAAATACAAATGTTATCATTAATATGGTAACCAGCTTCCCAAAGAAGTCCAGACAGAGTAAATTGTTGACAGTTGTGACTGACACTTGGCTTGTCTGAGACATTTGAGCACTGGTGTATTCTTTTCTCATAGAAGGTAGGTACTCAGGAAAACTCCCAAAATCCTTCTGAGGATCATACATGAGACTGCTGCAGAACACAAACAAATGCAAAGAATCTAGTATCTAGAATCTTCCACCTTATGAGGCAGAGCTCACTTCCAGTTCTAGAGATTGAAATTGATAGACGGGAACACTTCCGCCTACCACTTCCCTTGCATCCAGGGCTCTGCAGCCACTGGCCCTTGGTTGATTGGGAACCCAATGACTTGAAGAAAGAACCCTACAGAATCTGCTCCATTTTTTTTTTTTCTTTTTTTTTTTTTTTTTTTTTTTTTTTAATTTTTTTTTTCAACGTTTATTTATTTTTGGGACAGAGAGAGACAGAGCATGAACGGGGGAGGGGCAGAGAGAGAGGGAGACACAGAATCGGAAACAGGCTCCAGGCTCCGAGCCATCAGCCCAGAGCCTGACGCGGGGCTCGAACCCACGGACTGCGAGATCGTGACCTGGCTGAAGTCGGACGCTTAACCGACTGCGCCACCCAGGCGCCCACTGCTCCATTTTTTATTACTGGGTGGGATGACATTTATGCTCCAGTGTCTGTGCCCATTGTTGGTAACAGTGGTGTCCTCATGTGACTAGTTCTGTGGTGGAATGTTAGGTAGTATTCAAGGATGCTTACCCTTTCAATTTGGAATTAAAAACCTAGGGGTGCCTGGGTGGCGCAGTCGGTTGGGCGTCCGACTTCAGCCAGGTCACGATCTCGGGTCCGTGAGTTCGAGCCCCGCGTCGGGCTCTGGGCTGATGGCTCAGAGCCTGGAGCCTGTTTCCGATTCTGTGTCTCCCTCTCTCTCTGCCCCTCCCCCGTTCATGCTCTGTCTCTCTCTGTCCCAAAAATAAATAAACATTGAAAAAAAAAATTAAAAAAAAAAAACCTAACTGGTATGTGACTTTATAAAACAGCTGCAAACAGCTAAAAAATATAAAATATTCTTGAGGAATAAGTAAATGTAGGCATATTATTAACTCAAGAGGAAAAGAAAAAAAAAGGCGAATAATGGCCTAGGGCTCAAAATCAGTGGGAAAAAGAAAAAAAACATAGGAAGAGTTTGTTAATAGTGCAAAAGGGTCATTTGCCCAGTAGTTGTAAAATCAGGACCCTGCCTAGGTGCTGATCATAGAAGTAAGTATTTTGTGCAGCCAGCCTTCATCGTGGGCTTATGTTAGGTCAGTTGCATGATCCAGTGGACTACAGTAAGAGTCAACTCCAAAAGTTTACTGGTCTGGGTAATGTGAATTGTTTCTTCTTCCTAGGAGAAACATTTAAAAAAGCATCACAGGAAAATCTAGTGGTTGCCCCTCCATCATTCATTCTCTCTGTCCTCTGGGACCCAGAGCTTCCTCTCCTTGAAGGCCAGTGGGAATTGATCTCCTAACAGCTCTAGGGATGGGATCTCGTCATGTGGTTGGGATAAGATTATGATTCAAATGGTGCCAAAGAGACAAAAAGGAGATGTTTGATGGGTCGCATCAGGAGAAGAAAGCTATTCTTTCCTTCATGAATGCTAAGAAGAAAGATTCTCCTTTTTTCCATTGTTTGTGAATGAGGAAGCAGTTAGCTCCAGGTGATGCTTGTGGCCATGGTGCTATCACGAAGAGTGACAGCCTTAGGGCTAATCTGCCACTGAGGAAGGAAGGCAGAGAGACAGAAAGTGGACCTTGTGATGTTATTAAACTGCTGAAACATTCAGGTCCTCTGGTTAGTAGACATGGAGAGGAGTTCCTAGTGCCCAAGACTTATTGGCTTAGTACCGGAGGAAAGTAAAAGTGTGTAATGCCCGAGGTCGCGAAACCCCCCACAAGAGACCACCAGAGTCGTAAGTCAAAGCCAAGCGGCAAGGGTCGTTTATTGCAGGTTCGAACCTGGACCTCCGCGCACTTGTTGCCGGTGACGCTAAGAGGCCCCGAGCAAGGATCTTACAGCTTCTTTTATAGACAGGCACAAACAAGTTAGGGATTTTTTTGAGGTTACAGAGTTGTTATAGGCTGACATTTAAATTTGAACGCTCAGCAGAACTTGATTGGTTCCCGCCTTTATTTCAAACCATTCAGCAGAACTTGATTGGTTCCCACCTTTATGTCAGACTACGACCTGGCTGGTTTCGGGAACGGCGGGGGAAGGGAAAGATTTTTTTCTTTGCAGTTGTGAGTACACCTGGTAACTTTTCTCTTAGCATCTCAGTGGAGCAAGCGTATTGGGCAGTGAAAACCTGTAGCCCTGTGATTCAGGTCTGACACCTATGAAAGCAGGGGTGGGGAGCCAGGATTGGGCAGGGGAACCTACACCCGGATGTAGATTTTACAAAGTCTTGGTCAACCCAACAAGGAGCCTTAGAGCAAGGATTACTTGTTGGTGGCTTCCCACATGGGGCAGAAATGCCCAAGCCCTCTCTCCCTTGCTGTGCTAACTACTGGGGCTGTCCTGAAAGAGTATGGTCCCAGCTCAAGATCTTGCAGGACCCTGCTTTTGGGTGGCTATCGGCACTCCTCACATTTAGGCAGCTCCTTTTTTCTGGAAAGGAGAGCTGAGTGGTGTACTTCTGTCTTTGGACTCTGTAAATTACTTGAACCATTAAATCCCTTTCTTCTTCTTGTTATTGCTATCATTCTTATTATTAAAACACTTTGACTTCAGCTTTCTGTTACTTGTGATCAAAGGAATTCCAACTAGTATGTGAGGTAGTATATTTACATTTAAAAACATTTTCAGCTCAGTTCAGCACACACTTAAGGAGCAAGGTCCTTTGTTTATATTATCTCTCATCTTCAAAAACAAATAAATGAACAAACTCTGCACATACCACATGCACTGACATGTAGTTGGTGCATAATAAACAGTTATAATTACATAATTACAATTATATTGCTCTTCAGTGTTTAATAATGGTAACTGAGTTTTTAGTTGCAAAAGGTGTTTTTTGCACAAAAATATTTATAGTTCCTTGTGTTTGTGTTAATATGCAGCTTACACAAGGCATAAATTTTGTTTTCCAGTTTTATAAGCCTTTACTTTCACAAATCTTGTGACTATATTTGCAAATCTAATACTGTATTATAATTGTAAGCACTTTACTTGTTATTTAACTAATGCTATATTAGCTTATAAATTCGATGGTTTAAATCTTTCAAATATTAACACTATTTAGAAACTTTATTAGTTAGGTGTTCTTAGACTATCATTGCCAATTGGATAAAGGAGTTCTCTTGAATATCTAGATATCAAATATCTAATAAGGCAAAGTTACAAATTTAATGTACAAGATATTTGTAATCTTTATAAAACTCTCCAAAATTTAATAAATTAGTTTATTAATTTAATAACAGATTATCTTATCCATTTCAAAAAGTTCAAGACAGATAAAGCATATACAAAGGAACACAAAAATTATAACACAGCTTACACAAAAAGATCAACTCTATTTAAATTTATGCCTTCCTGGACTTGCATCCTGGACTTAGCTAGCCAGAGGGAGTAGATTATCGTTAGGAGCCTACTGTGTGTGACAGAGAAAGACAAATCCTATATGATCTGACTTACATGTGGAATTTACAAAAAAGACAAAAGGAGAAGTCAATGCATAAAAACATGGAAACAGTAGAATGGTGATTGCCAAGGGCTGGGAGGAAGGGAGAAATGGGTAGAGATGCTGGTCAAAGGGTAGAAGCCTTGAGTTCTAAGATGGATAAGTTCTGGGAATTAATGTACCGCATGTTGACTATGATCAATAGTACTGTATTGCATACTTAAAATTTATTGAGAGAGTAGATCTTAAGGGTTCTCACATACACAAAAAAAAATAACTAGATGAGGGGATGCATGTGTTAATTAACCTGATTGTGGTAATCATTTCTCAAAGTATACATATTTCAAATCATGTTGTATACTTTAAATATATAAAGTTTAATTTCTCAATAAGTCAATGACACTGGAAAAAAGGAGGTGAGGGAGGGAGAGAGTCTGCTGTGTTGTATACTTAGAAATGTAGGCCCCTGAGAAGGTTATTGGTCCAGGTCAGGGTAGAGGATGTGGCCTGAGATCAGTATCCAGATAACTGCTTCCGGTGGCATCTATACTACAACCTGAGCCTCAGAGTCCCTCTGAGTCCCTTACAATCTTGTTTTAGTGGCTTTATCCTTGGCAAACTCCAAGCTTACAGTTTTCAGCTGGGGTGACACTTAGTTTTATATCCAACATATCATATATGATCTCTTGTTTGTCTTTCAAGTTTCATCCTGACCCACATTTTCAACTTTTTGCTATTTAATTTCCATGGGCAAGATTCTAAATCCCCTACCTAAATTGCAACTTACCTCTTTGCTGTCTCATTAGAGATAACGAATTCAGCACCCTCTTTATAGTTTACCTTTTTGTTTATTTCAGCTCTCTCTCTCTTCCAATGTAATTTGTTGAGAAAAAAAAAATCTTCTCTCCCCTAAGGAGTTATCTTTCTATTGGAGACAGCTAAGACATGTACATAAATCACCTACAAAAAAGGGCAAAAACAAAGATTACTGTTAAAGAATTACAAGCAAATTTTTATGAAGTCACTGTGGTTGACAGAATTCCAAGATGGTCCCCATGAGCTTTTCTCCTGATGTTATTCATGTTGTTATATTATCTTACATGGCAAGAAAGATTTTCCAGATGTAACTAAAGTTACTAATCGGTTGATCTTAAGGAGGTTATCCAAGAGGGCCATCCTAATCACATGAGCCCTATAAAAGCAGGGAGTTTTCTCTGGCTGCTGGCAGAAGGGGAATCAGGGACCTTGGAAGCCAAAGGAATGAACAGCGAAGGAAGCTGTTGTTGAGATGAAGACACCCTCAGAGCAAGGACCGGAGAGTGACCTCTAAGAAGTTGAGAGTGTCCCTATGTGACAGCCACCAATGAAGGAGAAGCCTCAGCCCTATAACCAGCAATAATTGAATTCTGCCAACTGTCTGAGTTTGGAAGTGATTCTTCCCCAGAAGGTCCAAATAAAGGGCCAAGTTGGACTGACCCCTTGATTTCAGCCCTGTGAGAATGTAAGCAGACAGTTCAATGGAGCCTGCCCAGACTTGTGACCCAGAGGACTATGGGCTAGGAAATTGTTGTTGCTTTAAGTCACTGTGTTTGTGGTAATGGGTTGTGCAGCTCTAGAAAATAAACATAATCACATAGATAAAATTTCTACTCAAGCCGAAAGACTCAATTTATGAAACTTTTAGTTAATACATATATAGATTATATGTGTGTGTGTGTGTGTGTGTGTGTGTGTATCTTCTCTCCCCCTTTATATACATGAAGTAAATATGAAGGCATATTTAAGGTAGGGGTATCTCAAAATAAAAAATCTAATGTTTTATGGGTTTTCCTGTTGGAACTAGGAAATGAGACAAAGCCTAGGAAGGTTTAAGTCTTGCTCGAGTTAGAGAGAGTTTAGGAAAATGGGTAAAAATGTTTAATTGGAAAAATTTCAAAGGCCCACAGAGTTTTGCTCTATTGGCTTTGCCAGAAATGTCTGTGCCACTTTCTTTATGGCATAAATCATCAAAAGGAGCTGTCTTCTAGGATGGATGACACACTTTGGCATTTATCAGTGAGAAACATTTTAGTGTATAATATTTATCCAATTGGCAAGTTACCTAGCAAGACTCTTGAGGATGGAGTTCAGGGCAGGTAAATGTCGGCAGGGGAGGACAGGGAGAGACAAGATCAGGACACGGTGTGCTTCCTGGGAGACAGGTACATGTGGGGTCTACACTGAGGAGCCCTGGAGCCTTGGAACCATGCAGAGGGAGGACACACAACAGCAAAGGGAAGGAAAGGTACAAGAAATGTGATGCAGGAGGATGTGTGAGTACACTGGCCTTTTGTCCAGAGCTCGCCCGCACCCAAAGAAACATGAGCACACACCCTGTCTGCCCTTTATTTTCCCCATGAAAGCCCGTGTACAAAGGAAAGGAAAGAAAGTTCTAAAACACCCACTCTTACATTGTACATATTTCTCACCCTTATCCTTTCTGAGTAGTAATCACCTGCTTCTGCAACATCTTTAACTCATATAGCTCTTTAACTTTTTCAAAGCACAGGCTGTACAAAGATCTTTCATTTCCTGACTGGACATGAGGATGAAGTTTATAGTCTTTTTATTGCTATTATTTTGACATTTTTATATACTTGTTCCCACATAGCATAGAACACGTTACCCCCTATAATTTCTTTTATATACTACTTGACTTAAAGATTGTTTCAAACCTTCTTGCTTCTAAATCATTTTTATTTTTAGGCAGTCAGAACAAGGGTGAGGTGGTTTTTAAAAAGTACCAGAGTGTTCGAGTTGAAGGTATTGTTTTTTATTCCTTTCTTAGGTTCGCCTACCTAAAATGATACTGATGGTTTTTAAAGAAATGAGACAAAAGATATTTTGAGTTTTATCTTATTCAAGTCCAATTGTTATTATAAAATGAGTATACTTAAATAAATATATATTTAAATATTCATTAGGCCTTCTAGATTAGCTTAGCAGATAATATAATTTTGAGGTACTTTCCTAAGAGCTTGTTTTTGCATTAGCTAATTTTTTTTTCCCTAGGGTTTAGATTGGATGGTGGGTCTAATGATCTCATCACTGGTATTTTTGTAAGTGATAACTACAATTAATACCTGTGAAATGTCCTTAGTGCAGCAAGAGTTTTATAGAATCTATAACATGGCAAATTTCTACTCACAATCTTATTCAAGTACATATTATTCTATACCCTATCATTTTAAATGGTGAGAAAGAGACTCAATTTTGCAAAATATTTTATTCCCAACTTTTTACCATAGTCCCCCACTAAGGTTTTACTTCATAATTTTTTAAAATTAAAGGTCTCATCAATCTTTATTTAAATATAGTTTTTGCTATAAAACCCTAACTCAGAGTAACGATCATAAACATATACTTTTCATAACAGGAGTCTAAGTTCTTCATAGACCTGATTTCTCAGGTTCATAGTCCTTGGCCTCAGGGGCTCAGATGGTGCAAAGGAGAAAGGAATGTAAAGTAACCTTAGACCTGTATTCATTATGCTGTCAGAGATTATGTACACACTTTTTTTTTATATAGAAATAGCTATATTGAATGACTATATAACAAATTTCATGAATGGAAAAAGCCAAGTTCTCTAAGAATGTGAGAAAGGCGGTTTAGATGAGGGGGACAAAGTAGAGTCATTGCCATAAGACAGATCGTGGGGCTTATCCCACCTCTGACCCTTATGAAAGAGAACTTGGACATATTATTACTTAACTTTTGTGGATGTTGGTTTCCTCATCTGTAACAACAACAGCAGCAGCAGCTACAATAATCACTATTATGTATATAAGGAAATTAAGAATTAAAACTCCTGATATCTACAAACTGATCAACAAATATTGTTTTATTTGTTATTAATTTGTTGTCTGTAACGTCTCCAAAAAGAAAACTAATACTAAACTTTCTTATAAAAAGATTCTGAGGCCAAAGCACATGTATTACTCTACTTAGGCTGCCATGACAAAGTATTGTAGACTGCGCAGTTTAAACGATAAAAAATTATTTTCTCACAGTTCTGGAAGCCGGAAGTCAGAAATCAGGGTGCCATCATGGCCGACTTCCGGTGAAGTGTCTCTGGCTTATTGATGTCTGCCTTCTCTCTGTATCTTCACGTGCTGGGGAGAGAGAGAGCAAGCTCTCTGGTGTCTATTCTAAAAGGGGCACTAATCCCATTGGACCAAAGCCCCACTCTCATGAACTCCTCTAACTCTGATTACCTCCCAAAGGCCCCAGCTTGAAATGGTATCATATTTGAGATTGGGGATTCAGTATATACATTTGTGGGGGGGGGGGGGGGGGGCGGGGAATATAAACATTTAGTCCCTAACAACAAGTTTTGATCCTGATATCAAGTAATAAGACAATGTGAATGGAGAGAAAGGAGCATGTTTGGAAGTTCTTCCAGATGAAATTTTGTTATAACTTATTGATTAGCCATGATACATTGATATTTTCTTTTTTTTAATTTAAGTTTATTTATTTATTTTGAGAGAGAAAGAGAGAGAAAGCATGCAAGCAGGGGAGAGGAGGAACAGAGGGGGGGAGAGAGAGAGAGAGAGAGAGAAAATCCCAAGCAGGCTCCATGCACAGCATGGAGCCCAACTCGAGGCTTGATCCCACGACCCTGGGATCATGACCTGAGCCAAAACCAAGAGTCAGAAGCGTAACCAACCGAGCCACCCAGGTGGCCACACTGATATTTTCTAAACCAAAAATTAAAACACAATTTCTGATTCATGGCATATTTTTGAAATAGGAATGACTTGGGTTGCTAATAATAGATAACCCACTTGATAATATCTTCATCAATGAAGGCATTTGGTTCTTTTACGTATCATCGAGTTCAAGGTAGGTCGTTCCAGGTGTAATCCCATGACTCAGTGACATCACTAGAGACTCAGGTTCTTTCCATCCTTTCCCTTGACTATTCTCAGTGGAATTGCTTTTATCCTCAAGTTTCCCCCTCAAGATCACATGACTTCCACTACAGTGGGGACGTAAGTTTCCAACACCAGCATTTTAAGCAAGAAGGAATGGGCAGAAGCAAAAGCTTTTGCATCTTTTATCCCGTTGGGAATAAAAGCTTTTCCAAAAGCCTCTTTTTGGCTCATTAGCTGGATCTGGGTCACATGCTTGCTCACTCCTAGCTGAAAGAGAATATGAGAAAGCAAATCATCTCACTTTTCAGCCCCTATGGTGGAAGATGGATGAGGAAAAACGAGGGCTGAGAATAACTGTCACATTAGTCAAGTAATAATGTTAACCACTGTATGAGAACAAGACAGAAATCAAGATGCTTTTGGAAACTGCTGGACATCTGATCTACCATGGTAGAAATGGGGACTAAAGCAGAGGAATTGCCGAGATGCCTGGAGTTTGGGGCATTATGGTGGCAGTATTTACAGAAATCGTAATGTTGTGGAGGGAATTGGGCCAGGAGTTTTAAATACTGTTTTTTCTTCCAGGACTGTTCTAGAAATAGAGAGATGATGAGCTCTTTGATATGATTGAGAACATTTTGTAGAACCAGGGTTGGACAATGTCCCTGGGAGCATCTCTTCTAGTCTGGAGTCCTTTACCACTCTCTTGCCTTTAGGGAGGAACAGGTCTTCCTGTATGTTCATAGTAATTACCACTACAAGACATTCTGGAATTTTCTCTTAGAAAAATTACCCAGTAAAAAACCACAATGGTAGTTATATATTACATTATATAGCATCTCAAAAGAGCTCAGAACCACATTTTTATTCATTTTCTGACCATCATTAGAGAAGAAATGTGATTGTAGAAATCTCTTTTACTAAACATTAGGAGAGGAAAAAATCTCCCGTTCAGAGCTATGTTACTGCATAGTTGTGATTCAAGAAATTATAGGTCAGTTTCCCGGGACTAATGACATCTGTAGAACAGAGTAAGCACGTTGAGGAGAACAATGAGATATTTGATTTGCGGTTTTTGTGTGCCCTGACATTTTTGTTTCCTGTTGCTTCTAATAATACTACACATGAGTTTATTTAGCTCTTTGAAGTTGTAAGTCAAGAAGCACTGTACTAACATTAGCTTAATAGCTATGAGAGCCTTGAATTGAGAGGCTGTTTTATATAAGTGGAAGCTGTGGATCCTTCTCCTTCTTAATTCAAGGCAGCTCACATTGTCTAAGTGAAGTTTGAGTGACAGGAAGGAATAGTGTTGTGAGATCATGGTCCTCTTTCTGTCTCTGCCCCGAAATTGGTGCTGTTCTGTGATGCCTGGAAGTGACTGTTCATTGCTGGACACAATTGTCCTGTGTGTGGGCCTTTGTGACTTTCCCAGTCAAAACACATTACATGATATCAGCACACAAGCAGCACCGCCTGATTGTTCCTCACCTCTAGGAAGGCATTACTCCAGTGTGAAATGTGATCAACTAGACTCATACTGCATTTTTAGAAAGTTCGAGATTAACTGATGCAGGCCTCACAGACATCACAGGAACAATCAGCCTGACACGTCAGGAGAGGTACTTTCAGATTTTCACCATGGCTCCTGAAACTAGTCAGGGAAGGCAAGAAGCCATAAATTCTCATCTGAAAGTGTGAGCATATAATTCTTTTATAACCTTTGGGAACAGCCAGGTGGGTTCTCCTTTACCATTTGTATTATTCTGTACGTAGCCACAGAACAGGGTCATGACTCCTACTTCTTTAAAAAAAAAATTTTTTTTTTTATAATGTCTTTATTTATTTTTGAGGGAGAGAGAGTCAGAGCACGAGCTGGTGTGGGGCAGAGAGAGAGGGAGACACAGAATCTGAAGCAGGCTTCGGGCTCTGAGCTGTCAGCACAGAGCCCGAGCAGGGCTGGAACCCACAAACTGTGAGATCATGCCCTGAACCAAAGTCAGACGCTTAACTGACAGAGGCACCCAGGCGCCCCATGACTCCTACTTCTAACGCAGTGGTTCTCACACTTCACTGTACGTGAGAATCCTGGAAGGCTTATCAAAACATAGATTTCCAGGTCCATTCCCAGAGTTTTGCTTCAGGAGGTCTAGAGTGGGGGTTGACAATTTTCATCTGTAATGAGTTCCAGGTGATGCTGCTGCTGCTGCTGCTGCTGCTGCTGCTGGTCCAGGGGCCACACTTCGAGAACCATTTCGGAAGGAAATGATTTGAAGTTCTGGTTCTACCCATATCACATTTTTTGGTTGAGTTACTAAAATTTAACATGGTCTGAACTGCTTTTTCAGATGACAGCGGGTCTAAATTATTCAAACACTTTAATTGTGAGTCAGCACTGGGAAAAGGGCACTGGCAATGGCATTGGCTGTGCTAAAACGTAAAGGTTCCATTTGTGCCCTGTGTGAAATCCAGCCACGCCGAGGCAAAATGGCTCGGTTCCGGAGAGGCTGCGGGTGTGCGACACGCGCGTGGACCTAGGTAGGCGATGGCAGCAGTGCCATGAAGAAGCCCTCCTCAGCTCTCGATAAGAAAACGCATTTCCTCAGCTCAGCGGCAGGGTTTTTCATACATCTTTGGATGGAGTTTGTAGGAGAAATGACGGGCTCCTAAGGAGGTGTTGCTGCCTTTGAGCTCTCAGCGGTACAGCAAATTATATCTTTCCACAGGTTAGATCGACTTGATTTGAGGGGGTTTGCACTTCCACGTGAAGCATGGTTCCTTCCTGGGGCACAGAAACTGCTCCACACACCTACCACTGTTTTTTTGTTGTTGTTGTTGTTTTTTTTTTTATAACAGGGGATTGATTTGTCAGTGAGTGTGCGTGTGTGTGTTTAAGAAAACCTCCAACACCTTAATTGCAGGTTTCTTAATAACACTGTATGAAAACACCCAGAGCTTATAAGCATTTATATAATCTGGGTCCTTAGAGAATCTCTTACACAGCTTTTTGATCTTTGAGGTTTTTTTTTTTTTTTTTTTTTTTTTTTCTCCTCGTTTACTTTGCTTAACTTAGACGAAATTCATTTTCCATCTGGGCCACAAGTTTCCTGTTAAAGTGTCTGAAAATTTCTGGCTGGGAAGAGCATGATGAGACTCTAGGTTTTCAACTATTCTGATTTTCTGTGATATGCACCTTTCCTTTTCATGTCTGTAGCTGTCTGTGGAGAGGGCACACTTAGTCTCTGAAAATGAAAAGAACTCCACTTGATGCCGCGGAGATGAAAATGAGAGGTTTATCATTAGAAGTCAGTGAGTGATCAACTCGAAAACCTCAATGAACAGGGCGTAATTAATCCTCCCCTAGTTCTGTGCTTCACATCGTACGTAGTTCCTCTCCCAGAGGGCCACTGTGGTGGGGTCTGAAGGAGGGCGTGGGTGTCCGCCATTAGAGAACTCAGAGGACCATGGATGTCTCCTCCGAGCAAGAATCATTTTCCTTAATAACCACGTAGGATTCTACCATCATCAGGCAGAGTGACTGACACAGAATAGGGGCTCCTAGGTGACTCAGGAATGAAGAAGTGAATATCATTCATAAATATAGTTAAGCCCTTCCTGCATGTAGGCATACATTCACATTATTATACCTCATCGGTTAATTTTGCTCCATGAATTTACTTTCTGCCTTGGAAAATATTCTTTTTTTTTTCTTTTTCCTTAATGTTATCTTTTCCAGAGGATTGCAGAGAGGAAGGAGAGCCTATTTCTAATATTCTGGGAGTTGTTCAGAACAAAAAACCCAATGCATATATTAATTATATTTTGCTGTGTAAAAAATTAGCCCCAAAGTTTATCAGCTTAAAACAACAAACATTTATTACCTCACAGAGTTTCTGAGGAATGGCTTTGGCTCAGGATTTCTCACCAAGTTTCAGTCAAAATATTCTAGGGTTGCAGTCATCTGAAGGCTTGACTGGAGCTGGGGGATCTGCTTCCAAGATGGCTCGTTGCATGGCTGTTGGCAAGATTCTTAAGCTACATACCACGTGGGCTTCTCTGTAAGTAACTGGAATGTCCTCACATGGCAGCTAGCTTCCCCAGAGCAAACATCCAAGAGAGCACAAGCAAATGAGGAAAAGCCACAGTGTCTTTCATAATCTAAAATGCTGGATTCTACTGCTACCTCCACCTGGTTTTATTCCTTAGAAGTGAGTCAGAAAGTCCAAGTCATATTCAGGGAGAGGAGAATTAGGCTCTGTCTCTTAAAGTGGGAGTAGCAAAGAATTTATGTATATATGTTAAAACCACTGCAATGAACAATAGAATTAAGGGATAGAAGTATTTTTAGCACATTTAGTACCCGGCAAAACTAAACAGCAGATGTATAGGACCTCATTACTTTCTGCAGACACTGAAGGTGTCCTACTGGGGAGGGGGGGGTGACGTGATATTTTGAAGTCGGAGGGGGCTTCTTGGCCCACACATGTTGCTCAGGTGTGTTAAAGCATATCTAGGCTACACAGGTAGTCAATGTTTGAATTCCTTCTACCAGCCTCTGCCTGGACCAGGGAAAGGAAACTTTCTGCTTCCTGGGGAAGCTCAGTATATTTGAAGAGAACCTTAATGAAGTACATTCATTTGTTTTATCTTCATTCATTCAGCCTTCACAGAGCACCTACAGTGTGTCAAACAACCCTAAACTCTTTGGTATACAAAGCTGAATAAGACATAATATCTATCTAAGAGAAAGTAAAATCCAGTGGATGAGAAAGTCATGTAAAAAAATAACTGACCAACTGGCACAAGAGCGTTTTTGTACGTATTTGATATAGAAGGAGCTGGACCATAACTGCAGAGGGAGGTAGTAACTTTGGTGGTGGCTAGGGTGAAAGAGGGTGGGAGAAGGATGAAGAAAATTTGACAATATAAGTGATCTTTGAGTTAAGTCTTGGAAGATGAGGAAAAGTGCACTAGGGAAAGGAAGGGTAAGGAGACTTCAGATAAAGCCATGGTATGGGCAAATGTACAGAGGCAGAAAGCCATGTGGATGGATTCATCCAAGAATCACCAAGTACTGTTTTCTGGGTAGAGCAACCATGGAGGAATGAAACATGGGGCTCGGAAGGTGTTCTGTGGCCAGTGGTAAAGGTCTTGTACATTATGCTATGGAGTTTGAACCCTGTTATCAGTAGTGTTCAGAGTGAGTAAGTCTACCCTAGAGAGTGATCTACTGCACTGAGGGAAGAAGAATGTTATGGACTGAATGTGTCCCCCCAAAATTCATATGTTGAAACCCTACCCCAGGGTGACTATATTAGGAGGTGGGGCCCTTCGGAGGTAACAAGGGTAAGATGAGGTCATGAGGTAAAGCCCTCGTGAATGGATTTAGTGCCTTTATAAGAGTAACGAGACAGCTTGCTTCTGCTCTCTTTCTACCATGTGAGGATACAATAGGAAATCAGCAGTTAGCAACCTGGAATAGGGTCCTCACCAAGAGCCTGAATGAACACCCTGATCTCAGACCCCAGAGTTAAAAGAAATAAGCATTTGAGAGGCCCCTGGGTGGCTCAGTTGGTTAAGCATCTGACTTCAGCTCAGGTCATGATCTCGCAGTCCATGAGTTCGAGCCCCGCATCAGGCTCTGTGCTGACAGCTCAGAGCCTGGAGCCTGCTTCGGATTCTGGGTCTCTCCCTCCTTCTCTCTGCCCCTCCCCATCTCGTGCTCTGTCTTCTCTCTCTCTCTCTTTTTCTCAAAAATAAATAAACATTAAGAAATAAGCATTTGTTATTTAAGCCATCCAGCCTATGGTACTTTGTTACAACATCTAAGGCAGATTAAGGCAAAAACATTAGGACTTCTACTGATGCTTATTTATCTCAACAAAGAAGAAAGAAATTAAGCCTTGCTAATATGTACTGTATGACCAGAGACACTGGTATATTAGGCAAAAGCTTTTTTCATATAGTACAGATATTTCTGATATAAAATGAACAGAAGTCCATGCCTGAGTCTTTACAGCCATGATGGCTCTGAGATTCCAACTTTGAGTAAGGAAATGGCAGTACTACTCACTGCACACATTGTGCAGTGTGCACTCACCACAGAGACATCCAGCAGAAGGGACGTGAGAGTTACCGTCTTCCCTGAGTACCACTGTCTGATCTGGTGTAGGTCTGAACCAGTCTAGGGAAGGGTGCCTTTTGGCAATTCCCCCAAATCCCAATACGTGTCAGTAAGGGCGCTGGCAGTGGTTCCATTCATTGGGACAGAGATCGAGGAGGAGTCCGTTAGAGATGCAGGGAGAACCTTGAGTTTAGTTTTAGGCATATTGTCTTTATTTAGAAGGGACAGTCAACTGGGATATCCAGTGGAAACTGAAAGTATGGATCTAGAGCTCAGGGTAGAGAGGATGAAGAGAGCAGAGAATGTTGGAAATGATTAGAGAATAGGCTGTAACTGCAGTCTTGGCACGGTTCAGATCATGGGTAGCCTAAGGATGCAAGCCTAAGGATATCCTTGAGGCAAGGATAACCTAATTGAAGGGGCAAATGGAGGAGAGGAGTTAGAGGAACAAGAAATAATCAGAGAGACAGAAAGAAAGCCAGGGAGGGGGCATCCCAGGAGCTGTGGGAAGAGAGAATTTCAAGAAGGGAATGGCCAAAGGAAAAAGATCAAGTAAATGAGAAGAAAAATTTTTCAATTGGATTTGGAGTTAGGAAATTGTTAATTCCTTTATTTTTTTTAATGTTTATTTATTTTTGAGACAGAGAGAAACAGAGCATGAACGGGGGAGGGTCAGAGGGAGGGAGACACAGAATCTGAAACAGGCTTCAGGCTCTGAGCTGTCAGCACAGAGCCCGACGCGGGGCTCGAACTCACGGACCGCGAGATCATGACCTGAGCCGAAGTCGGACGCTTAACCGACTGAGCCACCCAGGCGCCCCACAGAAATTGTTAATTCCTTTAAAGAAGTCACATCTCTGGAGCAACAAGTGCAGATACTTCATTAAATGGCTGAAAAGTGAAATAGAGGTGGAAAAAACCAAAACTGGGAATGTGAAATACATACATTATTAAGAAGTTTGACAAGAAAGGAAGGCTGGAGATTAAGTCCATATGAACCCTTTAATACTCCTTGGGGTTTCTTTGACTGACAATCCATCCTCTTAGCCCCATGTTCAAGATGTGGATCTATTCTCACGTGTGAAGAGAACTTCCTCCTTCCGCCAGATCCTCCCTCTTCGCTGGCTTCTCTACATTTCTTCATGTCCAAAATGGAAGCAGTTTTTCCGACATGTTTTGTGCAAAGGTTGAAGAATATTTTCCATTTTGTTTCCAATTCTCATTCTAATAACCAACAGAACTTATTTTCCTTTTTGACTTTGGCAACACATTGGACTCACGTCCTTAGGATGCTTTATAATGCAACTTCCTCCCTTTCCAGGGTTTGCATACATATACTTTGCACATAAAAGACACTGAATATTCATTATATGGACAGATCATGTGAAAGTCTATAATTTCATAAGTAATTTTTGTTCTCTCTTTTTTCTTAAAGGTCTTTCCTCTGGAGTTACCCATCCCGAAGCTCAAATGTCACATTTTGGCCCTTAAGGAGGCAGTTGTTTACCATTAAACTATTTAAAAACCTTTGTCTTTATTTCCTTGAAGGTAATCTGTCTTATGCTCTCCCTCTTCCTGAGCACTTATAAAATATGTTAAATAGCACTTTTTCCTGGAGACTCTGCTAATTAAGTTTCTTTATCCAGAGTATTGTTTGCCCCTAAACCCTGATTTCTGTCTCCGAATCCGTATTTCTTGCAAAACATTCTCCTTAATGGGTCCCCACTCCAACTCCGGCTGTGTTGTTTTAAATGATCTTTCAAATAAAATTTTGTTGAAGTTTTTTTAAAATAGGGAAATAAAGCAAGATCCCTATCATCTCATATTTTCACGCCTAATACCTTGAAGCAGTCTGGTGGCTCTATCAGCAATAATTTCCTCTGATGGAAACTGTGTTGCTTTAATTGGGATATGTACTTAAATGTTCAGTTATTCTACAGTTTATGGTATATTTTTGCTCAGTTTTCTGAGGTCCATCTGCCAGGGACCTCATCGACAATGGCAAGATGCCCGCTTTGATCAATATGTACACATTCCAGCTATAAATGATCTCAAAATGCTTGGGTGGGTGTCCATGATTTATTTATTTCCGTTTGCCAATTAGGGCTGGGGAGTCATGCTAATAGACTCACTAGAAAGGAACAGAAAGAAACCTTGGAGGAAAAGAGCTGAACCAAAATGGAAAAACCTTCCTGCTCTCTAAATTTAGAAGAAATCCATTACCATTT